>NW_006775530.1:1114728-1120996 GCF_000442215.2 Lipotes vexillifer
CTCTTTCCCATGGCCAATTACCAACTTCTCACCTGACTGAGGCTGAAAAGTATGCAGGTGCTTGAAGCTTCCCTCCAGCAGCCGAATGACATGCACAGACCCTTGATTTGATGCCACAAAGAGCTTCGTTGAATCCTCAGAAAACAAAATCTGAAGGGCAGAGCGAAGGAACGCTGGCATTTTGGAAACCTTGGGGGAACCAGTAACAAAAAATCAGAGACAGAGAGAGAAGTTAGACCCAGAGCCCATCAACAATAATCACAGTTAGGCTTAAATCATATGAATGCTTCCGGTCTCCAAGGAAGCCAATCAACCAAGGGCCTGCAACACAGACGTACCTACTGTAACCTATCCAGCCCCCTTGTCATCTCCTCAAAAGCCTAACCTTTACTGCCACTTTCTGGCATTTCCCTATCCTCCAAAAACATAATTTTAAATGGCAATAAGAGACTGTTTTATAACAGGTTTCTCAAAATAGCTTTTCACGGAACAAGGATTCATATCCAGGATGTTTCCACTTCACACAAAAATCACCCACTTATAAGGTTTCTTCTTATTCAACCAGACTTGGGGTTATCACTTACCCTTTGGAGGTTTATGTTGTCATGTTCATAATTCAAACGATAGAGAAAAAACCGAGAAGCTGTAGAATAGGCTATCCAACTTCCACATGGGGAGATACAGCTGCAGATAACGTTCTCAGGACCCTGGTAACATTAGGAAGCAGGATAAATAGTCAAGTAAAACTTCATACGAGGTTCACTATAGCATGAATCCTCAAGCTACTGCCACTCTGAATGTATCCAAAAATACCGACACATAATCCTGACACTCATATGCTATGTGTCACTATGATTATTTCAAAGGTAGAACATCTAAGTGGTGTGGCTTTGATTTCCAAAACCCAGAACAGAGGTCTCTGAATACTATGAGTTTATCTCAGCCCTTTGCATACTTCATGGGTAGCTTCATAATAAACCCTAACTTTAGAAACCTGAGCAGGGAGGCATTTAATGCAGTGAAGCTTTGGAGGCTCAGTGACTTGGGGACTGATTTTCTGTTTTGGTCAATGACAACCTGCTTTGAAGACCTGTAAGAAATATTAAGTGAAAAAATTTGCGTAACACTGCAAAAGTTTAGTGTAACATTTACGTAATTCAAAAAACATCTGAGTGTATGTAAGCATGTATGTATACACACATACGTATTCTCACACACAGAAAAAGATCTAGAAGGGTATACAGCTAATCAATTAACAGTAATTATTGCAGGAGAGGGGACTAGTATTAAAGAGCTGGGCAAGGGTATAAATTATCAATATTGTTTGAATTCTTCATAGTGAGACTGTATTCACAAATTACCTGTGCAATTAAAATAAAGATTTTTAAAAAGGAAGACAAAGCTATTTGTATAGTATAGTCCCATTACTGGAGAAAGGAAGGATGTATACACATGCATGCATGAGTGAAAATTTTTTCTGAAAGAATATATAAGAAACCACTAGCAGTGATCATCTCTGTGGGGGGTGGCGATAAGAAAGAGGTTCATTTTTCATTGCATCCTCTTTTGCATTATTTGAATTTTTAAAAACTATGCATGTTATTTTCATAATAATACCAAAAGAAGAAAAACAAATTTCTTGTATTCATTCATCCAATAAATTCTGAATGCCTGACTTACAATCATAGGAAACCCAGCTCTTTTGACATAGTACTTCATTCAAATAATTTTCGATTTGAAACAGTTTATGATGTCAACTAAGAAACCCTCAAAATTCAGAATGAGAAAAATGTTCTGGATTTCAGAGTCTGAACACACAGTTAAATTTCTTTACCTTTGTCTTGAGATGAAGTAAGTGATCTGCATTTTTAGAGAGCGGAAGGGTATCCCCATTCTTTCCTGGAACAAGAAATACCCCTGACATTTTTCTTCCCAAAGCAAGGTTATTCATACATTTTTTCTACTAAAAAGTCATTCCTGGGTAGAAAGAAATCTCTACCACTGGGAAATCAGAAAAATGTCTGACGTAGTAAGCTTACAGTTTTCTGGGGGTACGTATACGAAGAGGAAAGCAGCAAGCACTTTCTTAGCTTCTACTTGGGTGCCCTGCATACGGCCTAGGGCACACCCCTATTTCTCTGAAGCCGCTCCCCACAGCCAGGCATGCAGGTGGATGGAAGTAAAGATTGTGTGGCCTCGACTTCAACTTCATTTGTTCATTTTGGAGCCTAAAGCAAAAGCCTCTAACCTACTATAAAACAACAGGACCCAAACAGGTATGTCATACTTAAGGCCATGAGGCTGTCACCCTGGTAAGATCTGCACTACCTTCTTTTTCATGAAGGCCCGTCACGACCCCACATTAAAACCTGTCATTTTTCAACAGCCTGTTTTGATCCCAGTCTAGCCAGGGAGAACTTTGATTCCACTACCCTCAGCACCACTATATCCTGCAGTGCACCATACTGAACCGAAAACTTTTCAGTGCTGATTCAGTGTCCTGCTAACAACTTTAACACTCTGAGGAACTCCTCTGCTCTATCTAGTGAGTGGGAAACCATAAGTTCAAAAGGACACAGACAAACCTACTTCCATTTTTCCACAAGCAGAATTTCAACTGCCATTTCTGGCTTCTATCTCCAGTTTTCTTATTGGAAAAAAACTTTCTCCCATCTTACCTGTTGCAACTGTGGATCCCAGTCGCCAAAGTTCCAAGTGATGAGCAAACTGGAAGAGGAGAAGCTGCTTCTTTTTTGCACAGGAAACGAGACGTCGCTGTATCCAAGAATCAAAAAGACATAAACAAGCCGGAGTCATCTATTGCCTCAGTACTGGATACAGCAGCAACACCTCAGAACATTTTTTACCGTTAAAATCCATTTACTTGATAAATATTTCCTAAGTACTACCATTCACCAGGCACTGTCCTAGGATCTAAAAACATAGTGGTAAATAAAAACCTAGCTACTGCTCTCAAGCTTACAGTTTAAAGGGTTGACATAAAATTAAACAGGCAATTACATTAAGTGTGCAAAGAATTTTAACATGGCTAAGCACAGTATGTAATGAAAAAAAGTAGAAAGGCCTCATGACAGTAAAGACAGGAGCCCAGATGAGGCTCACTGGTAAAGAGTACTCAGGCAAAGAAGGGAGGGCAGGACGTTCCAAGCAGAGGGATGGCACGGGACATAGCTCAAAGGAAAGAGAGAACGAGAGGGAATAAAAAGGAGTCTTTCAGAACTGCCAGACTGAGCGCAGACGGGGGTGGGGGTAAAGTAAGTGCGTGAGAACAGAGGTGAGGGAAGAGGCTGTCTTCTCCGGATCAAGACAGGTTTCATAAGCCATGCTAAGGAATTAGGTCTTTACGCTGAGGACGACGACGACCAACAAAGGCATTTAAGCATGGAGGGATGAACAAAGTTGCTTTTTGAACGGATCAATGGAGAACAGGCTGGAATGACACAAATCTAAATAAAAGGAGATTGTTAACAAACTACTGTAAAGAAATCCAGAGGAGAAAAGACACTGACCCAAACTAGGTTAATGGCAGTGTAGACAAAGAGAAATGGCTAGATTCAAGAGAGAACGAGGAGGTAGACTCAGTAAGGTTTACTGGTTGAATGGAATGTAGAAGTAGGTAGTGGGAAGAAGAGTTTCTAGCCTGGAAAGATGACTGATTTACCTAGAAAGGAACACTGGAAGCCTGGACTCTCCTGCTCCCACCCAGAATAATAAAAAGGCCAGCCTTGGGCTTCCCTGGTGGTACAGGGGTTGATAATCAGCCTGCCAATGCAGGGGACACGGGTTCGAGTCCTGGTCCAGGAGGATCCCACATGCCACGGAGCAACTAAGCCCATGCGCCACAACTACTGAGCCTGTGCTCTAGAGCCCATGAGCCACAACTACTGAGCCCACGTGCCACAACTACTGAAGCCCGTGCACCTGGAGCCCGTGCTCTGCGACAAGAGAAGCCACCACAATGAGAAGCCCGCGCACTGCAACCAAGAGTAGCCCCCGCTCGCCACAAATAGAGAAAGCCCGTGCGCAGCAACGAAGACCCAATGCAGCCAAAAGTAAATAAAATAAATAAATTTATTAAAAAAAATTAAAAACAAAGAAACAAACAAAATCCCCATAAACCACACCTACTGGGAAAAGGGAATGATTTCCCCAGAAACTGAACTAGGAATGCTGCTGTAAATCTCTTGGCCCCTGTAAACATCTTTGCCAGAGGCTTGCCTTAGAAAGAGAAGGAAGAAAGAAGAAGAAGATAGTACAGAAGGCCAACAGATCTGCCAAAGAAGAGTGAGCTGTGCTGTCTTATGGGACAGGCAGACAGGGAGATGAGGGCGTGGTGGGCATTAGAGGATGATACTTACATGGGGAAAAGTGATTTTTCGGAGAGCAGCATCATAATTCTTTACCTCCACCTTCTCCATGAGAGGACGAATGACTAAGTGGGTGTCTGTGCCTGAAGCAGGAGGGAGAGGAGAAAAAATATCGGAATTAGAAAAAGTCCCAAATGAAAATAACCACAGCTGGGCAGAGTAATGAAGCAGTCCCGGCCAAGACTGAAACCCACCTCCAGATATCAGTGCTATGGGGCTGTGGGCCACGGCTCGCACGTCGTGAGTGTGATGCTGAAATGGCTTTGTCCGCACCCACTGCTTCTCACTGCTGTTGGAAGTCACAGAGACCAGCTGAAAATGGAACACTGTCCCCTCGGCTGTGCCCACCACGAAACTGTCTTCTTGCTGAGAAAGTAAATCATTAGGGAGGTACATTTGAGCAAAACAGGGCCCAGTTTAAAAAATATTCCCCGAAGTTTTCTGTCTGGGCAGCTTAGGGGGAAAACTTATGCCCAGAATTGAAGGGAGGTTGCAGGGGTCTTTTTCCTCCAGAAGCTAACAATTCCATCAGGGGAGCAAGTTCGTGCATAGGTAACAAAGCGCCCCCTACTGACAAAATTAACAGTAAGTACTTCAAACTGTTAGCGTGCTTTCATATAATGCAAACCAGACCTCATTAGAATAGCAACAATACTGGGGGAAGGGGAGGGGTCGCAAAACTGGCAGTCAAAAGACTGAAGCTTAGAAAACCCTAAAATTCACTGTCCTCTTTTCAGAGATGAAGAGAGGGTGGGGTGAGGAGGGGAAGTGGCCTGATCAATATCACAAAGATGCAGGTTCCTTGTTCCCCAGTTTAAGGCTCTCTCTTGTCAGCAGCATGTTGAGCACGAGGATTTCTGTTAGTTTTAAAAGTTCTTACTGTGTCTACAACTACTTTTTAAAATTCCTCTATAATCTCAAAACCATTTTCATTTTAACTCATTTTTAAAAATGCACATAACTTTGAGTAAGAAAACAAAACAGGAGGCTTGATAGGGTAGTGAGAAAAATCAGAAACCTGGATCAGTAGTTAACCAATCAAACGGTGTAAAGAGTAGGTGAGCCAGTCAAGAAAAGTGAGATGTCTGAACACATGTGAGCATGTAGCTGCCATCAACTACACACTGACTGTGCTAGGAACATTGTATGTCATATCATCTCTAATCGTTCAATAACCTGCAAGGTTAAGTATCATCTGTCCTATCAGGAGAAACTATAAAAGACTGAAATGAGCATAACAAGTACTAGTGTCCTTGTGATTGTCCTAGAGCTACTTTACAACTCCATAAATTGTAAAAAAACTGACAGTGATGCAAAAGATTCTCTTGCATAGAGATGCAAAAGAATTCTGCTTGGTAGAATGCAGCTGATGATTGTCCTGTGGACACTGAGTCCTGCAACAATTTGTAAATCATTTCAGCATTCCTGATGGCCTTAGATAACTGTGTTCTTTGATTTCTTCCTTAGAAGTGCTTGTAACTTACTGGTTCCCTCATTAGTTAATGAGTTACAGAAAATCTCTGACATACTTCCATTTCATGTTTGGATGAGTTATGATTTTACCCTTTTCCCCCCCAATCATCATTTAATAGCCCTTTACACAGATAAGGAAACTGGAACTTCAAGAGTTTACCTGTCTGTCAGTTTACAAACGTGTGCCGCCAAAGCCTTTGCTCCGGGCACAGGCCTCTCCCTCACCTCCTCTAAGGATACTATTTGAAAACCATTACCCTAAGGCAAAAGTGGAAATACTGAGCCGCTTAGGAATTTACACGCTCTCTCCATCACCTCCACTAAACAGTTCAAGTGGCTGTTTGCTCAAAGTACTACCTACAGAGAAGAACTGGGAAGGGAGGCCTCTCACTCCACAATCTCTTTCC
>NW_006775530.1:1121063-1124757 GCF_000442215.2 Lipotes vexillifer
GAACTGAAAAACAAAAGAAAAGGGCTCTCTTGGGGTGCAACAGGAAAGAAGCAAGGGAAAAACAGACCTGGGGGGGTGTGCAAGTGCACGCACGTGCACACACACATGCGCGCACACACACTAACTTAATCAAAGAGTGACTGCTTCACAGGGAACACAAAATCTCAGGACTGACCTCTAAATGAAGGCAAATGTTCCCTACAATTCCCTGCAGGAATCAGTACTTGCCTACTTGATGGAGGTGAAAGGCTTCTAAGAAGATCAAAGGACTGGGTGTTTGCCACAATTCACTCTTTAGTCAATGAGAAACCACTGAAAAGAAATCTAAATATACCCATCTCTTCTGGCAAGAGAGTATGGAGAAAAGCCTTGAAATTAGGACTGGTGTCAAAAGAGATATGAAAATGGCAACAGCACACTCGCTGTGCCAGACACTCTACTTAGCACTTTACAAGCACAACCCATTTAATCTTTCCTCAGATGCCATACAGCATGTATTACTAACCTCCTTGTTCTCACAGAAGAAGAAACTGAGACTTAGAAAGAAGCACCTTGCCCAAGGAAGACACGTAGCTATTAAGTGGTATGACTGGGATTCAAACACAACTCTGCCCAACTCCAGAGTTTGTGATAAGCATTTTTGAGGACTGGAATTTGTACAATTGCATGTTTCAATTGAAAAAAAAAAAAAGAAGTACCACAATCCCTTGCTTCTCAGGCACACATTTTCCCACATCTTAACATCTCTGAAATCAAAATATTTATATCTGTCAACCTGTGTTATGTGACATCTTCAGATAAAGAATGAACATCAAAACTTGCAGAATACGGAATTCCCTCGTGGCCCAGTGGTTATGAATTCACCTTCCAATGCAGGGGACATGGTTTGATCCCTGGCTGGGGAACTAAGATCTCACATACCGTGGGGCAACAGAGCCCACGCGCCACAACTAGATAGAAGCCCGCACCGCAACTAGAGAAGCCTGCACGCCACAATGAAGAGCCTGTGTGCTGCAAGGAAAGATCCCACGCGCCTCAAGGAAAGATCCCGCAGGCCATGATGAAGATCCCACAGGCAGCAACTAAGACCTGATGCAGCCAAACAATAATAAAACAAAACAAAACAAAACAAAAACTTGCAGAACAGTTGTCAAAAGCCTGAAAGAAAATCTTGGGACTATATTGGAGCATCTTCTACCAACACTGTGGATGGCTGGGAGGCATGTGTGAGAAACATGGACCCCAATAACTGAGTTCAAGTGATTCAGAGTCCAACTCTGAACATGAAGAAGTTCTAGGAATACCCTTATCATTTTATTTCACACATACTTTCCTTTTTATATATGCGTAAGAGTGATATAACAGAAAATTTCTGTTTAAGTCTCAAGAAGCTCTTCAATAAGTAAAATATAAACTTTATGTTGAAAAAAGCATTGTGTCAGTTTTTATTATAAAAGCTTATATTATGTGCTTATAAAATATGAATTTTACATTTAAAAAACCACTGTCATAGTTTAATAAAAGTATTTCTTCTGTCCCATGATAACAAAATTATGACATGTTACAATCATTTGTATCTAAGACTTAATGCAATAGAGTAATATAGACACAAGGTAGATCAGACAGTATAAAGTGGTACACAGTACAAGTTACACCTGTCTTCCACCTACCGCCCAAAAACTTGCTTCCAGAAACTGTCATTATTTGCATTTTCAATATTTCCAGAGATATTCTATGTATATACTAGCAAAACTGTATACACATAGAATATCTGTTTCTTTTCTTTTCTGTTTTTTTTTAGCCATGCCACATAGCATACAGGATCTTAGTTCCTTGACCAGGGATTGAACCCACATCCGCTGCAATGGAAGCGCTGAGTCTTAACCACTGGACCACCCGGGAAGTCCTAGAATATCTCATATATAAATATCTAATATATAAATCTGCTCTACCTTTCCTTAATACACTATTATATACTATATTATACACTATAATACTGTTCTGCTTTTTCCCCTTACCAATATATCCTGGAAATTGTTCCATAGCAATAAATATACATCTTCTTTGGTCTTTGAACAGGTGCATAATCCTTAAATAATTACACTTTAAATAGTACTAAATTTAATAATTCTTACTGTCTAATAATTACAACCATTTTGGATCAAAACTCTATTTTAAAAGGAGAATTCCTCCCACTCATTTAAACCTTGACTTCTATTATAGTTTATATGTGACATCTACATGTTTTATAGGGCTTTAGCACTAACAAATTGTTCTCATGGAAAAACTGTGGAATGGGATAGGAACATTTTATAGGCAAGAAAAGAAAGCAGGAGTGATCTCTACACTAGACACACTTAAGTAAGAAAATAACACTCAAACTAATTACGTAAAGATAAAAGATCTAGTCAACAAACCTCAAAGCTCAGATAGAGAGACAAATATCATATAATATCGCTTACATGCGGAATCTAAAAAAATGGTACAAATGAACTTATTTACAAAACAGAAACAAAGTCGCAGATGTAGAAAACAAATTTACGGTTACGGGGTGGGGAGAGAAGCGCGGGTGGGGATGATAAATTGGCAGATTGGGATTGACGTAGACTTATGGGAATGACTTATATGGGAAAAGAATAAAAAAGAATGGATATCTGTGTATGTATAACGGATTCACTTTGTTGTACAGCAGAAACTAACAAAACATTGTAAATCAACTATACTCCAATAAACATTAAAAAAAAAAGAAACCCTCAAAATCACTTCCTGTGCCTCACTGCTAAAATATCCAAAGGTTTCTGATTAAGAATTCATGTTACAAGATGGCAAGAGGCACACATGTTCAATATAAACCTGCTTTAACTCCTATACAAATAGGAGAAAAATCAGTAGTGTCGAAATCACTATAAAATTACCTTGTAATGTTCCAAAATAGGAAGCAGAACAGTCAGGCAGAGAGAGGAAATAGCACCTCTCAAAATTCTTCTAGAATACTTGTGCCCTATCTACAATCAGATGGGGTTAACTGGGGACAGGGAGTGTATGAAGAAAACCTCTCTGCTAACTAATCGTTTAGAGAATATTCTCTAACTAACTGCTGGAGAATAAGTGTTCAGGAAAACTGTGTGGGTTTTCAGATGCATTGTCCTAAACTCAATCTTCCTCCACTTCAACATTCAGGATTAGGGACCAGTGTCTGTGGCACACCACTGACACGGCCTTCTCTACTCATGCCCCAGGTTGTATAGGAACTGCTCAAACAGGGACTATACTCACATCAGATATGGCAATGGACTGCACGTCAGTATTTGCGATGAGATGATTCTTTACAAGGGTCCCGGTAGCTGAGTCCCAGAACTGCACCTTCCCAGCAGAGTCCACGCTTATGACGGTGCCATCGGACAGGAAGGCCACGCCCCATATGATACACTTCCGCTTAGACACACCCATATACTGCCTATCCACAAGCATCTTATGAATAGCGCTCCCTGAAAAAGAAAGCAAAGCCCGCATGTGAATGGCACTTCTTTCTCCTCAGTCTTCAGAAGCTGCCCGTGGTAGGCATCTGGTAAGTCAGCTGCCTGAGCACAGACCACAGACAGCCAGTAAACAGTGGTTATGGTAAACTCAGTTTTGGAACACCAGAATGGATCCCTGAAGAAGGAGGGCAGCAGTGGGGGGGGGGGGGGGGGAG
>NW_006775530.1:1124803-1128046 GCF_000442215.2 Lipotes vexillifer
GGGGGGGGTGCAGACAAAAGGAATTTTTGGTGGAGAGGTGAAATGGAAACGAGACATTTGAGGCTTCACTGAAAAGCAGCCAACTGCACACACACATTACACTCTGCTCCCTTCCAAATCCCCACGAAAAAGGGAGAGAAGACAATAGTGCCAAAATTTGGGGAACTGGAAAGCAGACACGGAGTGATAACCGACTTAGTAGAACCCTAAAACTAAGTCCCAAATCCGCAGTAGGAAAAGCCAAGAAACCACCTGATTTATACCATGGAATCCTCAGAAGACTCAGCAACTGGTGACTCCAGATAGTCTGGAAACAGAGGTGACGCATGGAACACAGATTAAGTGAAATGTTGTAACTCTGTATTGAGAACACCAGCTTTCTTCTTAGAATGCTGATGGCTGGGCTTGTTATCACCAGGCAGGAGAACAAAAAACATTTCTGAGAAATATGACTAGCACAAGAGAAAAGATCTAAAGAGCCTATCTTGAGAGCATCCCCAAACTAACAGTCCAGCCAGACCATTCCTCAATGAAGCTAAGATGTGATCAGCACCACTCGTGTGGTGATGAGAGGAACCTCTAGACATGGGAGGAAAGCCTCAATATGAAAGGCAGAGGCCCAACATACGACCAGAAAAAAATAAACAACAAGGTGGGAAAAAGCCAGGGCGAAGAACACTTCACAAATATTACCATGAATAGTCTTGGAGAAGAGTTAGTATACTGTATAATGAAACAAAAAGAGAATGCTGTAAAAAAGAACATTCAGGAAACAAAAAAGAACTCTGGAAATGAATGGCAGAAATGAGAACCTCAATAAAAGGACTGAAAGATAAAAATGACAAACTCTCCCAGGAAGCAAAGTAAGAAGTTAGAGATGAAAAATAACAAGGGGGAAAAAGAAAAAAAGAAAGAAAGAAAATTAGAAGAGCCAACATTCCAGTAATAAAATTCCAGAAAGGAGAAAATGGAAAGAAACTCATTTACAAAATAATTATAAGAATTTTCCTCAGAAATGAAAAACATGGGTTTTTGGATTAAAGGAACCTACCAAGTTGTCCAATACAATTGATGTTAACAGATCCACACAACAAGAAACATAATTATTACATTTCAGAACAGTAAAGATAAAGGGAAGATCTTAAAAGCTCCCAGGAAAAACCAACCACAAAAACCTACATAAAGGATCTACTCTCAGAAAGGCATCAGAGTCCATAACAATACTAGAAGCTAGACGACAGTGGAACCATGGCTTCAAAATTCTAAGGAAAAATAATTTCCAACCTAGAATTCTTTCTCAGAAACCCTTTCTCAGGATCCATCAAACAAAGTGATAAACTAAGAAAGTGAATGACTTGGCAACAGGGAACTCTACTGGAGAAGAAAGCAAAGAGGATCTCCAGAATGGTTGAAAAACCAGAGTTCAAGATCTCAGAGTTGTGCAGTAGGCCCAGAAACTGGCTCCACTAAGCTGGAGCAGGGCAGAAGGCTCTGGGAGAGAATCCTTCAAGGAGATAAAAGTGCTAGAAAGAAAACCAGATGTGGGAATTCCCTGGCGATCCAGTGGTTAGGACTTGGCACTTTCACTGCAGGGGCTCAGGTTCAATTCCTGGTGGGGGAACTAACATCCTGCAAAAAAACCCAAAACAAACAAACAAACAAACAGAAAAAAAACCCCAGATGTAGCTGAACCTAAATCATACAACTGGAAGAATGTGGAGATGAATTAGTACATATATATATATATATATATATATATATATATAAATAATCAGTATCTCTCTCTCTCTCTCTCACACACACACACACACACACACACACACACACACGAGAGAGAGAGAGAGAGACAGAGACAGAGACGGAGACAGACACTCAGCATTAACAAAAAGCATACAGGAAAGGAAAAGAAATTTACTATGCAAGTTGTATCTATATAGTCTAAGAACAAAAACATCAACTGCTAATCTGAAGAAAGTTAGAACATAACCATACTGGGAGGATCAGGAGGAAATATTGCTACATGTGGCAAAGGGCAGAGAAAGAGGGTTAAATAGTGGAAGTCAATAAATAATGGGCTAAAACTGAAAAAAATAAAATAAAGCATTTTAAGCATACTATGTATAGCATAAAGATAAATACCAAAAGAATTAGCTAAGAGTTGCAGGTGGCTGCCTTTGAGGAGTGGGAGAAGGGATATAGGGGGACTCCTGCTTTTTTGTAACAAGCCTTAAGGAATTCTTTGACTATATGCATATATAACTGATAATAAAAAACTTGCTCAAGCACTAAGGAAAAAGAAAAAGGAGACATGTCTGCCCTGTGTTTCCTCTCATCTTAGCGGGGAGTACAGACACAGCCACCTAACAAGTTGAAGTCAGTCGCCTCACTGAAGGAATCAATCAGCCAATTCTCTAGGCCAAGGACAGAGGAAGCACGTTGTTCTCTATCTTTCTGATCTCAAGTCTCACCAACTATGTTACCAAGATCTTACGTTCCTCAAATACAGACACCCACTTTTACAAAGAACTGGTATATATAAATAGGTATTCTACTGATTGCTCATAGTAAATGTCTCACTGGTTGAGGGCAAATTTTAGTGTGAATTCTTATGATGAAAAATACTGTATTCCACTGTAGAACCAAGATTCCCCTAAAAGCAGCAGTAGTAATCCAAGAAAGAAGTGAAATTCATGGTGACATCTCAGAAGGTTCATGAAAGCATAAGGTCACAAGCTTTTGGAAACCCAGAAATGTGGCTCTGACAAACAAGACCCACACCCCAAATGAACTGAGAAAAACAGTCACCTGATTTGACATCAAACACACTAATGTAGTCTATGGAGCCAGCTGCAATGTGGGTACCAGCGGGATGCCAGCTGAGGCTCAGGATTCGACCTTGGGAGTTGTACAACAAAAGAGAAAGTGACATACACATAAATATACAGCAAAGGGTAACTGAGTTCTCCTTCCACAAAGATCTACAGGGCTAGCGTTCTATAGTCTTAAAGTTCATCTACTGCACTCTTGCGAAGGACTGTTTTATAACAGGTGAGGGACAACTTTGCCCTGGGACCCATGATGACATATTTGATACTTACTTTTAATAATGGATAAATGGTTGATGGGGGTGTAGATAAGCACAACCTTTTGAAGGTGATCTTGTAGTAACCTAACAAAATTTAAACGTGCAAATTTGGCATGGTAATTGCACTGGGAATTTAACAAAAAAGAAATATTTACAGG
>NW_006775530.1:1128497-1139428 GCF_000442215.2 Lipotes vexillifer
AGGAATGCCCAAGTGTATATAAGAATGTTCATTACAGCACTGGCTATAGTAGTAAAAACAAAATTAATATCCATCAATAGGAGTTTGGTTAAATAAATTATGGAACACCATAAAATGAAATGCCATGCAGACTGGCATGACTGACACAGAATGTCTGTGATACATCAAATGAAAAACTAAGCTGAAAAACAAGTGCAAGCACTCCTGTGAATGTATTTGTCTATCTGAATATACAAAAAAGTCTAGATTAGTTCCAAAATGTTGCCTACAGAGTGAAATGAGACACTTATTTTCTCTTTCACACTTGGCGAAATGCATGAAATTTTTACCAAGCATTATATCACCTTTGTAATTAAAAGAAGAACACCCAGGGGATATTAAAAACAAACAATACAGGGATCTGATTAGCAGAGGATAAACATTACTACTGGATACAGAGAACACATCAGACACTACTCTCTAGAAAAGGAGTCAGGGTGGGATAGGGAGGGTGGGAGGGAGACCCAAGAGGGAGATATGTGGATATATGTATATGTATATGTATAGCTGATTCACTTTGTTATAAAACAAAAACTAAGACACCATTGTAAAGCAATTATACTCCAATAAAGATGTTAAAAAAAAAAAAGTGGATAATAGAAAAGGAGAGTCAGCAAACTATGGCCCAAAGGCCAAATTGGGGTCACCACCTGTTTTTGTAAATGAAGTTTTACCAGAGCACAACCATGAGCATTTGTTAAGTATTATCTAGGGCAACTGTGGTGCTATAATGACAAGAGTTGGCAGAGACTATAGGGCCTGCAAAGCCTACAATATTTACTGGCTGGTGTCTTCACAGAAATAGTTTGCCAGCCTCTGTTCTGGATGTCAGTGTCAGTGAGTCCAGGTGGAAGAGGGGCAATTGTTTATAAAATTCCCCCATTCAACTTGAAAGTACTAGCAGAACTGAGAACCACAGCTCCTCAAGAAAAATCCGAGTTCTGAGACTTTATGCACATTTGTTAAAACTTCACAAAAATAAGTGAGAACTAACAAATTGATTTACACAGAAACACTCACTTTCCTATTTTGGATTGCTAGCTTCCTGTAGTATTACTTAACCAGGCAATCATAGCTATGCTACACAACGGAGAGGACCTGAGCTAAGGACAGCATCTAGCACATACGCTGCACTCACAGAAAGTTAGCATATAGAAAAAATTACCTGGACCCATGGGAAAATATCCCATCCCCTGTGGCACAGAAATATAACTTCTTGTTAAGACTACTCACTGCCTCACCACAAATAACCCTTACTTTTCTGACGATCAAAATTTCTTTCAAACTGGATTTTGTCTGGGGTGATCTGAAATAGTTTCACAGATCCATCTTCGCAGCCAACCTATTATGGAAAAGGGGGTAGAAAATAAAGCATTTTATAGAACTAAATATATATATTTACAAATATATACATTTCCTCCTTCAAGCTAACACTTGTTCTGAAAGAGAAAAATAGTTTGTGAGAGGGAAAAAGTACTGGTACCAAGAAACTGGTAGTGTGTTCCTGGCAGTCTTCATGTCCTAGCCAGAAAGCAGGCCAATTAGTGGCCCAATTCCTGAATAGGACATGGAGGAGAAATAGGATTTCACAGCATGTCTCTGCTGGACACCCATGGCCTAAATAAAAGACCCATTAACTGTGTCACCTAAATGGAGATATGACAAGATATTACAAAATAGTACAAATTTTTAAAAAATCATAAATCCATCACAGAAAACTAAATCTCTGCAAGTACCCAGTCTAATGGTAAGAATGGGGGTGGGGGCAGGAAGTATTTCCATTGTCTATATGTACCACATTTTCTTTATCCATTCATCTGAGGATGGACATTTAGGTTGCTTCCATGACCTGGCTACTGTAAGTAGTGCTGCAATGAACATTGGGGTACATGTGTCTTTTTGAATTATGGTTTTCTCTGGGTATAAATGCCCAGTAGTGGGATTGCAGGATCATATGGTAGCTCTATTTTTAGTTTTTCAAGGAACCGCTATACTGTTCTCCATAGTGGCTGTATCAATTTACATTCGTACCAACAGTGCAAGAGGGATCCTTTTCTCCACACCCTCTCCAGCATTTGTAGATTTTTCTGATGATGCCCATTCTAGCTGGTGTGAGGTGATACCTCATTGTAGTTTTGATCTGCATTTCTCTAATAGTGATGTTGAGCAGCTTTCCAGGTGCCTCTTGGCCATCTGTATGTCTTCTTTGGAGAAATGTCTATTTAGGTCTTCTGCCCATTTTTGGATTGGGTTGTTTGTTTTTTTAATATTGAGCTGCATGAGCTGTTTATATATTTTGGAGATTAATCCTTTGTCCATTTATTCTTTTGCAAATATTTTCTCCCATTCTGAGGGTTGTCTTTTTGTCTTATTTATGGTTTCCTTTGCTGTGCAAAAGCTTTGACGTTTCATTAGGTCCCATTTGTTTATTTTTGTTTTTATTTCCATTACTCTAGGAGGTGGATCAAAAAAGATCTTGCTGTTATTTATGTCAAAGTGTTCTTCCTATGTTTTCCTTTAAGAGTTTTATAGTATCGAGGCTTACATCCAGGTCTCTAATCCATTTTGAGTTTATTTTTGTGTATGGTGTTAGGGAGTGTTCTAATTTCATTCTTTTAGATGTAGCTGTCCAGTTTTCCCAACACCACTTATTGAAGAGACTGTCTCTCCATTGTATATCCTTGCCTCCTTTGTCATAGATTAGTTGACCATAGGTGTGTGGGTTTATCTCTGGGATATCTATCTTGTTCCACTGATCTATGTTTTTGTTTTTGTGCCAGTACCATATTGTCTTGACTACTGTAGCTTTATAGTATAGTCTGAAGTCAGGGAGTCTGATTCCTCCAGCTCCGTGTTCTTCCCTCAAGACTGCTTTGGCTATTCGGGGTCTTTTGTGTCTCCATACAAAATTTAAGATTTTTTGCTCTAGTTCCGTAAAAAATGCCATTGGTAATTTGATAAGGATCGCACTGAATGTGTAGATTGCTCTGGGTAGTATAGTCATTTTCACGATATTGATTCTTCCAATCCAAGAACATAGTATATCTCTCCATCTGTTGGTATCATCTTTAATTTCTTTCATCAGTGTCTTATAGTTTTCTGCATACAGGTCGTTTGTCTCCCTAGGTAGGTTTATTCCTAGGTATTTTATTCTTTGTGTTGCAATGGTAAATGGGAGTGTTTCCTTAATTTCTCTTTCAAATTTTTCCTCATTAGTGTATAGGAATGCAAGAGATTTCTGTGCATTAATTTTGTATCCTGCAACTTTACCAAATTCATTGATTAGCTCTAGTAGTTTTCTGGTGGCATCTTTAGGATTCTCTATGTATAGTATCATGTCATCGGCAAACAATGACAGTTTTACTTCTTGTTTTCCAATTTGTTCCTTTTATTTCTTTTTCTTCTCTGATTGCCGAGGCTAGGACTTGCAAAACTATGTTAGTGGCGAGAGTGCACATCCTTGTCTTCTTCCTGATCTTAGAGGAAATGCTTTTTCAGTTTTTCACCATTGAGAATGATGTTTGCTGTGGGTGTATATGGCCTTTATTATGCTGAGGTAGGTTCCCTCTATTCCCACTTTCTGGAGAGTTTTTATCATAAATGGGAGTTGAATTTTGTCAAAAGCTCTTTCTGCATCTATTGAAATGATCATATAGTTTTTCTGCTTTAATTTGTCAATATGGTGTATCACATTAATTGATTTGCGTATATTGAAGAATCCTGGCATCCCTGGGATAAATACCACTTGATCATGGTGTATGATCCTTTTAATGTGTTGTTGGATTCTGTTTGCTAGTACTTTGTTGAGGATTTTTACATCTATATTCATCAGTGATATTGGTCTGTAATTTTCTTTTTTTGTAGTATCTTTGTCTGGTTTTGGTATCAGGGTGATGGTGGCCTCACAGAATGAGTTTGGGAGTGTTCCTTCCTCTGCAATTTTTTGGAAGAGTTTGAGAAGGATGGGTGTTAGCTCTTCTAAATGTTTGATAGAATTCACCTGTGAAGCTATCTGGTCCTGGACTTCTCTTTGTTGGAAGATTTTTAATCACAGTTTCAACTTCATTATTTGTGATTGGTCTGTTCATATTTTCTATTTCTTCCTGGTTCAGTCTTGGAGATTATACCTTTCTAAGAATTTGTCAATTTCTTCCAGGTTGTCCATTTTATTGGCATAGAGTTGCTTGTAGTAGTCTCTTAGGATGCTTTGTATTTCTGCAGTGTCTGTTGTAACTTCTTTTTCATTTCTAATTTTATTGATTTGAGTCCTTTCCCTCTTTTTCTTGATGAGTCTGGCTAATGGTTTATCAATTTTGTTTATCTTCTCAAAGAACCAGCTTTTAGTTTTATTGATCTTTGCTATTGTTTTCTTTGTTTCTATTTCATTTATTTCTGCTCTGATCTTTATGATTTCTTTCCTTCTGCTAACTTTGGGTTTTGTTTGTTCTTCTTTCTCTAGTTCCTTTAGGTGTAAGGTTAGATTGTTTATTTGAGATTTTTCTTGTTTCTTGAGGTAGGCTTGTATAGCTATAAACTTCCCTCTTAGAACTGCTTTTGCTGCATCCCATAGGTTTTGGATCGTTGTGTTTTCATTGTCATCTGTCTCTAGGTATTTTTTTATTTCCTCTTTGAATTCTTCAGTGATCTCTTGGTTATTTAGTAACGTATTGTTTAGCCTCCACGTGTTTGTGTTTTTTACGTTTTTTTCCCTGTAATTCATTTCTAATCTCATAGCATTGTGGTCAGAAAAGATGCTTGATATGATTTCAAGTTTCTTAAATTTACTGAGGCTTGATCTGTGACCCAAGATGTGATCTATCCTGGAGAATGTTCTGTGAGCACTTGAGAAGAAAGTGTAATCTGCTGTTTTTGGATGGAATGTCCTATAAATATCAATTAAATCTACCCGGTCTATTGTGTCATTTAAAGCTTCTGTTTCCTTATTTATTTTCATTTTGGATGATCTGTCCATTGGTGTAAATGAGGTGTTAAAGTCCCCCACTATTATTGTGTTACTGTCGATTTCCTCTTTTATAGCTGTTAGCAGTTGCCTTATGTATTGAGATGCTCCTATGCTGGGTGCATATATAATTGTTTTATCTTCTTCTTGGATTGATCCCTTGATCATTATGTAGTGTCCTTGTCTCTTGTAACATTCTTTATTTTAAAGTCTATTTTATCTGATAAGAGCATTGGTACTCCAGCTTTCTTTTGATTTCCATTTGAATGGAATATCTTTTTCCATCCCCTCACTTTCAGTCTGAATGTGTCCCTAGGTCTGAAGTGGGTCTCTTGCAGACAGCATATAGATGGGTCTTGTTTTTGTATCCATTCAGCAAGCCTGTGTCTTTTGGCTGGAGCATTTAATCCATTCACATTTAAGGTAATTATTGATATGTATGTTCCTAGGACCATTTTCTTAATTGTTTTGGGTTTGTTTTTGTAGGTCCTTTTCTTCTCTTGTGTTTCCCACTTAGAGAAGTTCCTTTAGCATTTGTTGTAGAGCTGGTTTGGTGGTGCTGAATTTTCTTAGCTTTTGCTTGTCTGTAAAGCTTTCGATTTCTCTATGAATCTGAAGGAGATCCTTGCCGGGCAGAGTAATCTTGGTTGTAGGTTCTTCCCTTTCATCACTTTAAGTATATCATGAGACTCCCTTCTGGCTTGTAGAGTTTCTGCTGAGAAGTCAGCTGTTAACCTTATGAAAGTTCCCTTGTATGTTATTTATTGTTTTTCCCTTGCTTCTTTTAATAATTTTTCTTTGTCTTAAATTTTGGCGAATTTAATTACTATGTGTCTCGGCGTGTTTCTCCTTGGGTTTATCCTGTATGGGACTCTGCGCTTCCTGGACTTGGGTGGCTATTTCATTTCCCATGTTAGGGAAGTTTTTGACTATAATCTCTTCAAATATTTTCTCTGGTCCTTTCTCTCTCTCTTCTCCTTCTGGGACCCCTATAATGCGAATGTTGTTGTGTTTAATGTTGTCCCAGAGGTCTCTCGGGCTGTCTTCATTTATTTTCATTCTTTTTTCTTTATTCTGTTCCACAGCAGTGAATTCCACCATTCTGTCTTCCAGGTCACTTATCCGTTCTTCTGCCTCAGTTATTCTGCTATTGATTCCTTCTAGTGTAGTTTTCATTTCAGTTATTGTGTTGTTCATCTCTGTTTGTTTGTTCTTTAATTCTTCTAGGTCTTTGTTAAACATTTCTTACATCTTCTCGATCTTTGCCTCCATTCTTTTTCCGAAGTCCTGGATCATCTTCACTATCATTATTCTGAATTCTTTTTCTGGAAGGCTGCCTATTTCCACTTCACTTAGTTGTTTTTCTCAGGTTTCATCTTGTTCCTTCATCTGGTACATAGCCCTCTGCCTTTTCATCTTGTCTCTTTCTGTGAATGTGGTTTTTGTTCCAGAGGCTGCAGGTTGTAGTTCTTCTTGCTTCTGCCGTCTGCCCTATCGGGGGGGAAGTCTTAAGTCTGTGCTCAAAAATTTTTTGAGAAACACTGGAAAAACATGGTTCCACAAGTTGACTTGTAGAAGGACCTATCAGAAGTTTTGATATACTAACGTGTGTTGTGAATCTACAGAAGGATTTAGTATGCCGTATTTCTGAAACAAAACTTATGATAAAACACAAGGCACGACAAAACAAAATACAGTTTCTACATCTCCCAATTCCAAAGAACACAGTTTGGGAAATGCTGAACCAAACTGAAACCTCTGGTTTCATAAATGAATCAACGAGGTCCAAAGTAGCAGCAGAAAGAGTGCCAAAGGACAAGGGAGTTTTAAATCCCCAACAAGAACCCCAATCTTGTATCTCGTATTAGAATCCAGATACAATTGCTTGCTTGGTTGCTGGAATCCAGCTCAGAGTGGAGTTGCTACATGCTATAATACAATTTCACCTTCCTATGAACATAAGGAAGCAAGTTTAAGTGGGCACAAGAGAAATCTTGGTTTGAATTACCAATAGTTGCTTACTGACCAAAAGTTGAGAGCCATTGGGGCTGGCAGCCATGCTCCAAATGGGTCCTCCAAAGGCATCCATAGCATACTTGATGTTTAACGCCTGCAAATCATACTCAATAATCTCTCCATTGAGTCCAGCACTAAACAGTCGCTGTCCGTTTGCCCAGCACAGAGCTTCTGTAGCCCGAGACTCATGACCTGGGAAAAACTACAGAAACACCATAACTTTTCAACCCACCACGAATTCATCAGCAACTAGCACTGAGTGGTCACAGGCAAAAAGGTGAAAATCAAAATGCCTCTCTAGAAATAACTAGTATGGGGTTTTACACTATCTGAAGATCATGTTACTAATTTCATTTTTTTCACGTTCACATTTTAGTTACTTATACAGTTGGTTTTGTTTCTTTTACTAGGCCTTGTTCTGCAAAACCTTTTTAGACAATAAAGTTTCAGACAATCCAGTTTGTATCTGATGTATCTAATTTTTAAAAATCATCGCAACTACCTTGATTGAGTGATAATTTCAAAGGTGTACAAATGTCAAAAGTTACCAATACATACACTTCGAATACATGGTGCTTACTGTGTGTCAATTTCACCAATTAAAAGCTATTTAAAAAATTAAAATAAACAAAGGCAGCTCACTCCAGCTTTTCATTCAAGTCTCAGATTTCTAAGTGTTTTCTTAGCGCTCAAAAACCATTCATAGTATCAAGGAATTTTATTCTTTTTTTTTTTTTTTTTTTTTTTTTTTGAGGTACGCAGGCCTCTCACTGTTTTGGCCTCTCCCGTTGCGGAGCACAGGCGCAGACTCAGCGGCCATGGCTCACAGGCCCAGCCGCTCCACGGCATGTGGGATCTTCCCGGACGGGGGCACGAACCCGTGTCCCCTGCATCGGCAGGCGGACTCTCAACCACTGCGCCACCCGGGAAGCCCAGGAATTTTACTCTTATATCTGCTTGATACAAAAGGGAATGAGGAGGTATAATTTTTCCTATCCGAACTTGAAAAGGCAAAATATTCATTAATTAAGTGGCTTGCCCAAAGGGCCAAAGTCAACGACATGAAGAGAATGTGGGTCTCCTTACTCCTAGGCACTACTCTTCACTCTCAGAGATATAATATTTTCTTGTTCTGAGAGTGATCACCAGAGCTAAGCAATCTTCAATAGCAGGGAAGGGAACGTGGAGAAAGTGGAAGACTAGACTGAATTAATTGTTCAAAAACAAAAAAAGAAAATAGATGGGAGAGGAATATAAGAGGTACTAGGTAAAGACCAGTTGACTTATTCATTCAACATGTATTAACTAAGCAGTGTCTTTGTCCTAGGCACTTGCTAAATGTTGGGAATACAGCCATGAATATCACTGACAAGGTCCTTGTTTTCATAAAATTTGAAATTCAGCAAGGAAGAAGACATTAAACAAATATATATGAACTATTATATAATTACAATTATCATAAATGACAAGAAAAATCATAGGGTGCAACAAGCATGTACCACAGCATG
Organism: Lipotes vexillifer; assembly: GCF_000442215.2. Classification (NCBI taxonomy): domain Eukaryota; kingdom Metazoa; phylum Chordata; class Mammalia; order Artiodactyla; family Lipotidae; genus Lipotes; species Lipotes vexillifer. The sequence goes on from NW_006775530.1 coordinate 1,137,021, forward strand.
TTCTTCATTCTATGGAATGTGACTCATTTGTGGTGACCAGCAATTTCTTAACTCCTATTAGTGCTTCAGGGATCAGCTCAGTAAGTCATCTCTTTCCAGGAATCCTAAACCCACCTCATCAGAGAAGGCACCTCTCCACTAAGATTCTATGCCTCTGCTTAGGTCTATCATAAAATTTGCCACACTGTTTGGAAACTGTATACTCGTCTTTCCCCCACTGGATTTTGAACTCCTTGAAGGTAGGGCCTCTGACATTCATCTTAATGCCTAATACTTGCCACTCAGTCATTTAGAAACATTTACAGAGTGCCTAAATTCCAAGTACTAAGTTACTGGGCACTGCATTCATTCATTTTTCCGTCTATTCATTTATTTCATGGTGCCTATGGCATGTAAGGCACTCAGTAAATGTGACCTGAATTATTTTGTTGCACTTGAAATCAGTAATCACCGCCTTTGAAAAATATGCTGCTGTAACAGCCCTTTGCATACACCCAAACAGTACTTTACCTAATTTAAAATCTTTATTCCCAAATATAAGGCATATAAATCTACCTTCTCTCAGACAGATGAACTTAGGAATCCATCTTCCTGATATCACATCACCAAAATGTTTGATATTAAAATGTCTCATCATTTTTTTTCTGAATTGACAATGAATGGGTACTGACAATTATAGCAGGAAATGCCACTTTACCAAAGTTACAATGGTGCAGAGACTGATATGAAGCAATGGTCTTGACAATTTCCTTTCTTACCGTGCCCAAAAGATCTAGCAAACCTCAGTTTCCAAATGACAGTGAGCACCACAATTCCTAGGTAGGATCTTTCCAACCAACATCACACAGATCAAAACTCTTAAGCGCATCGTTCAGACAAGAGATCGCATTATTTGTTATGTGGTTCTAAACAACTCCGGAGAGAGTGGGGGAGAGTTACTTTCTTTTGATCTCTTTGAATACAAAAAACATAGATTTGGCAGTACTGAACTTAAGAAAAAAATCAACATCAAAAACACCAAATCAGGCTCCCAAATGACTTACTTTCTCCTGAAAGTAGTTTGCTGACAAATTATAAATTTCCACAGTGCCATCTGTTCGTGAAACAGCCAATCTGTTTGACTGGTTATTGTAAGCCACACAGCGGATCCCTGATGGAACATAATTAAAGAAACGTACTCGATGGACCTTAAATTCACCCATTCCTAGGGGGGCAAGAAAAGAATCATTGTTAAACAGCAGTATGTCACACCTCATGTTTCTTATTACCACTGTTCTAGGTGGAAGACTCCAACTATATCTCATCGAGGTTCATTTCTATATTTTTTCACTTTTTTTTTTGGAGGGGGCCGCGCCGGGCAGAATGTGGGGTCTTAGTTCCCCAACCAGGGATGGAACCCGAGCCCCCTGCATTGGAAGTGCCGCTTCTTAACCACTGGACCACCAGGGAAGTCCGACGGAGGTTCATTTCTAAATATTCAACTAATGATGCTTTCATGGCCCATACAGAATCTATCAAACAGTCTCCAGAAGCTCAGGATTCTTCAGCAACAAAATTAAAAGATCAACATATACAGCATCACCCAGACTGCCAGCAATCCTGACAACTGCCTGAAGGAAGTGGTCCAGGAAGAGAGGTGAGAATTTAAAACGTGATCTTAGAGCAAAAGACTGAACATAACGTCATTCTCTAAATGGGAGTGCGCACTTGAAGGGAATCACATGGAGCTGACCGGATGTATTCGAGGCAGAACTAAGGTCTCCTTTGTATTTTGTGTGTGAGGTTTCTGGGGGTGGGGGTGGGGGAGAGGAGGATAAATACCACGACCACTCTAAAGAAGCAAGAAATGTGGACAGTCTAAAGGAGTATCTCAAAGTCAGGTCCGCAGAACTCCTGTATCAAAATCACCTCGAAAAATGGTTTTAAAAAATGCAGGATTCCGGGTCCTGTTCCAGAATTCCAATCTTTTGGGGCGGGGGGAGGGCTAGCAATCTGCATTTTGGCAAACACCTCTATCTCTACTGCATGTTAAGTTTTCAAATCACACACTCAACTACGGTACTGACGGTGGGGCTGATGGGGCAGGAAGAACCGAGAGCGTCTCAAGGGGAGGAACGACAGGACTGGTCGGCATCTGTCAACTACTCCCTCTACGTGCCGCTCCGTCGCCGCCAATATACGCACTCCGCTCTGGGTCGCCCCCTACTCGTCTCCTTTCAAGGTGAGGAACCTGCCTGCAGAGCAGGCGCGTTCGGCCGGGCCGGGCTAAGACTGCGTCCAGGGCGCGCGCGAGGGCTCCACCGCCCCTTCCCTCTCCGGGGATCTCCGGAGTAGCCCCCACCGGCCTCGGCACAAGAGAATCGGCGAGCTCCGCCGGTCGCCGACCTGTAGCAGGCCTCACCCGCTCT
>NW_006775530.1:1140022-1154272 GCF_000442215.2 Lipotes vexillifer
GAAAGAGTGGCCGAGCGCGGGCGGAGGACGGAGAAGGGGGCGGCGCGGGCCGGAACCTCGAGGTATGTGCGGAAAGGGGTTCTTCCCTGGGTGGGGAGGGAACCCAGCACGGGATGCTTGCGAGAGTGGGGTAGAACTGGAACGCAGGAAGTAGCGGGAACATCAGAAAGGGGACTTAGCGGGGGATTGTGAGGTTCCTTCGAGGGGACATTTTAAGTCGTGGGGGAGAGGCTGCTGGGAGCGGTAATTGGGAGGGTGGTTGGAAGGAAGAGACAGTCTGGAGAGTGATCCAGCTTCATTTGTGGGCGGAGTGAGAGACGAGAGAAGAGTGGGGTGGAGTCGGGTCCTGGAGGAGAGAAGTACTTAAGAATTGAGGGGGGGGGAAATAGGGAACGATTTGGAAAATGAGGGTGGTAGAGGAGTAACGTTTGAAGACTGATGTTTGGGAGGAGGATGAACGGTTTGGAAAGAGTATTCCGGGGGTGGGGAGTGGAGGAAGGCAGTTTAAAGAGTAGTTTCCTTGGGAGGTAGGAGAAAGGGTTAAACAGCTTGGTAAGCGATCCTAGAGATAGTCGGGGGTAATTTGTCGGGGCGGGGGGGGGGGAAGAGGGGAAGCGGATGGAGAAGTCTCAGAAAGTGGGCGGGGCTAGAAATAGGAAGTGTTTGTAGCTGAAATTGAAGGGAGGGGAGGGGGTCGGGGAGAGGGTGGAGAAGATAGGGGCTGATGGGAGGGGAATCCAGTACAGAGGGAGACCTCAAGTAGAGCTATGAAGGAAGGGGCTTTGGGGAAGATAGGGTGCCACAGCAGTAGGAGGAGGAAGGGTAGAAGGGGCAGCAGAGTAGCAGAAGATGCAGAAAACTGGAGTAACTCAGATCGACTGAAGCCATCTTTTCTACCCATTGTCTACAAATACCAGTAATTGATTCCCTCCATCATGGGAATCTTAAAATGTGATGGGAAAGTACCACATGTATGCATAGTGTCCACACACGTTTTTGAACCCACTCTTCACTAATGAAAAGTTTGGAAGCATTCAGTTCCATCTACTCTCCATGGCCCCTTTTTGGAGGAGAGCAAGCTTCTCATTTAGAAACTGGATTTTAGCACTTAATGACATAACATAAGCCTGTCAAGAGACAAGATCTTCCCTTTGAAACTTAGACTCTCCCCATCAGTCACAAAATCACAACACTGCTAATAAAAATAATGTATTGAGTTGTATATAAAAGTTCCTGAATTGTTCATTTGATGGAAAGACACACAGAGAAATAGTTATCATGCTTAGAGGTAAAAAACGTTCCAGAACTTAATCCCAGAAGCAGTTTGGTGAACCCCGACTGCCATATTTGAATTGTTCTCCCATTGTGTAAGCTTGATTTTATTCTGATAACATGCTGCTTTTATAGGATGTTTTAGTCCACCATAAACATTAAAATAATAAGTACAGAGTAGTATAAAGTCATTTTATTGGACATGTACTAAGAAAATGCCATGTTCCTCCAGGTAATCAATAGCTTGACCCTAAAGGTTTACCATGTTAGGCACTGTGCTGAGGACTTTACATTCAAAACTTCATTTAATGCTCACAACCACCCTTTGAGATGGGTTCTCTTTTATGCTCAATTTATTGGTGGAGAAACTGCAACATGAGATTAATTTACCCCCTGTCATACGCAGGCTAGATAAATGGCAGAATCAGAATCCAGGTCTGATTCGGTTCTCACTGAGTCCCTAAACACAAAGTAGTTTCTGGGACTGAATAAGAACTCAATAAGTGCTAATTGTTGGCCCAGCAATTTGCAAACATTTTGTGTCATAAATTTAATTTTTAAAAATAAAAATGAATTTTTTTAAATTAAGAATTGTAAAGTTAAAGCCTTTATTCTGTTTAAAAAGCAACAAAAAAAGAAGATGAAAGGGCCAATGTTTATTACAGCTAAACATTGTTTAGCTGTAATAAAATTTAATTATGTGTAGTTAGGTTAAACCATTGAGTCAAAGCCCCTGTTTCAGTGAAAGCTGCATATTCTGTTTAATATGATACATACCATGCTTTCTTCTGCTACATTTTATTTTGGGGGCAGTTAACCATCATGAGGATCATTGCTCATGATGTTCTCTCTAAGACCTTAGTAATATTAACAATTTAACAACTAGAAACCAATGGATAAGAAATTTTGTAGGAGATTAGATGAATCAGTGACAAAGAATGTGCTCTGTTCTTTTGACTTATTTTACCTTACGCAGGCAGGAAACAGAGGTTCAGGCTGTAGTTTTGAATCCTGGAGGTAACCTTGAGTACATCTCTAGGGATTTCAGAAACCTAAATCTCATCAGTTGGATATGAAGAAAAGCAGCCTCATTTGTTTTGAGCTGCCTACCCAACAGATGTCATCGTTACTTCGGTGGCGAGATATAACATCTTCATAGGTGGTTTATTTGCCATCTTGTGGGAGATGTTATGAGGAAGACTAATGTTTGTAAAGCAAGTTCCTGTACTGATGTCCTGCATGAGAAGGGGCTGTGTGAGAGGACTGCAGGACAGGCCGGATTGTGGAGGAGTTAGAATTCACATTCCCTGTCTACCACTTACTAGCTGTTCCACCAGTTACTTAACCTTTAGCTTCTCTAAGCCTGTTTCCTCACTGTAAAATGGGAGTGATAGTACCTGTATCATAGGGTTGTTTTCAGGATGAAAAGAGAATCCAGATAAATGTTCAAAAAGGTTTAGCTATGTGAGAAATGAAGCTTTTTGTATTACAAAGATAATGCTCTGCCTGAATTTTTCTTCCTAATTAAGAAATTGTGGTGGCATTTTGATTTTTCAGGTTTTTAATGACTTTCAAAATGACAGTTAAATAAGATGTATCCCAGATTTGGCCTGATTTCAGACAGACCTTTTGAGTTTTGATTAGGGTTCCCATTGTGAGTCTTGGTTGATTCTGAGAATGTGGGTTTCTTTGCTGTTCTGTGGTTTGTTCAGGGGTCTTGAAGTCATCTGGACCACTGTCTTGAGAAACAACAGTGTCTAGACTTTACTCAGGATCTCCAAAGTAACTCCAGGTCTCAAGACCGGGGATGATCTGGGGCAACCTCAGATATTTCTAGAAATTTCTTAGATAATATTTCTAGAAATCTTGAAGCCCCCCACAAAGGCTTTTTTTTTTCTTTAAGGGAAAAAATAGTTAAAACATACAAAGTGCTTTTTAAAAAGTTTTGTTTACATAGTTAAAGTCATTCGACTAAGTTAGGAATATAGAACGTATGTGTTTAGTTTGTTTAGCTATGTAAAGGCCCCCCAAAATTGAGTAGTAAAACATTTCCCCCTTTTATAAGGGGAGGGGTAGGGAGTCAAAATAATTCATTGCAGGGGAAAGGTTTGGATGGTTTTTTCCACACCTTCCAATCTCTCCAAGTCTCCAAGTATGTACTGTAGTTGTGGCCTGTGAGACTCCACTCTGAAATATATTGAATTTAAACATCTTTTTGAAAAGTGGCATCAGTTCTTCCTGGCTGTACAGGAACTTGGAATTATTATTCTTCAACAAAGACCAGTTAGTTGGTCCTAGCTAAATCTGGGGTTAAACTCAAGGCTGTTGAGAGTGAGGTGCTGGGCAGTCTCTTCCAGTGACTCCTTTTAGTGTCATGATTTGATATGGTACATTCATCAAACCGTGCCTTCAGATGTTGCTCTTGATAAAGCTGCAGTTTCTACACAAGCAATACCTTAGAACAAGCACTTAGAAATTGCTCTGCTTACTTTTAAATGTTGGAATGAGTTGAGACTGAAGACTTAGAAATCTTTTTGTTATACGGAAAATTTTCATTATAATGTTACTTGTTATTACTAATAGGATTTGACTTGTATTATACTTCTTCACCTCCTTGTTTTCCTACTAATTTTTTCTGCCTACTTTCAAGGGGATGAGGACAGATTGGGCTGCATGTTCTCATTATCTTTTTTTTTAAAGAAGATGTTGGGGGTAGGAGTTTATTTTTGCTGTGTTGGATCTTCGTTTCTGTGCGAGGCCTTTCTCTAGCTGTGGCAAGCGGGGACCACTCTTCATTGCGGTGCGCGGGCCTCTCACTATCGCGGCCTCTCTTGTTGCGGAGCACAAGCTCCAGATGCGCAGGCTCAGTAGTTGTGGCTCACGGGCCCAGTTGCTGCGCGGCATGTGGGATCCTCCCAGACCAGGGCTCGAACCCGTGACCCCCGCATTAGCAGGCAGGCTCCCAACCACTGCGCCACCAGGGAAGCCCCTCATTATCTTTTTTAGTCATCTCCACACTAAGTGAAATACATATTACCTGTCACCTCCATCAGCTGTGTTATCAGTGACGTACTCAGGTATACATACCTACTCTTGAGAACAGTTGCCTAGAGCAAGGAGCAAGAAGAAGAATCTGATTCAGCCAATGGGATATTTTAAGGTGCTAAAGTAGAATTTTAAAATTCACAAAAGGGATGCCTTCCCCTACATCACTTACTAACTTGGTAAATACACCCTCATGTACATAAATATAGCCATATCAGTCCACAGGTTCCTGTGAGCTAGACTCTTGTAAGCTGGGTGTGAACTTCATTTGTATTCACATCTCCAGCATCTCGTTAGGTCTAGCACAAGTTTTTAGGCCACAGAATTCTTATTTTTACATGAATTGCTAGATGTCTGCCAGTATCAATAGGTGTACTCAGGCAGGGCCTCCTACATAAGTGGATAGAGAGCTGTGTGTGCTCATTGAAGCACGGCGACAAGTATGGAGGTACAGCTACTCTGACCCAGCTACTAAGCATCTGTTTTTCTTTATTCACTTAGGCCACTGTTTTTTCTGTTTTTGTTTTTGTTTTTGTTTTTATTTTTTGGCTGCGCCACGCAGCTGGCGGTATCTCAGTTCCCTGACCAGGGATTGAACCCAGGCCCACGGCAGTGAAAGCACTGAGTCCCAACCACTGGACCACCAGGGAATTCCCTTTAGGCCACTGTTTTGAATTCCTGTTCTGATAGGAGACTGTCGAGGAAATGGGGAATGCACTGAAAATATTTCTACATCCCTTTTGCCTAAACAGTCTGCACATTCCTATCTCAAACATGTGGTCAGAGGTCTTAAAGATTAATCTCCTTCCCTGCCATGATTTTCCTAAAATTTGTATCTGTGTGAACACCCTATTGCTTCTGTGAAACCACCTGTATTTTACACTTATCAAGGAAAATATACTGTTTCATCAGTCATCAAAAGCTTATTTACAAGAACTCTTCTCAATCTATATGCATTTATTAACCTTTAGAAACTTCACAACTTCAGTTTCAATTATTGAGCCTTTTTTGATTCATGGCTAAAATGTACCTACCATTCTCTGAATTTTACTCACAATTATAGTGTGGAAATGTTGATTTATTCCATTCTTTAAAAAATTAACTATATGTTAGTCTTTAAAGCATTTCCACATTTTTAAAAAAAATTTATTTATTGGCTGCGTCAGGTCTTCGTTGCTGTGCGGGCTTTCTCTAGTTGCAGCGAGTGGGGGCTACTCTTCATTGCGGTGCGTGGGCTTTGTTGCAGAGCATGGGCTCTGGGTGCGCAGGCTTCAGTAGTTGTGGCACGTGGGCTTCAGTAGTTGTGGCTCGCGGGCTCTAGAACGCAGGCTCAGTAGTTGTGGCGCCCAGGCTTAGTTGCTCGGTGGCATGTGGGATCTTCCCGGACGAGGGCTCGACCCCGTGTCCCCTGCGTTGGCAGGCGGATTCTTAACCACTGCGCCATCAGGGAAGCCCTCCACATATGTTTTATTTGGTCTTCGTGATAGTTAAATGAGTCAGACAATCCAGGTTTTAGCCCCACGGTCATTGTGTATGATGACACTGAAAGAGTTCCACACTTACAGGCTGGAACCTGAATTCAGGCCTTCTTATTTTAAATTATTAGTCTCTCCTTCAAGAAACCTTGGAAGAATATTAAGAGTGCTTTTGATTGTTCTGTTGATGGTGGAGGTGGGGCCTTCTTATCTGTCAGAAGACCTTTGCTGTCCTGAGCCAGTGTATTACCTGTTGTCAAGTGGTACCACACCTGGTACTGCTACAGCGGGTCTGGCTTATTCACACATGACTTCTTGATTCAGCTCTTGCTGAATGCATGTACGCAGTGCCTGCCTGATGCCTTCATGCCTTTTTATTCTCACTTGGTTTTCTCCTTTGAGAGGGTATTGATTATGAGTGTAAAGTTGGATGACCTAGGTTCTTGTGTTGGCTCTACCACCTGCTAGCTGTGTGTGTACCACATAAAGCAAATGTATCCCTCCGTAACTTTATCTGCAAAATATGGATAAGTCCCTATCTCAGAGTGGTTGAGATGCCACCCATGATATATATGCACAGCATCTGATTCATAGTGAAAACTGAATAAATATTAGCTGCTCTTTATATTTGAATTTGAAGACCACTCATTGACCAACCTCATGTTTCCAAAATGTGTTTGGTGCTCGAGGTTCCGCTGTCTTACAGGGCTGCTGTGAATATACTTTTCACTGGAGCTCCAAAACAAAGATTAACATGTAAGGAAACCTGTTTAACTTTAAGCAGGTGTTTGCTAATCGTGAGCACAATTATAATTCCTATTAACTTGCTGTTCTACAGTTGGTTAACACTGATCTGATAACCTTCCACTAGGCTCCATCTGTTCATTGGAAAGATTTGTACAGAAGCTATAGTTTAGATCCCCCATCCCTCAATCTCCCCATTAATCTGTCCTCAGGAAGACAAAGTACAAGAAGCCAGTTGTTCAGGCAAAAATGTCCCATTTTAACTCATTCTTGTAGAGTGCCGCAAACTTGCCACCAGGTGGTGCCGTTGTATAAAACGAAAGTAGATTAAGCGTCAGGGTATCCTTAGTGTCTAAATGATGAAAGATGGGCAAAGTGTTTGATGAGAATCACATCAGAAATCAGCTTACCATTCACTAAAGTTGTCTGGAAGACCTTTTCCATTCTCTTGGCTTTTAGTTAAAAGATATCATTTGAACCTTGAAATATAAGATAACCAAAGTGGCAGACATGAAGCTTATGTCATCACCAAAGGAAAAAGTAAAATCTAAAAGAATTCCTTAGTTTTTTAGAACCATGCAGAATGGAAAATATAATATCCTTGAGAAAGGCAAGTTAGCATACTGGCCAAGAGTGTGGGCTCTGCGGTGTATGTGTTGGGTTCGGATCCTGGCTCGTAGACTAGTAGCTATGCGACCTTGAACACAGTTGTGATACCTATTAACTTTCCACACTGTAGTTGACCCTTGGTGATCTGAAGCAATTTGATATGTACCATATCAGTTTAAAAATGTTACATGTTATAGAGTTGTTAGGGAATTGAAATTAAATATGTCTAAAGCACTTAGAAAAGTGCCTAGCACACAGTAAGTGACAAATGTTAGCTATTGTTATTATCCTAAAGACATTTTTTTTCCTCTACAGCTTATTTTCAGTTGCTTTTTAAAGACGGGAAGCTCATGGTGCAGATCATTATTTCCAGGTGCGTACCTTTTGAGACTTTCTAAAATTTAGCTTGAATGATTAGGGCTATATAGGTTTGAAATTTCCCTGGAAGAATTGGGGTCCTTAGGTGCATCTTGCACAAATCCTTGCATTTCAGTTTCTAGTTCAGTGTCTAGCACTGCCCAGTTTCCCAAGAATTCGTGCTCAGCAAAGAGATCTCTTGGGCCTTGAATGGTGGTGTAGGACACTATTATTCATCCTTCACCCCTCCAAAATATTGTAACCGCCAGCCCTTTGCTTGCAGTGCTGGGGCTGGAGGCCTGGCAGAATGGGGGCTGATGGAGCTACAGGGGGAGATCGAGGCTCGCTACAGCACTGGATTAGCTGGAAACCTCCTGGGAGACCTACATTACACCACTGAGGTGAGGGGACTTCTCTTTCCCTGCCTAATGCTTCAGGAAAGCAAGCTACACCAAGGTGGTGCTCCCAGGACCCAGAGTGAGGACTGCCCTCAGGTTTGTTATTCAAGGTCTAGCTAAGCCATTGCTTGTTCTCCCCCCACCTCTGCAGTAGCAGGGAAATTTAGCTTTGGGGAATCTGGAAAGGTCACAGTTCTAAAAGTAGAAATTCTGTTATTTGGGGCTAGAAAGAGTAAAAAGGATATGAGGGTGGGTTGTCCTTTGTGGCTTCTCAACAGTGGTTGAGGGAGTGGAGGTGCCAGCATTGCCTCCCAAGAGCATCTCTAGAAGGCACCTGAATGTTACGACCTTGCCCTGAACCTCAGGCATCTCATTCTTGTTCTGCCAAAGGGAATCCCTGTGCTGATCGTGGGGCATCATATCCTGTATGGGAAAATCATCCATCTGGAGAAACCTTTTGCCGTCCTTGTTAAACACACTCCCGGGGAGCAGGATTGTGATGATCTTGGCTGCAGGAGTGGCACCCAGTACGTGGTAACAGCACTCATCAAAAACAAGATCCTTTTCAAAACTCGCCCCAAGCCCATTATCACCAACGTCCCCAAGAAAGTATGAAAGAACCCCGGATTTTCCCTAGAGAGCGGCCAACTCCTTGGACTCGTGCTCCGCTGCCACCTCGAGGACGGATGGACAGTTCCCTGGGACCACAAGGGGGTCCTGCTTTAAACACAGGCCACCCTCTGGGTATGAACTCAGATCCCTTCCTTATGGCAACCGGCTCTCTTGGTGGAAATTTGGCCCCGTTTCCAAGGAACCCGTCTCCTTTTCCAACTTCATCAGGCTCATTGGCTTCAAATCCAGCACCTTTCCCTGCTGGTGCTCGTGACCCAAGCATGGCTTCTTTTCCAAGAGGGATGAATCCCACTGGCACAGGTGCAGTTTCTTTCCCAAGGCCGGGTGGTCTCTTGGGCCCAAGCCCAGGGTCAGCTCTAAATCCTCGAGCAGGGGCTCTTCCAGGCCCAGGGCCTCTGTCTAACCCAAGGTTAGGGGGCCTCCCAGGGCCAGGTCCTATGTCCAACCCAAGGCCAGGTGGTCTTTTGGGAACAGGTCCTGACCCCAGAAGTGGTGGCCCCATGGGCCCTGGATCTGGACCCAACCTGAGAGCAGGTGTCCTGTTGACTTCTGGGAATGGTCCTCCCAATCCTAGGCCCATTGGCCTGGGCCCCGGACCAAGTCCCAATCTGAGATCAGGCTTTGTAGGTACAAACCCTGCCCCGAGGTCAGGTATGTTTCCAGGCCCTGGCCTTGGGCCCAACCCAAGGTCAAGTGGCCTGGGCCCAGGCCTTGGGCCTAACCCAAGGGCAGGTGGCCTGGCTCCAAGCCCTAATTTGGACACCAGAGCAGGTGGCCTCTTGGGCACAGGATCTGGTCTTAACTTAAGAATGGCTGGACCTCAAAGCCTAGATCTTGCACCCATTCTAAGAGCAGCAGGTCTTTTAGGAGCAAATTCAGCTGCTTTCTCACAGTCTTCTGGAAACATGGGCACAAGCCCATCTTCCATGGCCAGAATACCTGGCCCCATAGGCCCAAACTCGGGTCCTGGCTCTCGGGGAATTGGCCTTCCAGGGCCAAATCCATCTCCCATGTCGAGGGCTCCTGGCCCCATTGGCCCTAATTCAGCTCATTTTTCAAGGCCCGCTGGCCCCATGGGAGTAAATGCTAATCCTTTTCCAAGGGGGACAGGTTCAGGGGGATTGAACCCAGCTGCTTTCTCTCAGTCTTCTAACACATTGGCTTCAAACCCAGTTAACTTCCAGAGGTCTGCTGGCCTCCAGGGCTCAAGTCCGGCAATTTTCCCGAGAGTCTCTGGGCCACTAGGCTCCAACCCAGCTAACTTTCCAAGGGCCACTGGTTTACAGGGTCCAAGTCCAGCTACCTTCCCAAGGTCTACTGGCCCATTAGGCCCTGGTCAGGTTACTTTCCCCAGGTCAGCTCCTGGGCCCCTAGGCTCTTCGCCAGCAGGCCCTGTGGGTATCAACCCAGCTCCTTTTGCAAGGCCAGCTGGGACCCTGGGTCTAAACCCAGCTTCCTTTCCAAGGATGAATGGCCCTGTAAGCAAGACTTTGGTCCCATTTCCTAGAGTGGGGAGCCTCCCTGGCACAAACCCAGCTGCTTTCCCCAGACCAGGGGGTCCAATGGCTGCAATGTACCCAAATGGAATGTTACCCCCTTAAACACCATTTTCTCTCCAGGACCACCTTGGTTTCCACGCACTGTGGTTCTGGGCAGGGGCTGTGTTTTAGGTGAAAGGGTAGATATGGAGCTACAGACTGAAGTACATAGCTGGGGCTCAAGTTCAAATGAGCCTTTTTCCCCCCTCTGCGTCTTTCTTGACTGAAGGTGAAATGTTATCTGTGGGACATGGACTTTGGCAGGTGGGAATGATCCCGCCTTGCGAGAAGGAATCTCCAGCCTTCCAGAAGCCTGCTGTGCTTTTGTCCCACAGCTTTCTGCCCCTTGTTTCTTACTGGTTTCTTGAATTGTTCTTGTGGACTTTTCCTCAGGGATACATTGGCCTGCAGGTTCCAATTCATATGCGGTCCCCTGCTCACCACTGGAGAATCAGCTCACTGCTGTCTAGAAATGTTGCGTTGGTGAGCAGACCATGCTTCAGCAGCGCTGACCTGGTCACCCTCTACTGCCATACCTTCCCCTGGGGGCTGGAACACAGAACAGGGAAGTGCAAACACTTCAGAGAGCCACCAAATTTCTTCTGGCCTGACCGGGCCTGCAGCTCCCTTCTCCTGGGACTGACTTAGAGAAGGCCAGGATCAAGGCTGCAGTGCTCATCCCGCTCCCTCTCCACTGGTACTCCCAATCAGAGAACCTCAAAATTAGACTGATGTGGATGGGGTTATGGGAATTGGGGTGGGGGTGGGGGGAATGAAGGGGAGAAATCACTGTGCTTCGTTCAGCCTGATGTGAAAGGATGGTTGGTGTTTTCCTGCATTGTACCTTTTCTTACCGTTTCTTTAATAAATGGGATGAGAGGGCTATTGATTTCACTCCCTTTTTATTACCTGTTCCACAGGGAAGGAAGTTTACCCACTGCTTTTCATTGTTTCAGCTTGGCCACAGTCCTACATTACCTTCCAGATAATGACATTTTCAAGGAGGAAACAAGCTTTGGTTTTTAGCCTTAGCTGGTTAACTAGGGCTCACTCACTGGCTCGTAATTTCACCAAAGACCCCGTCCACTCTGTACAATAAAAAATTAAGCCACCATAGGTGTGCAGTTATCAAGGTAGACCTACTGTATTCCCCAGGTCCAGAGGCAGCTGTGACAACTTACCTGCTTCTGAGTTCCACTGGAATTTCCTTGGCAAAACTAGTTCTTCCTCGAGTACCAATCTTGAAACTGGAATAAAGAGCTATAGCTTTTGTTAAGTACAAAGAGGGAGGGAGGAGCTCAGAGGGACCAGCATTATGTGAGAATCTTTATTTTGACAAATAAGTGCAGTATAAAAAATTTGACCTGAAAGTAAAAAAAAAAAAAAAAAAGTAAAAATAAATATGTTTACAAATTATTGTAGAAATAATACAAAAGAGGATTAAAATTCTCATTGAGGAAAACCCAAAATGTGTCCAATTGTATAAAGGCTCTTCCCTTACAAGAAACGGGAATAAAGCTGAAGACCCAGTTTGGTTTCGCTGCTGAAAAATGTACAAAATAACTTAGAAAAACCAGTTGAGGTCAAACGTTGTGGGCCCACTACTTGTACCTGCCTACTCTTGATCTGGAGAAAGTTGATTGTCACAGAGCAAGGCAGAGCTGATGGTAGGACAGCCAAGAGTTCTCCATCTGGGAGTCCATCCCCTTCAAGTAAAAGCTGAAGAAAAACAAGCCCTTAGTGAAGTCTGAGCTCTGCATTGGCTGACCGGATTTCTTCCATTTTAGTGCTCAAAATAGTTTACTTCTTGGCCAGCAAAAACATGGAAGAGCCTGGAACAACTGCCTTCAGCAAACGCCTGCCGCCTCTTCCCAGCCTTCATGGATTAGGCCTGATGTCAACCAGCAGTCGTCTTCTTACAAACTCAAGGTCTGTGTGATGCAGCAGTGTTCGCTGCAGCTGGAAGACCCCTGAGTTCATGGGAGATGAAGCACCAGGGTTTGCCAGTCTGGCTCAGAGCACACTTTGTTCCTTCGTAGGAAGCACCTGGACACACTAGAGGCTTGCCCCCTCGACTACTGTCCACCTTAGTGCTGGTTCTTAGGGCTCAGCAGGCCCCTCTGAGAGTGGATGTTTGGCGAGTAAGCACGCTTGAGCAAGCAACCTCTTAAGTCAGAGGCTTAGTCAATATCCCAGTTTTCAAACCCAAGAGCTCAGAACAGTCTGTGGATTGCAAATCTGTAGAAAATGGCCTTCCCTCACTCCCCCTCCAAAAAAGAGGGAAATCAAACAGCCTCGAGAGGCGTGAGAGAAGAGAAGAACCTTAGGATTTAGATACCAATTCCATCTCCTAGTTTGGTTTCTGGACAGAAGCAAGCAAATGCAGTAGTGACTATCCACAACTTGGCTGTAAGAATTCCCTGGAGAAGCCACTGAGGAGAATGGACAGTCTCAACGATGACCAGCTTGGATTGAGGGTTCCCTTAGGAAACACTGAAAAGCTTTCCATTAGAGGTGATTGTCAACAACCGTAGCCTGAACGTCATGGGTACTGCTCATCTGCCAAGGAATCTGTCCAGGCAGTTAGTTCCAAGACTGTAGCCAGTGTGGTCAGAGGCTCCTAATAGTTTTTCCCCACGTGCTGAGGGCAGGCTTGCCTGTTGCAGAGGGGCCCGTGAGAGTCCAGGCTCTGTGTCACTCGCCACCTTGAAAAACTTACCCAATGAGGAGGAGGGTGGAACAGGCGACTATCACTGTGAAGTGAAGCGAAGCAAAGCGAAGCGAAGTGAGGAGGCTGTCTTAGACTCGGTCAGAGCTGAATTTGAGAGCGGAATTCAGGAGTATACAGGTTGAAATACCTAAGCCCTCATTTCCTTTCTGAGCATGTTGGGGTTTAATCTTCCTGGTAGATGACAAAAACATTTTACCTCCTCAGCAGAGATCACAGACAAGACAATCTAGATCTGGGCAATTTCCAGGTAGAATACATTCAGCTCAAGGCCTACCATAGAGCCTTGAGCTATGGCCTTTAGCACCACCACCACCGTTTGTTCCTCGTGGCAAACTTTCCTTTTTAACATATATATACACACACTTCACACTTAAAACCAGTCCAGTGCTAACTCCCTGCTAGTCTGGCTCATCCTTGGGATGTTGAGATGTGGAATGCAGTACTTCACATAAGAAAGCACCATTCCTGGACCCTGTTTTCTGATGCCTAAAGATCAGGCTTCTGGGCCTTGTATTTCAGGCACAATTTTATTGCATTGATAACTAGATTGAGGTGGGGACATGTTACTAGTTGGCCCAGATCTCTCAGAAATTCTCCCACCACCTCTGATTTTGTTCAGGTGGGCTAAGAGAACCGCTTCCCACGGGCCCTCCTTGCTTACTCACCCGTCAGAAGCTGCCACTGAATGGAACTTATTGTTTGGTTTAGCACACTTCTGAGTTCCCTCTGGATCTCAGGGGAGGAAGTGGAATCTTGCCCAGAGGCCACTGTGTGCACAGAGGCAAGCAGACAGGCGGCCTGAAAACATACATGCCTCCTCCATCACCCTGAGCTGGACTTGCCTCCTCTAAGCAGAGCGGGCCCAGGCCGTACTACAGTCACCATTCTTTGCACTTCACATTTGTCCTTTGGACCATTAAAAAACTAAAACAGCAGTCCCTCCTCCCTCCCACCCCATCTTCTCCATTCCCCTTCCCTCCCTTACCCATTGCACTTTTCCCGCTCTGCTTGAGGGCTACGTCACACCTCAGCAAAAGCTAAGCTATACTGCTCTGGCTTCTTCCCGCATCGCCGGGCAATGATGGCCAGATACAACATGAGGAGGGCCACCCAGTAGCAGCCGTACAGGATGGCCCCAGAGACAAGGAAGGCTAGCTCCGTCTCACTGAACAGATCCTGGCAGTAAGCTGTGTAGGCCAGCCCCCCAAGGAGGACTGCCACCCAGATGGACACAGGGATGAGGCCAATGAAGTTCACCACAATGGTTTTTCGGCCAGAGGTACCCCAGCCAGACTTATTGATGGTAGCAATGGCAAAGATCTTGGCTGGCAGGAGGCTGGACATATAGAGAAGGGAGTAGAGTGACATGAAGATCATCTCTGCATTGCCCCGAAGGAAGCAGGCGTATGTAGCCTTGATAATGCCCACCAGCTGCACTGTCAGCAGGA
>NW_006775530.1:1154398-1155914 GCF_000442215.2 Lipotes vexillifer
CAGCAGGAAGAGAAGAATGTTCCAGATGCGGCCACGGTAGAAAAGCTGTATGACCGTAGCGATAAGGAAGAAGGGGAAGAAACCTGTGACCACTGATTCGTAGGTCATCCAGAGGTGGTGCTTGTGGAACCACAGAGAGTTGTAGAGCCACTCACGGAAGTAAGACTTGCTCCAGCGGGTCTGCTGGTTAAGCCACCGGAGGTACTTGGTGGGGGTCTCTGTGAGGCATTTAGAGCGAGCTGTATACTTAGTCCTGTAGCCGAGACTCAGGACTCGGTTGGTGAGGTGCCGGTCATCCCCAAAGCTGCACTTGCTGCCTAGGAACTTCTGATGGTACCAGTCCTCCAAGAATTGCTGAAGGAGGCTGTTACGGTACATACCCAAGGGCCCGCTAATGCACTGCACACAGCCAAAGTAGGACTGGCAAGCCCGCTCCACGTTGAAGGCCATCCAGTACCGCACACTGCTCAGGAAGGAGATCCATGAATCGTATTTGTTGAGGATCTGCAAGGGAACCAGAGATGCTAGGCCTCCTTGCCTGAGGACGTGAGCCCCAGGAGACAGACACGAGAGGCCACGAGGCCTCCCTACACCCCAAGTGCTGGAGCCCATTGCTCCAGTTCCTGGCTGTGAGTCCTCGCCCAGCCAGAGCTGGGAAACCAGAGGCTCAGAGGAGGCGACCACACCCAGTCACTCTCCCCAGCACCAGCCCCACCTCTCCTCCGTGTCATCTGCACCGACTGTCCCAGTGAAGTTGCTCGAGCAGTCAAAGCCACCTTCAGTCTCAGGAGGCAGCCTGTGGTGGTGGCCAAGAGAAAGGCTTGAGAAAGAAGCACACACCCCAGCCACCCAGCCTGACCCTTTCTGCAGTTGGAAAGCTTCTTGGGAAGACATGGTATGTTGCCAGCAGTACCCTTGGAAGAAGATCTGACCCTTTATTTGTACCATACTGCGCGGAGCTCTTCAGTGCAACGTCCTTAAGAGCAAGGGTTTCTCAGGGGTCTAACTTCAGAGTTGCTTGGTGCACCATTGGGCAAAAAGGAAGCCCCCTCCCGGATGGATGGCCTCAGAACATTGTGCCCCTCCCAGCAGCATAGACTATATACCTGTTAAGTGATTTCTCCCCACTTAAAAGAACAGGAAAGGGGTTGGGTAGCAGATGAGCCCTTTGATACCATTGAAAACTGTCAAAGAGGAAACACCCCTCCAAAACACTAGGAAGTCAAGATGCCCATTCCTAAGCATATCCAATTAGATTAAGAAGCAGAAAGAATCCAGACCCCCCCCTCCCCCAGGAATCCTTGGTTACTTCTTACTTGGACATCTCCCCCGACTCCTCCTACTTGGGGGTCCTCCTCCAGGACTCGAAGCATTTCAATTGTGCAGGCTGGATCCAGCACAGTGTCAGAGTCACACACCTGCAGAGGGAATGCACATTTTGACCTCAGGTACGTGTACACACACACACACACACACACACACACACACACACACACACACACACACCCCTCTCACA
>NW_006775530.1:1156094-1162833 GCF_000442215.2 Lipotes vexillifer
CACACACACACACACACACACACACACACACACACACACACACACACACACCCCTTTCACATGATACACTTCAAGCCACTAGCAGAGAAATCTATGCCAAATAGAAGGGGTGAAATGAATAACAAAGGAAAGTAAGAAAACGAGTTCAGGTACCAGTCTTGATAGCCACTAGACCAAGAGAGAGATCTCCAGGAGACTTTCAGTGCTGGGCCCAGAAAGGGAGAAGTGCTTAGCACTGGAGAAATCTTTAGCCCCTTACAGAGCCAGGCTCCTCAGAAGTGGTCTTAAAATATTTCTCAAAATATTATTTCTCTTCAAAATAGTATTTCTCTTCAAAATGTCATTGAAATCAGATGACAAGCATTGTGGCTAGACCAGGGCCAGCAGACATTTCTCAGAAGGCCAAGAAATGGCTCCTGCCAGAGGCTACTGCACAAAGCTTGCTCATAGGATTATTAAGAACAGGGTCTTCCCTGTTTCAGCCTCTGGACTCTTAGACAACCAGCCTGAGTGGAGGGTGTATTTAGCCCAGTCACAGGACCTCTAATGAGGCTGCCAGGCCTTCTGTGTTCTGTTGGCCAAGTCTCCCAGATTAGGGCCCGGCATGGCCAAGGGCTGCTCTCATGTAGATTTTACTCTGGATGGGCCTGGAAGCTGGCACCAGCTACCTCCAATCAGGACCTGGATCAAATCCTGCCCACCTGCCCGCCTTTCCTAGGGAGACTCCTGGTTTATTTCTAACAGTGGCCTGTTATTAGTTGAACCTGGGCTATGAACCCTTACTCTGGTGGCTGACTCCTTCTCTGTTTTCTAGAAAATTGAGATGATACAAAAAGCCCAGATAACCAGAGTAGAGGAATTGGTTTCCTGACCCCTGACAGAGCAAAGAACAGTATCCACAGATAAGCCCAAACCCTGTTCTGCAAAAGCCTAAAATCCTTTTACTAAAGTTGCTGAGAGCCCATTAGCCTTCAGGAAGGGGGCTGCCCTCCACACTCCAACCCTATGCTTTCTCTCTCCACGTTGGAAGACTCAGTGGCCATAGACAAGCGGCAGAAGGCAGAGGGGGAACCAGGCAGAGTCATCACAGCCACTCCCCTCCTACCTACACAATGACACATCCTTACAATCCTGGCCCAGACTGGGAAGGCCCCAGGGAGCCTCAGGCCAGACTCCCAGAGCCCCCTCAGCTTACAGGCCAAGATTCCCAGGGCTGCTGGTCTCAAGACTACTTCCTGCCATGACCCTGTCTCATTCCTCACGCTGCTTGGCTTCCCTCACCCCAGGGAGGTCTTCCCAGCTGAGCAAGGTTAGGAAAGTTAGAGCTCGTGGCTGCCTGAGTTTCCCCACTGGCTGGAGCAGGGTTATCTCCCGAAGAGGGAAAGACACCTTCAGCAGGGCTCATGAAGACAGGCAGAAACCCAGAGTGTTCAATGACTGGCGCCCAGGGCTGCCCCAAGCAGTGAGCCCAGAGCCGTCAAGAGAAAGGCTGGCTCAGGTGCATGAGCCTATCTGCTGATCCACCAGAGCACAGAGGAAAGGAAGAGGTGTGGTAGAGCAGGTTTGGGGGGATCCTGTGCTTCAAGGGAGTAGATGATAGAGTCATGACGGCTTGAGCACGTGCCAGGAGGGCTCAAGGGATTTCTCTATTCTGAGTCCCCAGGCAAGTCTCAAAGGCCCCTTGACCCTAGGTGAACTGCAGAATCAAGAATTGTCTCACATCCCTCCCTCTCCAAGGCTGAGGAGGTCCTTGGGCCTAAGAAGACAGAAAAAGACAAATATGCCAACTCTCATTGCAACTTTCTCAACAGCCAAAAACAAAAAATCTGTGGCAAGCTAATTTTAGGTGGGTACAGTAAAGAAAATTTGAATATTGGAGTATGCAACATGCTGTCAGCAAGACTGCTGGCACGTAGCTGGGCTACCGCAGCAGCCACTATCCATTCAAGCAACAGAGAAGGGCAGGAACAGAGGAGTGGACGGTAGATGCTGAACCAGAAATCTGGGGTCCTGGGTGTCAGTTTCTACTTGGTACTGAAATGCATGACCTTTCATCAGTTTTCTCTAGGTTCTGTTATTTGAAAATTGGAGCAGGGGACTTCCCTGGTGGTGCAGTGGTTAAGAGTCCACCTGCCAATGCAGGGAACGTGGGTTCGAGCCCTGGTCCGGGAAGATCCCACATGCCGCGGAGCAGCTAAGCCCATGCGCCACAACTACTGAGCCTGCGCTCTAGAGCCCGCTAGCCACAACTACTGCCTGAGTACCACAACTACTGAAGTCCGTGCACCTAGAGCCCACGCTCCTCAACAAGAGAAGCCACCACAATGAGAAGCCCGTGCACCACAATGAAGACCCAACATAGCCAAAAATAAAATTAATTTAAAAAAGGAAAAGAAAAAGAAAATTGGAGCAATGTTAACCTTGTCAGCATAATAAAATTTCCAGGCTGGTGTCAATGCCTGCTTTGGCTGGAAGCTAGGCAGGGTCTGTTCAGGGTCCTGGCCCTGCCAAGACGGCTGCAGAATCGGGGTGGGGGATGAATCGCACGTGTCCCTCCACCTCACAGATAAGAACTTGACACCAGAAAGAGTTGGACTTTTTAGCCCATAACTAAAACTATTTGAGTGCTTGGCAGCATGATTTTTTTTTTTGCTCTTCCCCACACTTCTTTATGAAGAGGCTCATCCCCATGTTGCCAGTATTGAGGCAGTATTGCACAGTGGACAAGGACAGACTGCCAGGGCTCAAATCCTGGTTCTGCACCTTACTGCCATGTGACACTAGGCAAGTTACTTAGTCTCTCTGTGCTTCAGGCTCAGTTTCTGTAAGTGGAAATGATAATAGTACCTATCTCCTAGGAGTATTACGAGGATTAAAAGAACTAAAATGTATGAAGTGCCTACAACAGTGTCTGGTATAAAGTAAATGCTATACACTTTACACTTGTTTGCTATTATTGGGATACCAATCCATAGACTTGCCCAGAGTCACAGAGCTAAGTAACAGCAGAACCAGGATTCCCTCCCAGGTCTTTTTAACCCCAGGACTGCTGCTGAGAACCATGGTGCCTACTGCCTTCTTAAGTGCAGAGGAGGAATGTGCACAACACAGAGGACCTAGACTGGACCTAGAAGTCCCCAGGAGAGTATGCCTGCCTGGCTGGACACATCCACCTGTCCACATACACCTAGGGAGGCACGCTTACCTGGATGTAGTCCACTGAATCACCAAGGGCCTTGAAGGCCGTGTACATGACCTCTCGCTTGCCTCCCCACTTCTGCATGATGCATGAGAAGGTGCTGGCCTGCACCACGTTGCGCACGCGGCCCATGCCCTCCTGAAGGCTGGCCTCCGTCTCGCCCTCACCCGCCTCATGGAAGTTGCTGCGCCACACAAAGAAGCCGGCTTGCTCGGTGCCACCTAGCACCTCATGGAAGATGTCCAGCATGTAGGCATCCTCCTGGCGATTG
Source organism: Lipotes vexillifer (assembly GCF_000442215.2). Taxonomy (NCBI): domain Eukaryota; kingdom Metazoa; phylum Chordata; class Mammalia; order Artiodactyla; family Lipotidae; genus Lipotes; species Lipotes vexillifer. The sequence continues at coordinate 1,159,565 of NW_006775530.1, forward strand.
CCATCCACCACCATGACCACCTTGAGGTCGGGGAAGGCGATGCGCTGGGCTGAGCGCAGGCACTTGCGCAAGTAGTCGGGGTCCTCCTGGTATGCAGCGATGCAGAGTGCCACAGAGCGCCGCAGTGGGGAGGGCAGCTTCAGTGGCCGGCCTGCCCGCCGCATGCGCCGGTGCTCCAGGAAGGCAAACAGGCTCTGGATGAGCAGGTGCAGACCCAGGATGGCACCATACAGCCCGAAGGACAGGTAGTGTTTTTCTGTGTGGATGAACTGGTAGCCTGTCACATAAGCTGCCAGGATGCCACCCAGCACTGCCAGGGCAAACAGGCTGGTGCCCACCACACGAAGGGCTGTTGTCAGCTGCACCGGCATCTGGTGGGAGAAGGTGGGAGATGTGGGTCAGGCGGAGGCAGCATCCCTGGTCAGTGGCAGTGGGGGCATTTTCTCTGGGCCTGGCCCAGAACCAGGAAGATGACCCACTAATGAAAACAATTACTATTTATTGAGCATGACTGAGACTGTCTGTAGACTCAGAAGCCAGACTACTGGGGTTCAAATCCCAGCTCACACTATCTGTGTTGACTGTGTTCTACCCCTTAGTTAATTCATCTGTAAAATGTGGGTTGCAGCACTAACTTCCTAGCATCTTTAAGGATTAAATGGGTTACATATTGTAAAGCACTTAAAGTAGCATTTATTATTGTTAGACAAACCAAAGCCAGAGAGAGCTGTGTGATCCCTAGCTGGTGGCAGAACTGGGATCTGCCTGACCCAAAGCTCTCATAGGCAAGCTTCAGTAGGGGTGAGCCTGAGGCCAGAGGAAGCTCTGAGCACCTGAGGGGCCAGGAAGAAGGAGGAGGGGGGCGGGCAGGGGCAGGTAGGCAGCCTCTACCTGGCCTATTCCCACTAGGGGATTACACCAATGAGGCCCATGAAGAAAGTGGGGAAGGAAAAGATAGGAAACAAAGAGGTGCCAGAGGAAAAAAGGAAACAGCTTCCCTTTCTCAAAACAGCTAAATTGGTAAGAGAAACTTTCCCTATGTTCTCTGCTTTCTCCCCTTTTTCTCATTGATTTGAGAGGCAGGAAAGAAAGGGAAAGCAGTCAGGAAAAGCAGACAAGGTAGAGAAGAGGAAATGAGCGCTGGGGTGTGGACGGCCCTCCTGGAAGCCTAGCACTGGGGCACCAGAGGGAACTGCAGCCACCACTGCAGCAGCCCGGGAGGGGTGGCTGCCTGGGAAGCCCCATCTACTTGGTCCTAGCGCCCACATAGAATCTCTGTCCACGTCCCCCTGCCCCACCACTCCTGGAAATGCTGCCAGGTTTTGTTTGCAACCAAGTCAGGGCTTCTAGCATCTGCCCAATTGGAAATAGGTTTTTTAATGAAAAGAACCCAGCACTGGGAACCAGAAGTCTTGTGCTTGAGACAGCTCTACTACCTCCTGGCTGCCTGACCTTGCCCAAATTCTCTGGGACTTAGCATCCCCCTCAGGAGGGATTCCAGTGGTTTCTTGCTCCATAGGTCTCAGGTAAATCATTTTACTGATTAGTAGCCCTGAAAGATTACCCAAGTGGGGAGGTGGATGGGGATGGGAGAAGGCTGATGAGGCCAGCTCCCTGCCCTCCATTCTGAGGCCTCCTCCCCATCTCCCCTCCTTGCCACCTGCCTGATCTGGAGAATCCTGTTTCCTCCACCACCACCACCACCCACCCTTTGCAGACAATGAGGTCTCACTTCCAAGCTTGCTCCAAGTCTACGTCTCACTAAACCCAACTCCCGACCCCCACCTCAACACAAACACACTTTCTTGCCGGGGGTCTGTTCCCCTGCCACCTCTCACATAGGAGGGGTGAGGAACACGCAGTTAGTGCCTCAATCAGCCGGAGACTCAGGCCTCAGCATTCCAGCAGCTTCGGTCCGGAAAGTACTGTTGGCAGCCTCGCCTCTCCGGGAAGCGCGGCCTCCGGGCGCTCTGCCCCGCCATCCCGGGGAGCCTGCCGCGTACTTCCTCTGCAGGACTCCCGTCCTTCCTTCTCTCCCCCGCCCCCCCAGCCCGCGGCCGTCGCACGCGCTTGCGGCCCAGGGGTCCCTAGGCCCTGCATCCACCGCCCAGGAGCGCCCCCGCCCCCCTCTAGAGCTCGCATGCCATGGGGGCGCTGCGGGCACTACTGCCCGCCTGCGCTCTGGGAAAGGGCAGGGGGCGCCGAGGCCAACCCAGCGGCCTGCCGGGCGCTGGCGCCCCGCCTCGGTGCAGTGCCGGAGGCGGTGCCCACCAGGTTAACGCAGCCGGGAAGACACTGGCCAGGCTTCTCGCCCACGCCAGAGCCTCGCCTTCTGGCGAAGGCGGTGCCGGCCACACCCACGTGCGGGTTTCCCACGACCCAGCCTGGAAGGAACGGAAAACCCAAGGAATCAGTCGACTCAGGCCTCACTCATCTCCTCGGGGGCCCCAGCTACCTTGGCAAAGTGTGCCTGCAGACAAAGACGGCGTCCCCGGTGTCGCCGGCCCCCTCCTTTCCCAGGCGGGACACCCTCCTCCCCTGCTCAGGAAGTGGAGACATTACCTCGGCACCCGTAAGCCACACAGGACCCAAGAAGGTCCCGCAGCTGGAGACCCCACGTGCAATCAGGCGCTGGTGCGGGGCTCTCCTCAGGTGGCCCTGCCCAGACAGGGGGCCGTGTCACCCCCAAGCCGGTGGAGGGAGCCTCTTGCCCCCCATACCCTTCGCTCGGAAGGGATCAACGAGAGCTCGGCCCCAGTAGGCTAAAGCGCACCCGGCTTCAAGGGCAAGAGGTTGGGGGCGCTCCCTAAACCCTCCCCCCACCCCCAGAGATGAGGGAAAGAAAAAACCCAGACGAGGATGCACGCCACCAATCTACTCCCGACACTTTGCGGGGCTGCCCGGTCTGCAGCCTCTCCAGCTGACAGGTGCGCCCTGCTGCGGGGCCCACACGCGTCGGGGTGGAAACTTGCGCGCGGGGTAGGGGCTCTTTCCTTTGCGCCCGGCCACCCTCCCGGCCCCTCCGAGCCCGCAAGGGAAGGGGAGCCCAGGCCGCGAGTACGTGCGGCCGTGGCCCGGCTGACCCGCAGAAACCCGGGCGCCGAGCATCTTGGTGCCTGGACAGGTGCGAACCCCTGGGCGGGCCTGGGGCAGGGAGAGACTCCAGCCAGCCTCGTGCCCCTCACCGTCGCCCGCCTCCCAATCCATTCACAAAACAGGAGCCACAAGGGACGAAGGGAGGAGAGGCTGGGGAAGGAGAGGGTGGGGGG
>NW_006775530.1:1166319-1177939 GCF_000442215.2 Lipotes vexillifer
CCGCGAGGCTCAGCAAGAGGCACCCCTGGAGTCCGGCGCGCCCGGGTACCCCGCGCGGCCCGCCCCTCCGAGGCAGCCGGCCCGCCGGCCGGCCGGGCCTGCGCTCACCGTGCCGCCGGCTGCCCGCGCTCCGGTGCTCAGCAGGCCCGCGGCTGCTCCATGCCCCTCCTCCCGCTCCTCGCCGCCGCGCCTCGCTCCACCGTGCGCCGCCGCCACCGCGCGCTCCGACTGAAGAGCTCCGGCCCCGCCGAGCCGCCTTTAAGTACCTAGCGCGTCCCCGCCGGGAGAGGCGCCCTCCTCCGGCCCTGGGGCCGGGAAAGTTGGGAAGAGTGGGAGGGCTCCCCCGAGGGCCGCGAGGTAGCACCTCCTTCCCGGCTCGGCCGGAGGTAGCCCCACACGGCCGGCGCGCGGTTGGACGTAGGGTCCCGAGTGCACGCGGCTACTCCAGTTCGCAAAGACTCAGAGTCTCCGCACCCTCCGAAAATGGGTTCCCCAACCGGGGCCAAAAGCCGAGCTCCTCCGCTCTCGTTCCGGGACCAACTGCCCAGGGGGAGGTGGTCATTGTGCTCAACCTAGAACCTGAAGCGTAGTTAACTTCAGTATAACCCATAAGGGCTTCCAAAATTATGACTCTCAGTTGCCCTCTCCTCTGCAAAGCGGGGGAGCGAGTAGAAATCCCTCGACCTGCAGCACGCGGAGGGACTGTGCGCTGTATAGGGTACTCCCTAAAGCCCAGACCCCAGAACCTTCCTGCCGGCAAAAAAAAAAAAAAAGGCGCAGAAGAGAATGCTTGTTAAATACAAAAAGACTGGTCAAAGGTGTTAACAATTGTGAAATTGTGACAAGCTTAGCTTTGAATCCCGCAGTGGGGCGCTGATGACTTCAACGCTTTTTCAAAAGCTGCAATGGTTTTGCAAGAACCTTGGAAGTTCCGGTGTCCTAAAGCCAAAACCAACTCTCCTCTCCTTTTTACACCTTTATTTCCGACATCCATGACCTCCTAAATTCCCAACTGATCTCATCGCCAGAGGCTTCCAAGCTCCCAAAAGCTGGTGCTAGACTTGGGTGAGGTGAGGTCGCATGGGGTTGGGGGGAGGTGGGGAGTTCTTAGCAGAGGAAGTTAGTTCAGAACGAGCTGAACACGCTGGGTTTCTAAATCTCAGAAAATCTTGGAGGTATTATAATTGGAGACTAGTAAAAAATGAATTTACATATCTTCCAGATACACCTGGGACAATTTCCATCACTTTTTCCAAGCTGCAACAAATTTATAGGAACCTGAGTTGCAATCTGTAAGCTGCTCCTCTCAGAAGTCTTAGGGGCTCACCCTGACTCAGTCTGGGCCACAGAGCTCACCCCTCAGTCCCCCAGGCAAGCATACCCCTGGCACACCTCCTCCACCGCACCCCCACCCCCACCCCTCATCTTGTGTTACATAAACCAAATCACTTCTGGCTTTTGCTTGAGAAAATCATCACTAATGTGCTACATGGTTTAAACATTCTTTGTGTGCTTTTTAAAACTAGTATTCGCAGTGGGAATGTGTTTTGAACCTCAGATGGGCCCTAATAAGAGCAAACAATGCACAGGCGGAGAGAGAAGCCCTTGGTTAAGAGGAGGACTCTGGAGTCAGTTCTGCCCCTAGCCGTGTGGCACTAACCTCAGTGTCTTCATCCCAGAAATGGGATTGAGTATCTACTTGACATGGTTGTCACAAGGACTGAAGCGACTGACTGAGAGTAAGTGCTCAGTAAAGGTTAACTGCAGCCAACTTCAACCAGAGAATGGCATCTGCTTGCCGATGCTATGGATACTACATGCCTATCCCTCCAGGATGTGACACTTGGTGACAGGAAGTTCAGAGATCAGTGTTCATGAAAAATGCCTTGTCTCAACTGCATTACGGACTCCTTGAGCTCTAGGCCACCGCCTCTACTGGATCAGGGGCATCACAGAGCCTGCAGTTGCCAGAGACTGGAGGAGCTATCTGATTCTACCTCCCACCCAAATTTGCCATCTGCAAAAGTTTAGAACAGGGGAAACAAGCAGGAGCTGGGCGGCAACAAAGATGAGTGCGTCGGCCTGGTGGGGAGCCAAGGTCCCATTTAAAGGAGATGTCCCTTTGAGAGGGAGGGCCCAGCGTGGCCAGGTGCTCTGTTGTTGAGAAGCCAGAAATACAGATTTTTACGTGACATCTCCTCATATTAAAGTGTTAGCTACTAATTCAAACGTTAAAAAACACTCCACAGGCCAGGCCAAATGTGTCTGTGAGTCAGATCCAACCAACTGGCTACTTGCAAGTGACCTGTTTAGACGCTTTAGGAACGGAGCAGCCAGTTTGGAAAGGTCCTGTCTGCCCTCAGCAACACAACAACATGACTTGGGTGCAAGTTTCCTGGGGCTGCTCCAGGATCATCTCATGCCTAGTTAATTTCTAAGGCTCCAAATTTGTCCCACAGGCTTAGTGCCTGTCTCAGGCAGCTGGTTCCAGGGAGGTTTATAGGGGGTGTGCTGGTACAGCACAACCTCACTAGTCAGTTAAAACCTCCAAAATGAATAGCAGGTCCAGATGCAACATTATGAGAACAGTAAACACTCTGCCCATATCAATTGCCTTGGCCCCCTAAATGGCTTCCCCCGGGGAGCAAATTATCTTTTTCTGGTCTGCAGGGCCAGCAACCTGGTGTTATCAGGCAGCTTGGAAAGTCTTTACCTTTGTGGCCCGGCAGGATTTGCCTGTAATTAACATCCACTTTACCGTGTCCTGTTTGCATTCATCTCTTCAGGGGGAGATGGGTAGGGGAATCCTTAAGGGTCTGATACAATAAAGCTCACGTTTATCTCTGCTTACCACTGGGGATTTAGAAATAGGACTAATTCCATACCCAATTACTTAAAAATGTGAATTCAGAGGTTGCTGAATTGGCTTTTACACAGGTTCCAGAGGGTAAGCCTCTTATTCAGCTCTGTAGCAGAAGATTCATGCGGCATTTCAACATTCATTTACCAAACACTGAAGACCTGATCTGAGCAGAGAAGGATGCTTTGGCACTGCAAAGTCTCAGGCTGGTCCCTGCCGTCTAGATGGTTATCCGTTTTGAAGAAAAATACACTTGAAAAATTAAGTCACCGTACAAGAAAGTTTATACTTAAATTTTGATGAGAGAATCCAACTGCAAGAGTTTGAAGATGTCGGGAAAGAGATCTCTGTGAGCTGGTATGGGCTGGGCAGAGTTTCATGGAGGACTTGAGCTGACTGTGTAGAGAGACAAGAGCATTCTAGACAGGGAACAAAGCTTACGAACAAGAGCAGGTGGAGGAATGGGTGAGGTGTGTTTGAAGGCCAGCAAAAGAGGGGTCTGGATGAAACAGGAAATTTACACTGAAGGAGTTGCAACGGTGCCTGCTCTGTAGAAAGTGCCTGATAAAGTCTAGCTGCAGAGAAGAAGGAAGCTAGGGATGGATTCTGGAAGGCCTTGGATGAATGAATAAGGAGTTTGGATTTTATCCAGTAGGTAACAGAGAATATTGAAGATGTCAGAGCAAGGTAGTGAGAGGTTGTAAGTATTGTTTGGGGATGGCTGAGCCAGTGGTGTTTTGGAGTAAGGACTAGGAATGGGGTAGGAGGCCTGTTAGGAGGCAGATAAACCACAAAAAAGGGGTGAGAAAGGGCAGCTGTGAGAATTGTTGGTGCTGCCCTCAGGAAGTGGAGGTGAGGACAGGCAGTGCCAACTATCTTGGGCACAAGTGAGATTACAGGTGGAGGAATAATCAAGGAAAAGAGACTTCTACAGTTTGGACGGTGGAGGGGGCCATTCTCAAAGCTCTGGAGGTTCTGAGATGACTGGAGCTGACAGTACCACGAACACATATTTCACCTTTCAACTAATTTTCAAATCCAAACCCATGAAATACTCAAATACCTTTGTGCCAATAGGAGCCTGCCATTCGATCCCTCTTGTCATCACTCATGCTTGAAGCTGCGGGACAACCCTGCCAGCCAGTAACCAGGAGTTGCTTTGCTCTGCTGGTAGCCTAGTGAATGACTGGGCGAGGGAGGGGCGGAGGGATGGTCTAGCTCCACAGGCTGCCCCCTCCCCCTCTGACCTCACGCTTTAGTGCTCCACACTGGCATCCAGCCCACAGCCTCTAGCGAAGCCAAGCAGAATGGGGGATGGCAGCCAAGCCACCAGGTCTCCCCCAGTCCCTCCAGGCTTCATCCCATCAGCTTCCTCTGGGCTGACCACAATCAAAACCTCTTGAAGGTAATGAAGGTGAATTTAAATTGGCCCCCAAAGAGTAGCTGGTTATGCCCCCAGCTGACTACACAGGGCCTCCTCCTCAAGGCAGCCTAATAATCTGCCACACTAGTTCATACATAATTCCAAATGGAAAGCGTGTGCCTTGACAGCGGCAAGGCAGCTACTACCAAGCAAAGTTATTCCTTCATAACTCTTCCCTTTACCGACAAGTACTCTGTATAATCAGTACCATTTCTAGGTGCCACGTTTGAAGAAGCAGGCTTAAGGACTTTTCTGTCCTGCAGTTACAATGGTTAGATTTTAACTCCAGTCTCTCTCTGTGGATAGAAGAGTCATTTTCATTTCAAATTAAAGGGCCTCTGCTCTGCTGCAGGCAGAGCTGCCAGCTCCTACTCAGGGGCTAGGTTCTTTTATGCTGGCTTGAAGGTCAGGATTAGAAGGGCACACAGAACGATAACCAAGTGTCAAGCCAGACCTGGAGATGTTTTCTGGAAATCTTGAACGGGAAAAGCTCTTCCTGGCCATCTTTCCGTCCTCTCCCTCCCCGAGGTGAATGCAGAAAGAAATCCAGAAGGCGATTTTAAACCACAACCTACCTTCTTGGCAGAATATTGTGCAGCTTACTAAATATAATGTAATGTTCGGGAAGAGAATGTAGGAATAGGCAAAAATGCCTATAATGCAATGTTAAGTAAAAAAGGCAGGATACAAAAATTGTCATGTATGAATGACTACATTTACGTTGTTTTCTTTTGAATCCTATGAATTAAAGGGCAGGAGAGAAATTCACCCAGATATTAAGATCAGGTTTGTTTGGGTGGTAGAACAATGAATTTTTTCTCTTTGCCCTTTTCTCTGTATTCTCCATTCTATAAATAAGTATAATAGTCTTGTAATAAAAAGATTATTTTTAAATGATATGAATTGTAAATTCACAGAATTTCCTTCTAAACTAGCGCTGGGTGGGATACAGCCCATATCATACGTGGGCTCATGTGAAAAAGTCTGGCAACCTCCGTCTGCTAAGAAAGCAGGAAAGTTGGGAGGGCCAGGATATAGGATTAGTGGTAGCCAAAACTCCAGTACTTTGCTTTATTTAAATCCCTCCCACTGTTCCTTTGAGAGAATTTTTGCAGGGAAGAGGGGAGTATGTAGAGCTGTGCCTGCTCATCCAGCAGCTCTGAGTGAATTATAAAAAGACTCCTCCTTCCTTCCTCCTGGCAACACAGCCCAGAGCCAGGGCACACGGCTTGCCTGGCACGGCCCAGCTGGTGTCAGCCCCCACTCAGCCCCTCATCCAGGGTCACAGTGATCCTGGGGAAGGGAGGCAGGTGCACTAAATGTGGGCTCTAGTAGTACCCTGAAAGGATGCTTTTCCTGAAAAAAAGGATTCCCAAGAATGATGACGTCAACAGCATTGTGCTCCTGCCCGGGGAGAGGCTGTCTCCTCTGGGTGCTGCAAACCTACCCCATGCCAGTACCAATGGGTATGTCCACACCCACACGTGCACGTAACATACTGCACACAGAACGGACACACGCATACTTGCTCATTACACGAGCGCACACTCACTTTCCCGGACTTCAGCGGGATGCAATCCCAGCCTACAGCCCCAGTTGCAGGATCAGCAGGAGAAGAACAAAACCACTTAAGGTAACCTTGCTCCAAATTCATTTGGCTTCGTTACAATAGCATCAACCACAGGTCTTAAACGTGCTGGCGCTTCTGCTTCATGTCCCTGTTCTTGATTAAAGACACTGTTAGTCACTGTCACAGAGGAGGTCCGAAGCTGGATCCTCCATAAAAGCAATTAGAGAAGAGCTGAGGGTAGAGGCAGTTCCCATCAGCTCCTTCGTGGGGAGAGACCCCCCAAAATATGTCCCACTGTCAGATTGTTTTGGTTAGGACACCCCCCCTAACACACACACACACTCTCTCTCTCCCTCCCACTCCCTCTCTCTCTCTCTCTCTCTCTCTCCTCTTTTCTCACCAGATAAGCTAATGTAGTGCTTCTCACATCTGGCTGCTGCACGTTAGACTTTTAAAACCTGGGAGCTTTTTGAAAAACACTAATGCCTGGACCCTATCCCAGATCGATTTAGTCACAATCACTGGGGGTGAGCCCCAGGCTTGAATTTTTTATTTAATTCCCTAGGAGATTCTATTACACAGCCAGCAGTGAGGACGCATCCTGAGGATTCTCCTCAGCTGGGTTTGCAAGTGCATTTCTGGCACTGGGAGGACAGCAGACAGCCAGCCAGTCCCAGAGGTGAGCTCCAGAGCGTACAAGTATCTATCCATTTTCCTCCAGCACCATGCCTGCCACACTTGTTTGAATTAAGAGACCTTAAAAACTTAACAATGGGGCTTCCCTGGTGGCGCGGTGGTTGAGAGTCTGCCTGCCGATGCAGGGGACAAGGGTTCGTGCCCCGGTCCAGGAAGATCCCACATGCCGCGGAGCGGCTGGGCCCGTGAGCCATGGCCACTGAGCCTGCGTGTTCAGAGCCTGTGCTCTGCAAAGGGAGAGGCCACAACAGTGAGAGGCCCATGTACCACAAAAAAAAAAAAAAAAAAAAAAAAAACTTAACAATGAACCAATGAGCTATTAAGCCAGAAGGAAAAAAAAAGAAAAAGGAGAAAAGACGCTGATTTGAGGTGGAAATTAGGAGGGAGAGCCAAGGAGAAACAGAGGCGGGCAGACAGGACCAGCTGGGCACGCCACTCCCCAGATCTCCGGATCTACCTGGAATTGGGTTGATACAATCTTTTTGTTGGCAAAGGTGCTGCCTGCTTTTTCCAGAAGAACTGGGGGAAAGCCACGGAGGAGAGAGTTGCCAAAAACAACTAGGATTAGTTTTTGTTTTACAAAGGACAGGACTTCTGCACACTGAGGGCTTTTCCTACCTAGAGGATAGGTTAGGGTAGTGGATATGGGCTGCTCTCTTTTGGGGCATGGAGTCTCCATGACTCTCTCTCACATGGTCCTGGCCTTGGCCACAGAGAAACACCCACATGGCTGATGCTGGAGCCTTGTTCTTTGCACTCTCTGAACAGCACTGATACAGTTTCTTTGGAAAGTGGCAGGGGGATCACCCCAGGCCCAGCTCTTCAAAGCATCAGCACCACCATTCTTTTAGTAAAGACAGCCTAATTTCAGGGTGACCCTTCCCTAAGATTAACATGGTCACCATAGGTTTTCAAGTTTGGAAAGTGGTGTGTGGTCTAATAAAGGGGTGTGTGAATGTGTCCCACCCAGGCACTGTTCTGAGCAGGTTTTAGCTCTTAAGGCAGACAGTGAAGATTAAATTTTACATCATTTAATAAACCACTTAAACGCCCAGTAGCTCGTCCTAGTTCCCCAGCAGACAGGGTGCTCCTGCAGCTCCGAAGCTGCCCCGCAAACTGCCCTCCTCTCGTAACACCAACAACTCTCACCCTCAGCCCCCCTGCATCTCTGAGATGGAGTTAGGTGCTGGCTAACTGGTTCCTGTAAGAACTAGCAAATGAAGTCAGAAGTTTCTCTGCTCTAGTGCACTCACTCGCTTCTCCCTTTGTCTCTTCCCATCTGCAAGAACTTATCTCTCTGGACCTTATTTTTCCCTTCTGCAAAACAGGGCCATTAATTCCAGTCTCATTTTTTTTCTCTGAAGGAATGGTATGGAATAGAGCTATCAATGTATATATGTGAGAAATACATACACAAGCATTAAAACGATCCATTGTTATCATTCTGAGACACCAAAATCTGAGAACCGAAACCCTGCTTACAGGAGGTAAAAGGGTAAAACAAACAACAAACAACAAACCTTCAAAGGAGACATTTCTGGGCTCTGACTGGAGTTCACGGGAAGACTTACTGCATCTTCTACGTTCCCACACACGACGCGGCAGCTTCAAGGGTCTACTACTTTAGCCACCCCCAGAAAGAAGAACAGGCCTTTCAATGAGCAATTTACAAAAGCTGCCAAAGTACAGGAGCAGGTGGGCTGGGGGGCTTTAGCAAATCTCATCTCTGGCTGCTAGGCAAACTATAAGGTCAAAAACAAGGTCTATAACAAGTTCTGGTGTTTGAGGTTAGGTTTTGATGTACGTGGACACTATCTGGAGGGAATCAGGGCTGAGGTTTATCTTGACATACATGGTCCATCTGAACAAGCAGGGAACCACTGTCTTTATCCTCACTCATATTAACAGTTTTTTACCACTTGGAAATATAGTGTCTATTGGGTGGCAAAGCACAGTGGCTAAAAGCTCAGCCTTGGGAGCCAGACTGCCTGGGTCCAAATACTGGTTTGGCTACTTCTCACTAACTACGTAATCTGGAGCAAGTAATTAGCCTCTTGTGTGCCTCAGTTTTCCCATCTGTAAAACAGGGATAATAATAATACCTACCTCGGGACTTCCCTGGTGGCGCAGTGGTTAAGAATCCTCCTGCCAGTGCAGGGAACACGGGGTTGAGCCCTGGTCCGGGAAGATCCTACAATGCCTCGGAGCAAGTAAGCCTGTGCGCCACAACTACTGAGCCTGCGCTCTAGAGCCTGTGCTCTGCAACAAGAGAAGCCACCACAATGAGAAGCCCACGCACTGCAACAAAGAGTAGCCCCTGCTCAACGCAACTAGAGAAAGCCCGCGTGCAGCAACGAAGACCCAACGCAGCCAAAAATAAATAAATAAAAAAAATAATACTTACCTCATGGGCCCAGTGTGAGGATTTAGTGGATTAATATATGTCAAGTGTACAGAAGAGCACAATAAGCTCTTTATAGTGTTAACTGATTATGATGTACAGTGATGTAGAGCTACAGCAATCATTCATCCTGGGTTTTACAGGATGAACCTGATACTTTAAGGGGCCGTCAGACCCGATGTCCTGAGTCTGGTGTGGGAACCGTGGTCATTATTCTGGGGACACCTCAAACCCCATGAGAAGGCATACCCTAACACTCAGGACGGAGTCTCAGAGCTGAGAGCCTAGTCAGAGGTCTTTTGAATACACCTGCAGGAGCTCAGGATTTCTCTCCAGGACGAGTACTTGTAGCTGGACTTTGGCTGCCGGTGAGCACACTTGCAAAGTGTTATTGTGCCCCTACCGGTGGTTTTGATACACAGAAAACTCCATCCCCTGAAGATTTCCTGGGCCTGAATTATTTAGAGAATGGTGTTAACACTTTGCTGTGGTGACTGAACCTGCATCGCATGGTTATTAAAGCAGTGTCAGCTGAGGATGGAGGAACGTAGATCGGCACAAGCGTGTTGGTGGAATTAACACTGAAAATGTTCATATCTTCTGGATCCAGCCTTCCAACCTCTTAGGACTTATCCTATAGAAACACTTCAGTACGCAAAGAGTTATGCTTGAGAATCATTGAAGAATCATTGGAACTTAGAAATAATTCAACTGACCATCAAGAGGCAAATGCTTAAACCAGCTGTGGCTCATCTATACAATGGAAGACACGCCACACCACAGGGGATAGGGGGCTGTAAGTACTGAGTGTCTCCAAGGTATGTGACTAAGAAAAAAATCTATGGGACACTCTTTATGGTGACAATCCCATTTTTGTTTTTGAAAGCAGTAAGGTATATTCATGTTCGTTTGGGAAAAGGATGAAAGGAAGGAAAGATCTAGAGGGATATACACCCACCTGCTGGTCAGTGGTAACCTTGGGGTAGGAGTGGATGTGAGATTGTGCGAATTCTTCTTCGTTACATATACTTTAAATTTGTTATAATTCATAAAACATATAATCTGTGCACACACATACACACACACACGCACGCAGCCAGGGCATCTGTACCTGAGGGCTCTGCCACTCCTCAGCACTCTGAGGGCAGGGGGCCAGCACAGGGTCGGCATCCCTCAGCTCGCGTCAGTAGAGTTCCAATGACTGCTTTGTGGGACCCACATGCTGGGGCTCCTGTGTGTATATGAGCTCCTGAGTGCTTCCCAAGCTGTGCTCTAGTTGAAAGGGCTTTGCTGCTATACTAATTTTGGGGGGAGAGGCTCCTTAGGATTCAAGAGATGTTCAAAAGAGTCTGCCTCAAGCCCCCCAGGAGACTTGGGCCAAATTCCACCAAAAGGGAATAACAATAGTTTGCCTCTCTGTTCCACGATGCCGTTGTATCATACAAGTTCACGGGTAAAAAACGACCTTCCAAACTAAAGGAAACACAGAGTAACTGATCTTGCTATTCTATGCCCCCAGGGACTGCAGAGTGTCACGGGGGTGGGGGCAGGTAATACCTGAGCTTCCTGGGAGTACGGACCTACCTGAGTCAGCATGAAGAACACTGGGGAGGGACAAGAGGGATGACCCTTCAAATAAGTGGGTGCAGCCCCTTCCAGGGCTGATGGTGCAGGTCTGTGCTGCCTCTACACCTGCTGGAGGCACGGGGTACGCTGAGCACAGCCCTGAGCCCCGCCAACAGGGAAGAGTGCAGCAGTCGGAGTTCTAGGAAGACAACTCCCCAACCCCCAAGTGGCCAGTCAGCTCCGAGCAGAGTGGTGCATGGAAGTGAGGTGCCGCGCACTGCAGGGAGGCTGCTGCGTGTGACTGCAGAAGCCCTATGGCTGCAGAACTCGCTGGAGGACACAGCAGAGCCCTTAGAGGTCACGCCTGCTGCTGTCCAGGAGGCAGTGGAAGAAGACCACCCGCCAGGCCACCGTCGTGGTCAGGGCAGAGTGGCTTGCCTCCCACAGCCCACCCTGGAACTCAGCTCCCGTTTTGACGCTCTCCCTTGCCACTGAAATTCCAGCTGAGCTTTTGGATTTCTGTGCAGAGAGACTGCAGAAGCCAATCTAGTTTTGTGCAGGTCAGGTGAATCATCCCCCAACCAACTGATCAACTTTCACGTGTCTTGGCCATCCCTCCAGTGCAGGTGGCAGGCAAGGATCCCTTCACTCACAGCCTCACAGACAAAGAGATGGAGCAGGGCGGGGACGGAGGCCAGACCGACCCGTCTGCGTCTGCGGTCCTCCTTCTTCTGGGGCCAGTGAGGAGAAACGGCTGCTGCCAAAGAAGGGGTTGGTGAAAGGGGGTGGGGCTCACCGCTTCCAAACAGAAAAAACTGTGGTTGGATGTGAACTCCTTCTGGCTCAATATATTTCCCACTTTACAGCATTTATCATCTTGGCCTCAAAGCACTTTCCAAAAACAAGCTGAAGGGGCTTCAGGTGGAAACAGGTCTGCGGCTGCCCCCTCACTCAGAGTGGTCCACAGGCTCCACGTTGTTCGGCACGTCGCCCCCTGCACCCCCTCCGCTCCACTTCCTGCCCGCTCACTATGCCCAGCAGCACTGCCCCTCCTCTCTCACCTCCGGGGCCCTGGCACTCGCCACTCCCTCTTCCTGGACCGCT
>NW_006775530.1:1178108-1207096 GCF_000442215.2 Lipotes vexillifer
CTCTTCCCTCAAGTATCTTCACGGTTGCTCCTTCACCTCCTTCTGACCCTTACTCAAACTTCAACTTCTCAGTTGAGGCCCTCTCTGGACAACTTATCCAAACTCACAGCTCTCACCCCATACACTCCTCACCCCTCCTTCCTGACTTGATTTTTCCCTAGAGCATTTATCACCATTTGATATCCTGCTTTATTCTTTATCTTACTTGTTGCCTGTCTCCTCCTGCTACAACGTAAGCTTCCCCTGAAGGTAAGCATTTTGTTCACTGCAGTGTTCTCAGCACCTGGTGCAGCGTCTGGCACATAGTAGGTGCTCAACAAATTGTTGTCGTCGTTGTCTATGATTCGCTTTCCTACCCTCCTGTCCCTGGTCAGCCCTTACACGTGGATGGGTCGGCAGAGCCATAGGAAAGTGAAGGAATGGAGAAGAGAGGTGAAGAAAGAAGAATATGAAAATACGGAAAAGTATGGGTTTGGAGAGACGATAAGGAGCAAAGTTCAAGTTAAGAGATTTCTGATTCAATAACAGAGAGTGTGTGGAAGGGTAAGTTTGTGCCAAGGAGGAAGGACAAAACGGCAGAGAGGGAAACTCTCCAGAATGTCCAGTAAGTCTAACCTGATCAACCAGTCGACACTTGGGCAGAGAGCCTGGGGTTGGCTGCAGCCACAGCTTTGGGCCCCTGCCTGTCTCTTGCCACAGTGCCATCCTCTGGAGACCAAGGGAGATGTGCTGGTGGCCTAGAAGAGGAGGAAGAAGCAGGGAAGGGAAAGGCGGCAAGTAAAAGACAAATGAGTGATACAGGGGGGCGTGAGACAGACTGCTACGCAGTGGAGGGGACTGGAGGTGCGAGGCCAGGAGAGTTTCTGTAGCAGAGACAAAGGGAGGAGACTGGAAGAGCAGCAGGAGGAGGTAGCCGCAGAGGGAGGAGAGACGGGCAGAGGTGGGAGGCAAGCACAGGGACGCTGCTATTACACAGAAGCAGACACGCCTCTCGGGCCTGTGCAGGAATGTGTCACTATTGCTCCTGCCATCTGCCCCAGGAGTTCTGTGCCTTTTTCTTTTTCTTAAGTTTTGCGTTCTTATTATCGTAAAGCTCTCAATTCTCATGCTCTTTCTCAAGGATGGAGACATATATAGATATAGATATCTATATACATAAACATGGGAGATTATTTTACAATTTGGTAATTTTTAATATTTTGGTCATATCTGGTGTTTAGAAGGGTTACATTAAGGTATCCTCCCCTTGAGTTTGGTAACAAGGACAGAAAAGGTCACTCTCTGAAACTGAATCCATCAAAATCAATAAAGAACAGATGCTTTTAGCCAGTTGCCAAATAATTCAAATTAAGAGGCAATTTATAAATGGAGATAAGGGGACCAGAATGCTTTGTGAGGCACTCCCTAGACTAGGTGTTTAGACTAGAGAGTTTCTCAGTCTAATCAAGCTGATCAATTAGGATATGTCCTCAGAACTGAAATACATTTAATGCAAATAAAGTTGTAAGTTAAACCAACCATCTAACATACCTAATCTGATTATCTTAAGTGGGTTTTATGGGGTTTAGTTAGAGGAAGGCCAAGAAATAAAAACTTTTAGTGTATATCCCGCTGGTCCAAAGGAGATTCTTCTCTGATTTGAAAGCCCAATCCTGATTTTCTAGACACCCTTGATTTGGAGAATGGAATAATCCAGCTACCCTAGCTGAACAGAAATATTCCTTGAAAACATCTGACTGCTTCTATTCACTGCTCTCTAGGCTAACCTGTGGGCCATAGCTTTCTGTGAGCTGGCCTCTTTAAAGGGATGCTCACCACAAAGGTTCTAAGCTAAGGATCTGTCTGTAATCTGGCCAGAAGAAAATAGCCTGATGTTAACTGGCAAGTGGGCCTGCTTCTAGACAGTCCTTCAGTCACCTGAGAGTTTTGGGAAATTGTGTTTTGGTTCTGCTGGGACTGGTCACCAGAGAGTGGGGATAGAATCCTGTGATAAAATTCAGCCCTGCAGAGCTGAGGACTGCCTAAGGACTCTGGGTTAGCCTCACCAAGGTGTTGATGACTGGGAGGGGTTGTCTGAAGCAATCATCCAGTATGTCCTTTTTGTCTTCTCTTTTAGCTGCAAACAAAATTCAGTAACCAAAATATATAAATAGATAAAAAGACGTCTAGACTGCTACGTGTGAAATGACTTCAGTAAACCTGGCATCAGGTCACCAATACACAGTGCACTTTCCAACAGGCATTTAGTATGAACACATTGTCTAAGCATTCCTCTTTCTCAGGAGCAGAAGACTGAAGGTGGGATATAAACTCTCTCATCTGAGATGTTTGTGGCTCTTGTCTCCTATAATCAGGGCAACTCTGTGCTAACAGTAGCAGAGGGAGTGAAAGAAAATGGCCTGGGAGGGCAAACACAGCACTTACCTTTCTTCTCTGGAAGATTCAACCAGCTTGATTCTCTTTTCTGGAGATCAAATCCTCAGCGCCATAGCTTTCCATCGCAAAAGCAGAAGACCAGATTCAGACCTGTTATTCTTTCCAGTCAAGATAGTTTTATTCCAGTTTTGCATGTTTTGATAACAATTTCCTTTCCCTCCCTCCCTACAATTGCGTCTCTGTACCCTAAAATGCCTCTTGAGCATCCAAGGATGACTAGCTCTGGCTGCTCCTCATTACAAGAGGGACAATCTCAGCATGAAAGAATATCAAGACATGTGACCTATCGGTGGGCCAACCTCTTCTACTCAAGTCGCAAGCGAATGGTCAATTAATCAAATTCCACCGGTTGTGTTAAAAATATACTGCCATCAGGTAGACATCCTTCTCTAAAAGCTACAGGACAGTGAAAAATGTGCAGATTAATGAGATCTGTAATCTTTTTTTCTTTTATCGGCACACACTTCAGGCTGGATGCAGGATGGTTATATAGATGCGTTAGGAAGGTCAGCCCGAAGACACACAGGACCAGAGACATAAAGCCACCTCCAGGGGCAGCCATATTGCCGGCACCAAAGGGGCAGTGGGGCCACCTGCTGGAAGGCTTGGGCACTGCTCTGGCTGCTTGGTCCCTCTGCCTCCTCCATGTCCTTTGAGGTTGGTCTATGGCAGGACCATGATCTTCTTCTCCAGCTTCTGTGGCGGGAACAGGAAGTTTCTCATTATCTCATCCAGCTCTTCCAGGGCCAGCTGGGCATGGAGCTTGGCAACGTCATCGGACTCCAAACGTACCACGTGCTTCAGCAGGTGGTAGAGATCCTTGAGGACGTCCCTCAGCACCTGGATGAGAGAGACAGAGTCACGGCCATCTGTCTACCATGCCAACATTTCTCAGAATGACCTAACTGCCTTCTCCTGTCTGAGGAGTTCTGTGAGGAAACCCACAGGCTCCTTTAAGAAGACAACGCATGGTCCTCTCAGGCTGGAGATCGAGTGGGGCAGCTGTACTGAGGTAGGCTTCCTTTTGGGTTTCTCATGCACTCCTGACCCCTCAGTACACTGGCCTTGGTGGCTGCTTCTCCCTTTTAGCCCCAGACCCAAGTGATTCCAGACCCCTCCCTTCAGTTCCAAGGCATGGCACAGACCTCAGGACCACAGGCAGGCAGTACTGCCCAGATACGGCTGCTCCTAGAGCATGTTTACCAGCATTCTCCTCTCTAGCTCCCACAAAGCCCTCTGTGACACCCACAAAACAGGCACCTATCTTATGAAACGCAGGAGGCTATTTCTTCAGCAATCATGCTTTTCCTTGCCACTACTTTAAAAATTTTACACCATTGTTTCATGTCCGTGTCGTTCCCTCAGTCACAGTAATTTTTTTTCAACTCCAACTCTGCAATGGGAAGCAAGAGAGGACTCCATAGACACGGTCACACCCACTTTTCACATCCAGTACTCTGATCTGATGGTCTGATATGGAATTGGGAGGGTGCCAGAGCACCCACTCCCAGGAGCTTCTAATTTTGTCCCAAGTCCTCCTGGCTTGGGAGCCAGAACTTCTAGCAAGAAATGGGTTCTTCTAGCAGAAGAACAGGGAAACTCAGAGGAAGGGGCCTTAGGGATCATTTAGTCAAATGAGGGACTGAAGACTCCAGGTCACAGGGGGTCACATGTCTTGTCTGCAGCCACTTTCAAAGTTACTCCTGGTTGAGGGCTCTTTGCCTCAAAAGTTACTATTTTTGGGGTCAGGTACTGCACTAGGTATTTTCCATATATTATCTGATTTTTATGCCAGTCATATAAAGAAAGGAAAGCCCCACTTTACAGATGATTAGAGGGTTAAGTAACCTCCCAAGGTTACTCTGCTAAAAAAGGGATAGAGCCAGCTTTTAAACATTCAGAGCTTGTTTTCTTGTTTACTTTTACTGAAAAGGTAATACAGTACAAAAAAGTACATATTAACAAAATAAGTCTCTCTTCTACCCCAGACTCCTACTTCCCCTTCTCAGAGGATATCATTCTTAATTTTGAGAAATATTCTAGGTATTTACAAGCATATATATATATATGCATGTGCCTTTTCCCCCTTTCCCCCCTTTCTTTTAAAAAATTTATTTATTTATTTTTGGCTGCATTGGGTCTTCGTTGCTGCGTGCGGGCTTTCTCTAGTTGCAGCGAGCAGGGGCTACTCTTCGCTGCGGTGCGTGGGCTTCTCATTGCAGTGGCTTCTCTTGTTATGGAGTACAGGCTCTAGGCACTCAGGCTTCAACAGTTGTGGCAGGTGGGCTCAGTAGTTGTGGCTCATAGGCTCTAGAGCTCAGGCTCAGTAGTTGTGGCGCACGGGCCTAGTTGCTCTGTGGCATGTGGGATCTTCCCAGACCAGGGCTCGAACCCGTGTGCCCTGCATTGGCAGGCGGATTCTTAACCACTGTGCCACTTCCCTTCCCTTTTTAATTTTTTTAAATTTATTTTATTTTATTTTATTTTTTTGAGGTATGCGGGCCTCTCACTGTTGTGGTGTCTCCTGTTGCGGAGCACAGGCTCCGGACGCACAGGCTCAACAGCCATGGCTCACGGGCCTAGCCGCTCCGAGGCATGTGGGATCTTCCCGGACCGGGGCACGAACCCATGTCCCCTGCATTGGCAGGCGGACTCTCAACCACTGCACCAACAGGGAAGCCCCCCTTCCCTTTTTTAAAGCACAGGATTATATGCTATACCAGTGGTCCCCAACCTTTTTGGCACCAGGGACTGGTTTCGTGGAAGACAATTTTTCCACGGGTCGGGGGGGGATGGTTTTGGGATGATTCAAGTGCACTACATTTATTGTGCACTTTATTTCTATTATTATTACATTGTAATATATAAATGAAATAATTATACAACTCACCATAACACAGAATCAGTAGGAGCCTTGAGCTTGTTTTCACTTGCCACTCACTGATAGGGTTTTTTAAAATAAATTTATTTATTTATTTATTTTTGGCTGTGCTGGGTCTTCGTTGCTGCGTGCGGGCTTTCTCTAGTTGTGGCGAGTGGGGGCTACCCTTCATTGCAGTGCACGGGCTTCTCATTGCAGGGGCTTCTCTTGTTGCGGAGCACGGGCTCTAGGCACACGGGCTTCAGTAGTTGTGGCACGTGGGCTCAGTAGTTGTGGCTCGCAGGCTCTAGAGAGCAGGCTCAGTAGTTGCGGTGCACGGGTCCAGTTGCTCTGCGGCATGTGGGTTCTTCCCGGACCCGGGCTTGAACCCGTGTCCCCTGCATTGGCAGGTGTATTCTTAACCACTGCACCACCAGGGAAGCCCACTGATGGGGTTTTGATATGAGCCTGCAAGCAATTGATTTATTATGGTCTCTGTGAAGTCAAACCTCTCTCCTAATGATAATCTGTATTTTCAGCCACTGCCCAGCTCCAGCATCACCTCCTTAGCTCCACCTCAGATCACTGGGCATTAGATTCTCATAAGAAGCGTGCAACCTAGGTCCCTCGCATGCACAGTTCACAGTAGGGTTTGCGCTCCTATGAGAATCTAATGCCACTGCTGATGTGACAGGAGGCGGAGCTCAGGCGGTAATGCCAGCAATGGCGAGTGGCTGTAAATACAGATGAAGCTTCACTCGCTTGCCAGCCACTAACCTCCTGCTGTGAGGCCCGGTTCCTAACAGGCCATGGACTGCTACTGGAGGTTGGGGACCGCTGTGCTACACTGTTATGTACCATGATTCCCCCCATACCCAAGATATTTTGAAGATCTTTTGCTATTACAAATATTGCTGCAATAAACATTCTGATACCCAATCTTTGCAGACATGTACAAGTGTATCTGTAGGACAAATATCCAGAAATGGAATTCCTAGGTCAAAAGGTAATGCACACTGAAAATCTTGATAGCTAGGCCAGAGAAGTTGTAATAATTTATATTTTTACCTATCACTCTGAAAACTCCTATTTCCCCAAATTCTCATAAGTGATATATATTGCAAACTCTTTATCTTGGCTAATTCAGGAAGTGAAAAATAGCATCTTGCTGTTTTAAATTTGCATCTTTTTAATAGATACATCAACTACTTGTATTTTTTTTCTGGTATGTGTAATCAAATTTTCCTTATTGATTTGTAAGAGCTCTCTGTATATGAAAAAGAGAGGTCCATTACCTATCATATGAATTGCAAATATTTTTTCCCTAGTTGGCACTTTTTCTTTGTGAAATTTTTTTTTCCAGAGAAGAAATTTACTTTTTTTTTTTTTTTTTTGGTACGCAGGCCTCTCACTGTTGTGGCCTCTCCCGTTGCGGAGCACGGGCGCCAGACGCACAGGCTCAGCGGCCATGGCTCATGGGCCCAGCCGCTCCGCGGCATGTGGGATCTTCCCGGACTGGGGCAGGAACCCGCGTCCCCTGCATCAGCAGGTGGACTCTCAACCACTGCGCCACCAGGGAAGCCCGAAATTTACATTTTTGATGTAGTTAAATTTATCAGTTTTTTTCCTTTATAGTTTCTGGGTTTTGTATTTCGCTTAGAAAAAATAGGGCCTACAACGTTAGCCACTACGCTATGCCGTGGCTATTTATTAATAATGTGTACCAAATTGGGTTTGTTTCACCATATGTAAACATCTCTGACAATAATTGGTTCAAACGGATTTTAAAATTTTTCCTCTCACTACTTTGGAACTTCAAGAGTTGGCTGAATATTGAAGGCTGTACCAGTGTGCAGTGTGTAATTTCAAAAAAGGAGGAAGATCAGAAAAAAAAGAAATAGGAGAATGGAGACATTCATTCATTCTTTCACTTTTATGGCTTTTCATAAAAGCAATGTAATAAATATATATAACAGCTTATATACTATAAACACAGACTACATCTGCAAAAATACTGATTGCCTTCAGCAAGCGACACTGGGGAGAGATGGGGGGGATTATATACCCTTTTGTACCATTCTATGAATATATAACCTATTAAAAATAAATATGCTTTTTACTAAACTGAATTAACTACTAGACAAAGATTTTCCTAAGGCCATTTAATAGGTAAAAGAGATATAGAACCTGCCTTTAAAAAGGCTTATGCTCTGGTGGGGAGGATAAGTCATGTACATAAGTGAGGACAATACAGAACAGAACACGGTACGTATCCTGAGAGCAGAGAGAGTGTATGAAGAGAGGTTCGAGCAAACAGAGGTCACATTTTAGGAAAAGGAAGCGAACTGAAGGTGGTGAACAGAATGCTGGGAAGTGGTTACTTCAGTGGGTAACAAGTACACTTACATCTGTGATGCAGTTAAATTTATCAGTTTTGGGGGTGGGTCTTAGCCCCACAGTCCCCTAAGCATTCCACACAAGTACACTAGGTGTGTAGCATCACACATCTTGGACTTGCTAAAGAATACAGAAAGAGCTCTTTCCGTCGTTTGATATTCTCAAATAGCACAGGCACTGGGGATTGAATGGAGGAAGGTAGGGGACGGGGTACACAAAACCAGCCCCCCAGGTCACCGTCTGGTCCCCCTCTTGTTCTCTGGGCTCCAGCTGTGTGGGCCTTCTTCCTTTCCTTGTCTGAGCAGAACTCCTTCCCAGCTGAAGGCCTTCGCATAGGCTGTTTCCTCAGCCTGGAAGACATTTCGCTTCCTCTTCACCCTACAATTCCTACTCACCCTCAGCCTGAAATGCCACTTCCTCAGGGATGCCTCCCTAGCTCCCACCTAGGTAAGCTTTCCTACCCTGCCTATAGCTCTGTTTGTAGCCCCTACCACAATGGTAATTTAAATATTTATTGTGTAATTAAAAATACATTTTCCTCACTAGCTCACATGTACTATTGACACTGGCACCACATCTTGCCTTGTTCACCCTGGTGTAGTCCCAATGCCTCAATATAGTGACTGGCACATGGCAGATATCTAAAAAATATTTATAAATGAAAGAAGGCATGCATGCATGCTATTCCTGGCCAGTTTCTTACTCGGTAAAAACTAAAACTTCTAAGAACATCCACTGAAACAATGCTGGGAAACCAGGGAATACATATGCATGTACCAGCTACAGAATACAAATTGCATAATTTCAGGGACCCCACATAAGAGTTCAACACACTCACATTTGCATTTAAAATCAGCATGGCACTGGCACAATGTAAAGATGAACAGTAAAATCCATGCTAATAGTCTAACATTTAAAAGGTTCTCAACTTAGAACAACATTAATAGCAAATAATAAACACCTTGACAGATGAAAGGAGAGACTGGAAGAAAGGAAGAAAACTTTATATTTAAAAACCTCAGGGGCGGGCTTCCCTGGTGGCGCAGTGGTTGAGAGTCCGCCTGCCGATGCAGGGAACACGGGTTCGTGCCCCGGTCTGGGAAGATCCCACATGCCGCAGAGCGGCTGGGCCCTTGAGCCATGGCTGCTGAGCCTGCACGTCTGGAGCCTGTGCTCCGCAACGGGAGAGGCCACAACAGTGAGAGGCCCGTGTACTGCAAAAAAAAAAAAAAAAAGCCCTCAAACGGCACTTTTTCCTTGTTTTTCTGAACAAGGGACCCCGCAATTTCATTTGGCACTGGGTCCCACATATTATGCACTTGGCCCTGCAGACAACTCTCCGTGCTCTTTGCCCAATGTCGCAGCATTAAGCGCCTGAATCCTATGGGCAAACCCCACAAAGATGCTGCCCCATCTCTGCTGTGCAGCTGTCTCCTGGGTTTTCTCCCAGAGCTGCTGGGTCACACAGGAGTCAGGTCTCCAAGCGCAGGCGTCTGCCTCTGACTGTGCACTATGCCCGACTGCTCTTTCATAACGTAGCTTTCTCCTTCCTCAAGGCCAGCAGTGTGAAAAGGAGAGACGATTCTGGAAAGAGGATGGCTCCCCACAGCTACTGATTCATGATTACTCACTCACTCAGTAATCGTTATCAAGGGCCTACTTCGTGCCCAGGCAGTGTGCTGGTGATAAAAAGGTGAATAATGCACGAACCCTACCCTCTGGCAGCTACAGCCAGCGGGGAGGCAGACACGCACACTAGGCAGTGTGATCCTCAATCTAAGAGATAAGTGTAGGTGATTCTGTGGAAGCAAAGGAAGTGATTTCCGCCTGCAGAGGTGGATGGAGGAAGAACGTTTCCCTACCGTGTGAAAGGGCCTTTGCTCTGACTTTCATCTGTAGCCAATGGGTGGCACCAAGGAGTGGCCTGGGGAAGTTTTATTGTCCCCTCACTCTCAAACCACCTCAAATAACTGCAGAGTTTAAGCAAACCCAGCATGCTTGTTATGTGAATAGAGCTTAAAGACAAGGCTCCTAACACTCTCTCCAACAAATTATAGCCCAGTGTCTCTTACATAGAAATTCTAGCGTTCCCACTGTTTATCACAAGGTCATCTTTTTTTTTCTAGAGGAATCTTTCACCTAGTCAGAAATATCTTAGAGATTTTTTGCTAGAGCATCCTAACATTCAAAGTAAGGTTAGCTTTCTTTTCCTTGTTAAAAAGGAAAGTTCTAAGGCATTCTGGTCTGCTAAGGTACTCTGTTCTTTCCTGGTGTGGGTAGGAATTTGCTCCTTGGCACTGCTGTGTCCTTAAAATAACAATAATGCTTGTGCAAACACCACTTTGCACTTGAGGGGTGCTCAGTTCCTTGTTTTCCGTTACCGGATCTCCTTTTTTAGGTAATTGAGTGTTAGGCAAAGACTCCTTCTTAATTAATGGGTCTATCTTAGCAACCCGCCCTGGAACGGCTTCTCCCCAATCCCTGTAGCGCTTGGGATCCCACACATCACAGGACTTCCTCTGGACTCCCCAAGGATCAAAGCTTCCCGCCAGCAAGGGACTGTCACCAAATCCCATGGATCAGGGGCTGAATACAAGGAGAGTTCAAAGGTAAAGTTACTCACAGGAGCCTCTGTGGTGGGCAGGATATAGGCAATCCCACAGAGGAAACCTCTCATTAAGAGTTCAACACACCTGCTCTTCATCCCTCCACGCATCAAGGCCCCAGGACTGCAGGGAAAGGTGGAGGTGGAGGGTGTGAGTGGGGTGGGCTGGGGATACCTTAAAGAAGTACCCGGATTCCTAGTCTGAAAACTCTTTGGAAAGGGGTGGGGTTCAGGTCCTTTATTAAAAGAATTTAGAATGTGAGTGCAACATGCACACACACACTGTCTCTCCTCCTTCCCTCCCCCTCCCTTTCCAGGTGCCAGTTTCCTGGAGCACACAAAGCTGATGCTTCAGGGACAAGGGCAGTCTTTAGGGTTAGATGTGGCTTGGCACAACATACTGAAAAGGGGGACCGTGTGAGCAAAAGACTGCCTTGGGCACACAGGTGCACTTACAATGGAAAAGCAGGAAAACAGTGTTTGACTTTCAATGAGCTTGACCCCGAACACACCGAGAGTGGTTGCTGTATCTCTGCATTAAGACCTAAAGAAGAGGGCTTCCCTGGCAGCGCAGTGGTTGAGACTCAGCCTGCCAATGCAGGGGACATGGATTCGAGCCCTGGTCTGGGAAGATCCCACATGCTGCAGAGCAACTAGGCCCGTGAGCCACAACTACTGAGCCTGCGCAGCTGGAGCCTGTGCTCCGCAACAAGAGAGGCCATGATAGTAAGAGGCCCGTGCACCGCGATGAAGAGTGGCCCCCGCTTGCCGCAACTAGAGAAAGCCCTCGCACAGAAACGAAGACCCAACACAGCCAAAAATAAACATACAAATAAGTTAATTTAAAAAAAAAGACCTGGGGCTTCCCTGGTGGCGCAGTGGTTGAGAGTCCGCCTGCCGATGCAGGGGACACGGGTTCGTGCACCGGTCCGGGAGGATCCCACATGCCGCGGAGCGGCTGGGCCCGTGAGCCATGGCCGCTGAGCCTGCGCATACGGAGCCTGTGCTCCGCAACGGGAGAGACCACAACAGTGAGAGGCCCGCATACCGCAAAAAAATAAAAAATAAAAAAAAATAAAAAAATAAAAAAAAAGACCTAAAGAAGAAATACATGGCGAATATCTTTCTTCTCTTTAGTTCCTAAATTTATTTTATGATTATAAAACCAATATTAACCACAACCCAGAATATCTGGGAAACAGAGGAAGGAAATAAAATCTTTAGTGAAACTACCTCTCTAACACAAACTCCATTAGTAAAGACATTTAGAAATTAGTAGATTTATTTAAATTTAAAATAATTTTAATATTTCAAAAGTCACACTTCTAGGTGATTTTACAAATGGAACTTAGGTGAATGAAACTGCTATTCTTTTTGTATTATTTTGTGAGATCAATAAGACACAACACAAATGGTGATAGATGAGACATTTACAGAAATAAGAATTCCAGAAAGCGTGATCTAGCAGAGGACTTCCCACCTATACTTTTTTAATATTTGAGGAAAAAATGGGTTACTCAATATAAAAGAATTAAAAAGTTAAATGCTAGCATACACTAATTGCACTTAGAAATTCAGTCTTCTATAGAGCTAAGAGAATTGTGGCTCCCTTTGTGCCTAAGAAGTACTGGGCACAAAGACAAAAACAGACAAAGAACAGGGAAGTCAGACATTGAAATAAAAGGCAGGAGCCGACACAAGAAACAAGTGAACTGGAGTTGGTGGCTGGAGACCAGCCTGGCAGACAAAAAGATTCTCTAGGTTGGGGCCCAAAAGAAGAGGAGACCCCAGAATCCAAATAATTCTGTTTAAAGACATGCTGAAATAAGCATTAGGTGTGGTATAATGAAGCTGTAGGTCCACCTCTGAAAATCCTCATTTTGACCACTCTGCTTCCATGTTATAACCAACATACGGCTTGGTGGCTGAGGGAAGTGAGAGTGATCAGAAGAGACTAGTTATGGGACAGAGTCAAGGATCATAAACAGAGCACAAGCCAGCCAACATTTCCCGAACTGTGTGCAGGAGATCACGCTCAGCATGCTGGGTGATGAGGGCCAGCTCCAGGAGCCTTCAGGAGCTCACCACCATCTGGGGGAGACAGACATGGACAGTTGAACCTAATGGTCTGCTGGCAGGCGAATCGGGTGAAGTGAATCCTGACACCCCAATTACCAGCTGGAGAATCTTGAGCAAACCACCTCAGCTTTCAGAACCCTGGAGATCTCTGTAAAATGGGAATAACACTGCCTCCTTTGAAGGTTGTTGTGAGAATTACTGTCTACAAAGATCCAAGCACAAGGATTTGCAAGTGATGGCTGCTGCAGAAGCGGCACTAATACTGTGATCTCTGTGAGGGCCAGGACTGTCAATCTTGCTGCTCTTCTATCACTGAGGCCTCAGCAGAGCCTGGCATGCAGCGGCTCTGGCATGTAGTAAACCTTTGACAAACAAATGAATGAACGAACATATGATAACAATAGGTAATCTTCACATAGTACCTATTATGTGCCAGGTGTGGTTCTAGGCATTTTATCTATAGTAATTCAATCCTGACAACAACACAACAGAGAGAGGTACTGTTATTATCCCCAATTTGCCCACACAGCTAGTGACAGGTGGAGGCAGGATTCAAACCCTGGCAGCCTGACTCGGAGCCAATGCTCTTTATTAACCACTGTATTATTCTGCCTCTCCAAGTGGTTATTATTTTCACTACCATGAAGTGGGGAGCATAAAGCACGTATACTGCCTACCTTACAAGTTTATTGTGAGATCAAAAGAGATAATGCATATGAGAGTACTTTGCTATCACAGCGTGGTGATCAATAATTCAAAGTATCATTGCTACTATTATTCTGACACTGAGGTAGTTGGGTTTACCACCAAGCAGCTAAGAAGATGAGGGGAAAGGCACGGCTCTGAAAATGAAAAACAGAGAGCAGGAGCCAAAGAAAGAGTGCTGAGGGCGATGAATAAACGGAGGAGAGTCAGAAGAAAAGGGAAGGGCTGTAAAAGAGGGGAAGAGATTCCAGGCAGTGTGATGTGGTATCAGGGCCAGAGTCGGTGCCTGACTGTCGGGAACACCGTCTGTGCCACTGCACAGAGCTGAAAGCACCAGCAAGGACTCTCCTGGACAAGCAGAGCAGCTAGGCTCTGAGGTCTTGGAGGCGAGCTGCCTCTCTCGGATAATGGGCAGGAAACAAATAAATCGGGGAAGCAGAATGGAGGCAGACAATCTGGACCTCATTCAGGGTGCTCTGGTCTAAAGAAGAATAAATGCTTTACTGATAAAACCCCAAAGTTCACTTTGATGGGTCTGTAAAAAAGAAGTCAGGACCAATTCAAACAGAAAGACCGGGATTTTGAGACACTTCACTGAAAAGCATTGGGTGGGTCTGCAAAGAAAGACAGGATTACTAATGTCTAAGAGATTCCTATCCATGCCTGACAGATAGAGAATCTCAAACATGCTGAAGTTCAGGGCGGCATTCTTGTTAACTGGAGGTTACTGAGCTTTTCAAAAACCTTTTATTCCTAAAGTATTTTTCTCTGCTAGACCTAGAGATAAATGGCATTTTTACCCTTTCCGGATTGTGTCTGGCTGTTAAATAAGGAGGGCATCTCAAGTGCAAGTTGGAGATGGGTGGGGAGGGGATGAGGGGGTATCATGTGTGATTTTCATTGAAGAATAAGGGGGTAATTTTAACTGGTTATGTGCTCAAAATGCTACAGGGATGTAGACAGTCTGGGCAGTTTAGGGACAAACACCAAGACGGCCTTCATGGTTAACCCCTGGGAGGGGTGACAGCTCAGGGATCCTAAACAGAAAGTAGGTGCTGGGACTCTCCACTCGCTGTGGCAGGGACAGGAGCAGCAGCCGCGGTGGCTCTAGGAGCAGCGGTGGCAGCATCTCTCAGAATGTCTTTAAATAGCAACCTGAGGAAGGCAGCAGCTTTCCTACACCCCCACAGGCATGGAAACAGAACAAAGAAGGCAGGGAAAAATGGCCGGAGGATGTGCAGAGGCAGCAGGCTGCTGCTTGTAGGAGAAGTGATGGGGCGCTTTGTCCTTAGAAGGCGATTACAATCCCAGCTTTCAAATTGTACTCAATTACCAAGTCTGGGGGGAAAGGGCTTCATCTTTCTTGGCCCTGTAAGCTTCCCTGCTGAGGGAGCACCGTTCTGCTCCCTTTCTGCACCTAACGCCTCCCACAAGGGATTAGACAGCGCCAGCAAAGGCTCACTACTACCATTTACTGAGTGTTCACTACGCTTCAGTCACTGCGCCAAGCCCTTCACGCACATTATCTCATTTAATCCTATGAGGTAGGTGTTATTAGGCCCAGTTTGCAAATTAGGGAAAGGGGATTTAGAGAGGTTTAGTGATTTGCTCAAGGGACACAGCTAGAATTCAAACCTGCATCTGTCAGGTCTAGCTGCAAACCCTGTTTTTTTAAACACGTGCAGTTAACTAGGAAATCCAATACGCAGGAGGATGCTATGGAGAGAATTTGACCTTTTCCCTGCACCATCAAAGCAGTTTATTTGGATGGGGCCCAGTTAGGGAGGAGGGGGAACAGCAACTGGGCTGCTGGCTGACTGCAAGGTTTGGGTTTCCTCTGGGGCACTGGTTTGCTTGGGGCATCCTGCATCACCCCAGGCTCACCCGGCTCACACAGCCTCAGGTCCAGCTTGATTGGCCATGAGGGAAGTGCAGGCCACTCTCCTTAGGGGTTCTGCTTAGTGGAATTCAGTGCTCTGTGCAAGATGCCTCAGGAACAAAAGGTTACAGAGTTAGACCAAAGGTCAGAGAAAACCACAGTCACTGACACATCAGAGGCTCTGGTGGGGTTGGTAGTATGTGCTAATATACACATAGCATAGAATAGACGTGGACTAGGCTGGAAAAAGCAACCTGCCCACCCACACTGAAGTATGGCTACACAGCCCAGACTCTGCCTCTGAGCAACACCATCATTCTAACATAGTGATTCTCTACCTTAGCTGCACAGTACGATTCCATGGAGAACTTTTTTTTTTTTTTTTTTTTTTTTTTTTGCGGTCCGCGGGCCTCTCCCTGTTGTGGCCTCTCCCGTTGCGGAGCACAGGCTCCGGACGCGCAGGCTCAGCGGCCATGGCTCACGGGCCCAGCCGCTCCGCGGCACATGGGATCTTCCCAGACCGGGGCACGAACCCGTGTCCCCTGCATCGGCAGGCGGACTCTCAACCACTGCGCCACCAGGGAAGCCCCATGGAGAACTTTTAAAACGTCTGGGCCCCCACCTCACACGTAAGAATCAGAACTTTAGGGGTATGGGCTCAGGGCTTAAAAAAAATTTTTTTTTAATTTCTTTTTATGCTCTCCAGGTGACTCTAATGAGCAGCCAGGATGCAGCAGTGCAGCATGTTAGGAAAAAACACTGCGTAGGAGACAGTAAGAGATATGTCATGGTTTCCAAAGAAGGGATCACTACGACGACTCTGCCCATGAAAAATCTAAGTGCCAAGAGCAAGGGTGACAGGATTGGGACATGACCTGCTGCACTTCTTGGAATTTTCTTAACTATCGACAACCAGGTTTTTATTTTCCAGCAAGGGGACTGGGTCAAAATCATTTTGACCTCTCACTGTTGTGGCCTCTCCCGTTGTGGAGCACAGGCTCCGGATGCGCAGGCTCAGCGGCCATGGCTCATGGGCCCAGCCGCTCCGCGGCATGTAGGATCTTCCCAAACCGGGGCACGAACCCGTGTCCCTTGCATCGGCAGGCAGACTCAACCACTGTGCCACCAGGGAAGCCCCCAAAATCATTTTTGATGCACAAATTAAGACTGCATCTTTTTTCCAAAATATTTTTAAAATGTTCTTTGGGACTTCCCTGGAGGTCCAGTGGTTAGGGCTCTGCACTTCCACTGCAGAGGGCACTGGTTCGATCCCTGGTTGGGGAACTATGATCCCACATGCTGTGCGGTGTGTCCAAAAAAAAAATTCTTAAACATGTGTATTGGAGTGTAATTCTGAAGACACAGAAAGTTACAGGCTCCCAAAAGGCATCTGTAAGAAAGTGAATGGATAAAACGCAGGCAGCTGCCTCCTTTACTAGGTTAGCTGTAATTATGGCAGAAACCTTCACACAGATGGGAGGAATTAAGGAAAATACATGTGCTAAAATTTTGACAGCAATGTACACACACACACACACACACACACATATATACACACACACACACATACACACACATATATACACACACATTGTGTGTGTGTGTGTGTGTGTGTGTGTGAAGCCAAGTTTTGAAATGCAGACAGTTCTGGCTGCTCGTCAATATTCATTCTGTCACTGTGCCTCAGGACTCCCGCTCCCAGCTGATTTGGGGACATGTCTACAACCCAACTGCAATGAAAACTTTAGGCGTTTCCAAGTAAGGAAGGTAAAATTCCCTCCTAACGAGAATTTGTTTGGTCAACTTGTGTTCTTGGGAAACCTGAACAGAAGAGTTCAGGAACTGGAAGAGTTTGGAAGCCCCAGAATTTCCAGTTTAAGATCTAAGAAGTCTTTATGGCAAAGGCAGGTACAAAGAAACTTAAGAGATGTATTGTCCCATGCATCTTAGAGAAGAGGTTTCATGCACTCTCTCAACAAACATTTATTAAGCATTATTCTGTGCAAGGCAATGTGCTAGGTTTGGGGAACATAAGAGTGAATGGAAAAGTAGAAAATTCAGAGACAGACAGGATGGTGACTGCTAGGGGCTGAGGGAGGGGGAGAGTTAGTATTTAATGGGTACAGAGTTTCATTTTTACACAATGAAAAGAGTTCTGTGGAGGGATGGTGGTGATTGCAGCATAAAAACATGAATGTACCTAATGCTACTGAACTGTACACTTAAAAATGGTTAAGATGGTATATTTCATGCTATGTATATTTCACCACGATTTTTTAAAAAAGTGACTGGTGTGTTCAGGGGCTGTCCCCTGTTGACATCAGATGTGAACAAAGCATTACAATATCTACTCTAGTCTTGAGCTGATATTTAAAGTACTGTAGAGCCTGGAGAAAGGAGGATTAATTTTGCCTGAGAAATGAGAAAAGGCTTTTAACATTTAGAGTCCTAAAGGATGAACAAAAGTTTATCAGATGGACAGGTTGGGGGCAGGAGGAGAAGGCATTTGAGGCATAAGAAACAGTATGGACCAAGATCTGGAGGCAAGAAATAGTACGCAGACTATGTAGGGCTGGCACGAGGTTCTGAGGGCTCATGAGGGGAAGCTCGGGAGAGACAGTTGTAAAGTCAAGCAAGGTCCAGATTATAAAGGGCCTTGTATGTCATATTAGGGAGCCTGGTCTTTATCTTAGGGACCACAGGGAACCACTGAAAAAAATGCTACCTGAGGACTGGACTTCAGCAGATTTACATTTCAGAAAGATCCCTCTGGCTGCTCCCT
The DNA here is from genome assembly GCF_000442215.2 of Lipotes vexillifer. Lineage (NCBI taxonomy): Eukaryota > Metazoa > Chordata > Mammalia > Artiodactyla > Lipotidae > Lipotes > Lipotes vexillifer. The sequence goes on from NW_006775530.1 coordinate 1,195,852, forward strand.
TACCATGCTGAGAACTGAATAGCTGCCGATCAGGAGAATTAAAGAGTAGAAGAAAGTCCCAGTGGTTAAGGAATCAGAAGTCCTAGGAACCCAGGTTTGTCCCAATATACTTGTAACAGCTTACCTCTTCCTCAAGTATAATCTCAGGCCTGTTCTAATTAGTTCCTTCAGAACAGCCAAGCTGGCAGTAAAACAGCCTGGGTTTGTACTCAGCTCTCTTCTGTCTGACCTGGGCATCTAAATGTAAACTTTCTGGACCTCAATTTTCTTACCTGTAAATAGGGTTATAGGCGTATTTATCTCACAGGGTTGTTAGGATGCAACGAGATAATGCATGTAGAGAACTCAGTGCTCTGCCTGGCACACAGTAAGCCCTTAATACACGTTAGTTACATTATTAAATACTAAACCTCAGACAGCGTGAAATTTATTTGGAGCAGATTTGCTAAGAGCAAACAAACAGTGGGGCGATGAGCAATGAGCTGGAACAGACCCCAGAGCATCAATCCAGACTGTCATTTTAAGTCACCCCAAGGAGGGTACACTTAGAACTCCTCCCTTTCAGAGGACAGAGCAAAGATAAGTGGGTTCTGCAATCCAGAGGCCCATCTGATTATTAGCACAATCACTCTCAGAGGAAGAACAGATTCCCGATCAAGCTGCAGGGCAGGAGGCAAGTCCCAAGATTCTCACTTCCCAGCTTGGCAGTCCCAGAGGCATTTGGTCTCCTTCAGTTTTTCTCAGCTCCCTGCCTTTTCAGTTCTGTGTCCATTATGGGAAGTTGCTGGATGGCATAGTCCAGTTTGGCCCATGATTTTGGCAAGGGCTAGTGGGACATGAGGAAGAGTAAAAAGGAAGCCAGAGATGTTTCCTGTCTCTGCTCTCTGAACAGTTCACACTGGCAGGTCCTGGGAGGTCAGGGCATCTGGGTCCAAGGCTGGTCTCAACATTCCCCTCTCCCTGCTCCATCGTTCTCGGGGACAGACAGTAAATAAGCTGTAAGGAGAGAGTCTGACCTGTTTTCCTTTTTGGTATCAGGTTTCCAGCATCTGAAGCTGCCTTCTGTTAGCCATGATCTTTGCAGGAAATGCCCAAGTGACTCAGTTCCTGAGTCCTTCAGATGACAGTCACAGAACCTGTGTGCACAAGTTCTGGAACCATACTGCCTGGGGTCATCTACCGTGCTGCCACTTACTAGTTGTTGAACAAGTTACTTATCTTCTCTGTCTTAGTTTCCTCATGTGTAAAATGGGGATATTAGTCATACCTAAATGGGATCATTATGAAGATTAAATGAATTAATTAAAGCACTTAGATATATGTGCTACCATGTAATAAATGCTCAGTAAAAGTATTTTTGCCAGGTTTTAATATACATTGAATTTTTCAGGAACGCAAGTACCATATGACTTGAGAGGAGATAATATTTTGATTTGTTTGGAATTTTACAGAGAGAGTTTACCATTTTGGAAAATCAGGCTACTCAGTGTACTTTTGAGTTGCCAGTACAAGATATTTATTATTAATTTGTATTTGTAGCTGTTACATTCATGATGATTCTACATATAAGAGCAACTGAATAGTTCATTACATCTTAGAGTTGGCCTAGACATTTCTATATTAAAATATGTTATTTTATTATAAACTAGTTTTCTTTTATTCCTTCTTTATATTATAGTTGGGACATTATATTGATTTTTAAAATATACATGTAGGTTACGTAGCTATACATTTCATTTCAGGAGAATAAAAAGGGGAAACTCTAAAATATTTGTTATAATAATTTTTAACAATAAAAGTACGTTGGGGGCTTCTCTGGTGGCGCGATGGTTGAGAGTCCGCTTGCCGGTGCAGGGGACACGGGTTCGTGCCCTGGTCGGGAGGATATCACATGCCACGGAGCGGCTGGGCCCGTGAGCCATGGCTGCTGGGCCTGCGCGTCCAGAGCCTGTGCTCCACAACGGGAGAGGCCACAACACTGAGAGGCCCGTGTATTGCAAAAAAAAAAAAAAAAAAAAAAAAGTATGTTGGGTCTGATCTGATGCTGATGTTTCCAGACCTGGTGCTTATCTTGTGCTCCAGCTCACCCTGATGATGTTACCTAAGACATCCTTGATAAAAAGATGAATCTTGTTGCAGTGGATGCAGTGGATGAGTGAATTAAGTAAGAGGAAGAGGGAGAGATACTATACTTCCACGAGCACTTGGCCAATGTAAGCTCCCAGCAACAAGTGGAAACGAGTGCTAATTCTTCCTGGCATTAGCTTTGGAAAATCAGAACTGCAGTCTCTTCATGAACTTCGTTTCCTCAATTCATAAAATAAGATGGTTGGATTATTTCCCAAAGTATGTTCCACGGAACATTATTACTTGGCATGCTTATAATGAAAACAGGGTTCCTTGGTAAATGGCCGAGGAACTGAGGAAACTGTTGATTTTAGCTGCAGGGCTTCTCAGACCCCCTTAAAAGGCAAACATGCACCAAATGTCGAGGGGAGTGTACAGCTGCACACAGCATTTTCCAAACTTATTTGACCATGGAGACCTTATGTCAAAGAAGCAACTCATGGGGTTAATAAGCCAAAGGAAATTTTTGTGAAATATAAATGAAATAGTCTCTAAGGCCTCTTACAGCTGTAACATTCCAAAATTCTGTGCTTAAATGACAGTACCTTCTTCTTGGCCGTTTTATTTTTTATTAATTTATTTTTTTGACTGTGCCGCGTGGCACGTGGGATCTTAGTTCTCCAGCTAGGGCTCGAACCCGTGTTCCCTGAAGTGGAAGTGCGGAGTCCTAACCACTGGACTACCAGGGAATTCCTTCTTGGTTATTTTAGATCAGATTAAGAAGCGTAAGGAGAAAGCTATCCTACAGAAAATAAAATAGCATCTGATGCAGAAGAGGAAGACGAACCAAGTTCTAACATATGTAAATCTATGTAAATGATTATGCGGAAGAGGCAGAAAGGGAGCAGTTTTAAATGCTAGGTCTTCCAAACTGTCACTTATGTTATCACTAGAAAAAGCTGAACATTTATATTTTAGCAGAAACAGCAGAGTACTGAGTACTAATCTTTTCAGTTTTACTTCTTAAATCCATCACTAATGTCATACGGATTTGGCCAAATTACTGTTGAGGAAATCTACGGGACTATGCCCTACTCCTAGGCACCGGGCCCAGGCTCTCCTCTCACAGATGGCTATGGTGGAGGCTGAACACGGTTTTACACAAACCAGCAACCCCATACACCCCACCTGGCCCAGCCAAGTTGGTTGACTTGGGGATGGGCATCTGATCTTAGCTGGAGCATTATGTCTCTTCCCTGGAATTTTTGCATTTGGGGCCAGAGAGGGAATCTCTGAGTGTTGGATGTTAAGATGCCACAGTGGGCCATCATCAGTGGTCATGTTGCTGTCATAGGAAAAAACTGGACTCTAGTGCGAGAGAATGAAGGCGAAATGCAGGAGAAGCAGAGACAAGAGGTGCAGCATTTCAGTTCCTGACTCTAAGAGTCAATGACGACCAGATCTATCCCAGCTTTTCCCACAACAGTGTTGTTCGGCCCTTCTTTGGATTCGGTAGGCTAAAAAGTTCTCTTTGCTTAAGCTAGTTCAGACTAGGTTTCTGTTGCTTAAAACCAGAAGAGTTCTGACTCTTGTCACACATGTCCTCCACACCTACTTTCTCCATCATTAGAGAGGAAAGAATGGAGGCTGCCTCCTGAAAGCTGGCATGTTAAACACATACAACTTCCTTGGCAGTCCAGAGGTTAAGACTGCACGCTCCCAATGCAGGAGGCACGGGTTTGATCCCTGGTTGGGGAACTAAGATGCCACATGCCACATGGCGTGGCCAAAAGCAAAAACAAAACAAAACACATTTATGGGACTTCCCTGGCAGTCCAGTGGTTAAGACTCCATGTTTCCATTGCAGGGGGCGCAGGTTCGATCCCTGGTGAGGGAACATAAGATCCCACATGCCACGCTGTGCGGCCCAGAAAACACCACCACCACCAACAACAAAACACATACACACACCATTGCTCCCTCCCTCCCTTTCCTGTCAGGAAAGGGATTAAAAAATGGCATTAAGTTATCAGAACAAAAAGAACTAACAAGGCAATGGCAACAAGTTTAGATCCTAGAAAGCAGCTGAATGAATCCTAGGGTCAAGGTCCTGATTTGCCCAGGTTAGTATGGTTTACATCTGCTATGCTGGTATAATTATTAATTAGTGTCCTCTTTCACTCTCAAAAGTGTTCTGGTTTGGATGGTAAATTGACTCATTAAACCTAAGAAGCCCAGAAGCAAGCCTAATGTACCACAGAAACATTGAAAAAAGCAGCAAATCAAGCTGAAAATAGTAGTTGCTGATGGGGAGTAGGAATGGAGGGTAAGAAAGGAGGATGGGGCTATGGATCTTTGAGTTAGCTTTGTAATACTATGTATATGAATAACTTCTTGGGGAATTAAATTAAATTAAAAAACAAATACACTAACAATAAAAAGACAAATAACCCAATTAAAAATGGGCAAAGATTCTGAAGAAGATATAGAAATGGCCAACAAGCTCATGAAAAGATGCTCAACATCTTTAGCCATCAGGGAAATGCAAACCTAAACTATACCACTTTACTGAAAGCCTTCCTGCTAAACTCTGGAACAAGACAAGGATGCCCACTCTCACCACTTCTATTCAACATACTATTGGAAGTCCTAGCCAGAGCAATCAGACACGAAAAAGAAATAAAAGGTTTCCAAATTGGAAGGGAAGTGGTTAAACTGTCATTATATGCAGATAACCTGGTACTAAATATAGAAAACCCTAAAGACTCCACATAAAAACTATAGAACCAGTAAGCGAATTCAGCAAGGTAGCAGGATGCGAGATTAATATACAGAAATCTGTTGCATTTCTTTAAGCTAACAGTGAAATATCAGAAAGGGAAAGTAAAAAGAAAAAATCCCTTTTCTTTCAGCCACTATGGAGAACAGTATGGAGGTTCCTTAAAGAACTACAAATAGAACTACCATACGACCCAGCAATCCCACTACTAGGCATATACCCTGAGGAAACCAGAATTCAAAAAGAGTCATGTACCAAAATGTTCATTGCAGCTCTATTTACAATAGCCCGGAGATGGAAACAGCCTAAGTGCCCATCGTCGGATGAATGGATAAAGAAGATGTGGCACATATATACAATGGAATATTACTCGGCCATAAAAAGAAACGAAATTGAGCTATTTGTAATGAGGTGCACAGACTTAGAGTCTGTCATACAGAGTGAAGTAAGTCAGAAAGAGAAGGACAAATACCGTATGCTAACACATACATATGGAATTTAAGAAAAAAAAAATGTTATGAAGAACCTAGAGGTAAAACAGGAATAAAGACACAGACCTACTGGAGAACAGACTTGAGGATATGGGGAGGGGGAAGGGTGAGGTGTGATAGGGCGAGAGAGAGACATGGACATATATATACTAACAAACGTAAGGTAGATAGCCAGTGGGAAGCAGCCGCATGGCACAGGGATACCGGCTCGGTTCTCTGTGGCTGCATGGAGGGGTGGGATAGGGAGGGTGGGAGGGAGGGAGACAAAGAGGGAAGAGATATGGGAACATATGTATATGTATAACTGATTCACTCTGTTATAAAGCAGAAACTAACACACCATTGTAAAGCAATTATACCCCAATAAAGACGTTTAAAAAAATAAATAAATAAAATAAAATAAAATAAAATCACTAAAAAAAAAAAAAACTTAGGAATAAACCTGACTAAGGAGGTGAAAGACTTATATGCTGAGAACTATAAAACACTGATAAACTGAAAATGATTTAAAGAAATAGAAAGATACTCCCTGTTCTTGGATTGGAAGTATTAATACTGTTAAAATGGCCATACTACCCAAAGCAATCTACAGATTTAATGCAATCCCTATCAAATTACCCATGACATTTTTCACAGGACTAGAACAAATAATCTTAAAATTTATATGGAATCATAAAAGACCCAGAAGTGCCAAAGCAATTCTGAGGAAAAAGAACAAAGCTGGATGCATAATCCTTCCAGACTTCAGACAATACAGCAAAGCTACAGTAATCAAAACAGCATGGTATTGGCATAAAAACAGACACATGGATCTGTGGAACATAACAGAGAGCCTAGAAATAAACCCACACAACTATGGTCAATTAATCTTCAACAGGGCTTCCCTGGTGGCGCAGTGGTTGAGAGTCCGCCTGCCAATGCAGGGGACATGGGTTTGTGTCCCGGTCTGGGAAGATCCCACATGCCGTGGAGCGGCTAGGCCTGTGAGCCATGGCCGCTGAGCCTGCGCATCCGGAGCCTGTGCTCTGCAACGGGAGAGGCCACAACAGCGAGAGGCCCGCGTACAGCAAAAAAATAAAATAAAATAAAATAAAATAAATCTTCAACAAACTCCTTCAAGAATATACAGTGGAGAAAAGATAGTCTCTTTGACAAGTGATGTTGGAAAAGCTGGACAGCAGCATGCAAATCAATGAAGTCAGAACACTCCCTCACACCATACACAAAAAATAAACTCATAATGGCTTAAAGACAAATATAAGACATGACACCACAAAACTCCTAGAAGAGAACATAGGCAAAACATTCTCTGACATAAATTGTAGCACTGTTTCCTTAGGTCAGTCTCCCAAGGCAATAGAAATAAAAGCAAAAATAAACAAACAGGATCTAATCAAACATAAGCTTTTGCACAGCAAAGGAAACCATAAACAAAATGAAAAGACAACCTACAGGATGAGAGAAAATATTTGCAAGTGATGCAACCAACAAGAGCTTAATTTCCAAAATATACAAACAGCTCATACGACTCAATAACAAAAAGATAAACAAGTCAATCAAAAAATGGGCAGAAGACGTAAATAGACATTTCTCCAAAGAAGACATACAGATGGCCAAGAGGCACATGAAAGGATGCTCAACATCACTGATTTTCAAAGAAATGCAAATCAAAATTACAAGGTTAAAAAGAAAAACTACAATGAGATATCACCTCACACCAGTCATAATGGCCATCATTAAAAAGTCCACAAATAATAAATGCTGGAAAGGGTATGGAGAAAAGGGAACTCTCCTACACTGTTGGTGGGAATATAAGTTGGTACAGCGACTATGGATAACAGTATGGAGGTCCCTCAGAAAACTAAAACTAGAATTGCCATATGAACCAGCAATCCCAATCCTGGGCATATGTCCAGAGAAAACTATAATTTGAAAAGATATATGCACTCCAACGTTCACTGTAGCATATACAATAGCCAAGACATGGAAGCAATCTAAATGTCCATCAACAGATAAATGGATAAAGAAGATATGGTAACATATATACAATGGAATGCTACACAACCATAAAAAAGAATGAAATAATGCCATTTGCAGCAACATGGATAGACCTAGCAATTATCATACTAAGTGAAGTATGACAGACAGAGAAAGACAAATATCATATGATAACACTTATATGTGGAATCTAAAATATGATATAAGTGAACTTATTTACAAAACAGAAACAGATTCACAGGCATAGAAAACAAACGGATGGTTACCAAAGGGGACAAAGGGGAGGAGGGATAAATTAGGAGTTTGGGATTAGCAGATACAAACTACTATATATATAAAATAGATAAACAACAAGATAAACAACTTTATAGCACAGGGAACTATATTCAGTATCTTATAATAACCTATAATGAAAAAGAATATATATATGTATAACCGAATCACTGTGCTGTACACCAGAAACTAACAAACTATACTTCAATAAAATTTAAAATAAGTATGGAGGTTCCTTAAAAAACTAAAAATAGAACTACCATATGACCCAGCAATCCCACTACTGGGCACATACCCTGAGAAAACCATAATTGAAAAAGAGTCATGTACCAAAATGTTCATTGCAGCTCTATTTACAATAGCCAGGACATGGAAGCAACCTAAGTGTCCATCATCGGATGAATGGATAAAGAAGATGTGGCACATATATACAATGGAATATTACTCAGCCATAAAAAGAAACGAAACTGAGATATCTGTAGTAAGGTGGATGGACCTAGAGTCTGTCATACAGAGTGAAGTAAGTCAGAAAGAGAAAAACAAATACCGTATGCTAAGACATATATATGGAATCTAAGGAAAAAAGGTCATGAAGAACCTAGGGGTAAGACGGGAATAAAGACACAGACCTACTAGAGAATGGACTTGAGGATATGGGGAGGGGGAAGGGTAAGCTGGGACAAAGTGAGAGAGTGGCATGGACATATATACACTACCAAACGTAAAAATACATAGCTAGTGGAAAGCAGCTGCATAGCACAGGGAGATCAGCCTGGTGGTTTGTGACCACCTAGAGGGGTGGGATAGGGAGGGTGGGAGGGAGGGAGACGCAAGAGGGAAGAGATATGGGAACACATGTATATGTATAACTGATTCACTTTGTTATAAAGCAGAAACTAACACACCATTGTAAAGCAATTATACTCCAATAAAGATGTTAAAACATTTTAAACAAATAAATAAACTACACCACTTTATACCCATTAGGATGGCTACAAATCTAGTAAATGATAGACAATAACAAGTGTTAATGAGAATGTGGAACATATGGAACCCTCATGCATTGCTGGGGGAAATAAAAAATGGTGCAGCTAGAAAACAGTCTGGCAGTTCCTCAAAAAGCTAAACGTGAAGTTACCACATGACCCAGCAATTCCACTCCTAGGTATATATCCAAGAAAACTGTAAACATATGTTGCACAAAAACTCGTACACAAATGTTCATAGCAACATTATTTAAAATAGCCAAAAAGTGGAAACAACCCAAATGTCCATCAATGAATGCATGGATAAACAAATATGCTAGATCCATACAATGGAATATTATTCAGCCATAAAGAGTAATGAAATCCTGATACATGCTACAATATGGATGAACCTTGACCACATTATGCTAAGTGAAAGGAGCCAAACATAAAAGGTGGCATATTGTATAATTCCTTTTACACGAAATGTCTAGAAAAGGCAAATCCATAAACAGAAAGTAGGTTAATGGTTGCCATGGGTTGGAGGGAGGGGGTAATGAGGGAGTGACTGCTAATAAGTATGGGGCGTCTCTTCAGGGGTAATGGAAATGTTCTGGAATTAGATGGTGGTGATGTTTGCATGACTTAAAGAATATACTAAAGCCCCTGAATTGTAGACTTTAATTTTAAGGATATAAGTTATAGCTCAATTTAAGAAATTATGTAAGAAAAAACTACAAGGTGATGGGGAGAAGGGGATATAATGCTACTGATGAACAGGGCACACACATTCTACCCTCCTTTGGGTCAGCAGCAGCGGCCTTGCAGAAGTGTCTTTGTGTGCCTGGACCTGGCCTTGCCTCTCTTCTGTTCACCAACGGCCCTCAGGTTGGGTCTGTCTCCAGCCTAGTCCTGCTCCTCTCCTGACACCCTTCCAGTCCTGCTCTCTCAGATCCTGGCTCGGATCCTGGGACAAATACGCCACTGAAAAATGCCCCTGATAATCTCCAGGGTTATCTAGCTGCAAATCCTCTTTACCTCAGGGGTTTAAAGGCATGACTTCTGAATTGCTACCCCATATAGAAACCTTGTATTTGAGAGATGGTAGAGATCCTTAGAAAAGCAAGCATTCATTAAATGACTAAACATCTGGTTTTTAATGTGTCAGAATGAACATTTGAAAAGTTGTGCTTCTGCTCTGACTGGGTCTTAGGAAGTAAAGAAAGTCATCACGATTTTTTGGCAACACCCTGCCAGAGAGAAGTGACGAGAGCTTGCTATTTACAGAGAAAGTATATGGCTAAACAGGAACTGGAACTCAGTACAAGTCTGTATTCAATTAATCAGAACGTCGCTTTAAACATTCTCAGCACGGGAAATTTAACCGGTGACTGCTTATTGTATATTTTCACCTATTACTGGTGTAATTCTTTGCCTTAAAAATAATCTTTACCTGCTCTTTCTTAAAAAAAAAAAAAAAAAAAGCTGTTTAAGGCACACAACACTACAGCCAGCTAGAGCACAGCACAGGCCTTAGAGACACACAGCCAGGGTTTAAACCATCTCTGCCATTTACTAGCCATGTGAGCGTGAGTGGTTTGCTTAACCTCTGAGGGGCTTCCTTTAGTCATCGGTAAAATGAGGGTAACAACACCTATCCCTCAGAGTTCCTGAGAGAATCAACTGAGACAACACAGTAACTCAATAGCTCAGTGCCTGCTTTATGAGGACAGCATTACTATTGTTATTTTGTGGTACCTGATCCACTGCTTCCTAGTGGTAGGCAAAAAAAGGGGGAAAACAGTGTTGGAGGTCAAATCAAGTCCAAACATGTAAGTCCTTTTGGTTTAATATCTACAAAGCTTCTAGGTTCTTATGCATTTTCCCAGTCGAGTTGGTGTCCATCATGAGGAGGAACAAGGTGACGTATGCAATCATGAGACGCTTGCAGAGTTGAAAGGCTGGATTCCATGTAACAGAGTCTGCCTTCCAAAATCTGAGATGACCAATGGTGAGGGCCTGGCATGATAAAGTGTAAGGTTCTAAAGTCCCAGCCATGAAAGAAATTGCCTATTCATTTAGATTGAATATAAAATTATCTTTGGTGGGTTTTAAACAATCATTCAAAAACCCAGCAAATCTATGGACCAGACAGTAGTACTGGTTGTGGTGGTGGGAGTGATAATAATAACAACACCTCCACTATAATCATCATCGTTGTTGTCTTTTATATTTGAGACACTCCACTCAGAACAGGCTCTTCTCGAGATACAGCAATAATGAACAGATGGAGAAGCATAAGCACAAGACAGAAAGGACTATGGAATGCTAAGGGTCTGTTATGGGTTGAATCATGTCCCCCTCTCCCCCCAAAAATGTATGTTGAGGTCTTAACCCCCAGTACCTCAGAGTGTGACCTTACCTTATTTGGAAACAGAGTTGTTGTGATGTAACTAGTTAAGATAAGGTCATACTGGAGCAGGGTGGGCCCCTAACCCAATATGACTGGTGTCCTTACAAGAAGAAAGCCATGTTTACATGACAGAGACACACAGGGAGAATGCATGTGACAACAAAGGCAGAGATTGGAGTAACACAGCTGCAAGTCAATAAACACTAATGATTGCCAGCAAACCACTGGAAGCTGGGGAAAGGCAAGGAAAGATTTCCCT
>NW_006775530.1:1207106-1224802 GCF_000442215.2 Lipotes vexillifer
GGCTTCAGAGGGAGCATGGCCCACCTTGATTTGGGACTTCTGGCCTCCAGAACTGTAAGTAAATATTTGTTGTTTTAAGCACCCGATTTGTGGTACTTTGTTACAGCAGCCCTAGGAAACTGATATGGGGCCTAAGAGGATTTTTTCTTCTAAGATTGAAATGCAGCAACAGCAAGGAGAATGTCTTAAGAGTGAGTCAGAGGGAAGTGTCTGTAGGGGAAGAAACATTTTATAAACTTACAATATATTTTAAAATCCCTCTACGCCTCTGTCTCTACGGCATTGTAAACAATGTCCAAAAATGCTAAATTCTCATTAAATGCCATTTATCAATACTATCAATGTTTAAACACCCAAGCCTGGGACAGTAGTGGATGACCAACAGAACTGCTGCCCTTGTCAACTGGCCATAGCCTTATGCTCCCAGGAAGGAGCGATGCTCCTTAATTTCGGTCTGAAATGACTCTCCCAAGCACTTTTTCAAAGTTTACAAGAGGAGTAATTATTACCTGGATCCCAGCCATTTTAATATAAATGTTCTTTTCATTTGCTCCTCACGTGGAGCCTTAGATCTGTTAAAAGGAGCAGTGTCTGTGGAACTATCTCGGGGAAGGAAACTGGGCTCATTTAACTATATCCATAGCACACACACACAAAAAAACCCACAACAAACGCTCTCAAAATAACTTTCAGGGGCTTCCCTGGTGGCGCAGTGGTTGGGAGTCTGCCTGCCGACGCAGGGGACACGGGTTCGTGCCCTAGTCTGGGAGGATCCCACATGCCGCGGAGCGGCTGGGCCCGTGAGCCATGGCCGCTGGGCCTGTGCGTCCGGAGCCTGTGCTCCGCAATGGGTGAGGCCGCGACAGTGAGAGGCCTGCGTGTGTACCGCAAAAAAAAAAAAAAAAAAAGGAAGTAAAACAGAAATAACTTTCAGGATAAAACAAAGCCAAAGGAAGGAAACTTTCCATTCAGTCTGTCCCTTCCCTTATAACTTGCTGCTTGTGCTGTGTCAGAGATTAAGTGTCACATCTTCCCTCAGGTCCTAGTTCTCGGTCTGGACAGACAAGCACAAGGTGAACCCAGGACGCATGCACTAATCTTTTTGTACGGACCATGTGTAACTGCTGTCATTAAACAAGCATAACATCATACACAAACTATTTTCTTTTTAGCCACAGTTTGCTTTCTCTCTCACAAAGAAGTAGGAGAGTAATTTCGAACTGCACAAAAGTTACTGAAACCACTATTCCTAATGTTACTAAGAATAGGCTTCTATCAACAGAGTCCAACATTGGACTCGAAAGAAGGAATTAAAAACCATTCCTGGGTGGAGGCCTGGATTTGGCTGTGAACCTGATTCAGCCATCAATTAATAATTAATCCCAAACTCTTCCCCCTGAAGATGCTTCCAGGTTTTGCTTATTTTTGAAGATATGAAATGGTGTTAGGGTTGGTTGTCATCTTGAAGGAACGAATTCTAAAGCCTACTATTTAACTCTCACTAGACAGAGCAAAGAATAGATTATTCTTTTGTCATTTAAAATTAGGGATTAGGCACTTCCCTGGTGGCGCAGTAGTTGAGAATCTGCCTGACAATGCCGGAGACACCGGTTTGAGACCTGGTCCGGGAAGATTCCACATGCCGCGGATTAACTTAAGCCCGTGCGCCACGGCTACTGAGCCTGCGCTCTAGAGCCCATGAGCCACAACTACTGAGCCCACGTGCCACAACTACTGAAGGCTGGGCGCCTAGAGCCAGTGCTCTGCCACAAGGCAGGCCACAGCAATGAGAAGCCCACGCACCGCAACGAAAAGTAGCTCCCGCTCAAGGCAACTAGAGAAAGCCTGCATGCAGCAACGAAGACCCAACGCAGCCAAAAGAGAAAAAAAATATTTTTTAATTAAAAAAAAAAAAAAGCAAGGGAGAAAGTTTCAGTATTAAAACGTCACAATACTTAGTCACTACAAAACCTTGTGTCAAGTTCTCCAGTATTTCACAGTTCTTCTAAGAAGTCAACTTTCAGTAAACTATGCAGAGGACTGTGGTAGTAATTACCTAAATAAATCTAGAACTGGTCAACCCCAAATCACTCATTCTTAAGATAATCAATTTTTTTTTCCCATTGTACATACAGTTGATTCTCATTATTTGTGGTAGTTGTGTTCTACAAAGTTGTATGAACACTGAATTAATGGATACTGAACCACTGCTCCTAAGGGAAATATCAGGTTAGGATTCTGAGAGCCTCTGGCCACACCAAATCACTCATTCAAAAATCTTTTTCTTCAAAATCAAAACTACAGTGAGGTACCACCTCACACCAGTCAGAATGGCCATCATTAAAAAGCCTACAAATAACACACGCTGGAGAGAGTGTGGAGAAAAGAGAACCCTCTTATACTGTTGGTGGGAATGTAAATTGGTGCAGCCACTATGGAAAACCAGTATGGAGGTTCCTCCAAAAACTAAAAATAGAGTTGCCATATGATCCAGCAATCCCACTCCTGGGCATATATCCAGACAAAACTATAATTCACAAAGATACAGGCACCCCTATGTTCATAGAAGCACTATCTACAATAACCAAGACATGGCAACAACCTAAATCTCCATCAACAGATGAATGGATAAAGAAGATATGGGGTATATATACACTGGAATATTACTCTGCCATCAAAAAGAATGAAATAATGCCATTTGCAGCAACATGGATGGACCTAGAGATTATCATACTAAGTGAAGTGAAGTCAGAAAGAGAAAGGCAAATACCATATGATAGCACTTCTATGTGGAATCTAAAATATGATACAAATCAACATATCTACCAAACAAAAACAGACTCACAGATACAGAGAATAGACTTGTGGTTGCCAACAGGGAGGTGGGGTAGGGGAGGGAAGGAATGGGAGTCTGGGATCAGCAGAGGCAAACTATTATATATAGGATGGACAAACAATAGGATCATACTGTATAGCACAGGGAACTATATTCAATATTCTGTGACAAACCATAATTGAAAATACACACACACACACACACACACACACACACACACACACACACATGTATGTGTATATATATATATATATTTTTTTTTTTTTTAAAAACGGAGTCACTTTGCTGTACAGAAGAAATTAACATTGTGAATCAACTATACTTCAGTGAAATTAAAAAAACATATATTTTTCTTTTCTTTCTGTTCTCCACACTGGATAATTTCTATTGCTCTACCTGCAAATTCACTTATTCTTTCCTTGGTTACCTCCATTCTGCTTTTAATTCCATCAAATTATTTTTTAAAAAACTCAGATATTATAGTTTTGGTTCTAGAACTTCAATATGGCTTTTTTTCTTTTTGCGGTACGTGGGCCTCTCCCACTGCAGAGCACAGGCTCCGGACGTGCAGGCCCAGCGGCCATGGCTCACATGCCCAGCCACTCCGCGGCATATGGGATCCTCCCAGACCAGGGCACGAACCCGTGTCCCCTGCATCGGCAGGCAGACTCTCAACCACTGCGCCACCAGGGAAGCCCCAATATGGCTTTTTAAAAAAAATTGTGAGATTTCCTATCTTTTATTTAACTGCAGGCATATTTTTCTGTTACTTCCCTGAGGATAATTACAATAGCTGCATCAAATTCCTTGCCTGATAATTCTAACATCAGGATTATCTTGGGGTTGGTCTCAGTTAATTTTCTTTTCTAGTGGGAATATGTTCCATTTTCCTGGGGTTTTATATATTGAGCATTTTGGGTTGTATCCTGGACATTATGAATGTTACGTTATGGAGACTGGACCCTGTTCTCCAATTAGTGCATTTTTTTCTTTTTTTAAAAATCAGGTAATTATCTTGCTTGCTTTAGGGGTCAGCCAGAGATGTGGGCACACAGAATTTAGGAATCCTCTCTCTGGATCTTTCCCTTCCAGGATGCCCCCTTTCTCTCCTGTAGCTGTGGTTCCCCCAGATTCAGTCTTCTGGTTCCCCAGCCCAAAAAGACTGTGATTTCTCCACCAGTACCCCTAATGCACTGCACGCCTCCCTAGACATTACCTGCCCCTAGGCTGAAAGCCAAGAAAATGGGAACTTACTCTATACAGCACCTCTTCTCTAAACATGGACACTCCATGAGAATCTGCCTGCTTCTGACCACTCTTTAGTGTCCTCGGCTAACTACTTACTATATTATGTCCAGAGTTCATAGTTGTTATCTGAACGAGGGCCAGTCTGGTAGGCTGTTGCTCAGTCATTACTGTCCCAGTTATTCATTATTGTCTTTGGAATGAATTTAGGAATATGGATGTTCTAAACATTTACAGTTCTTAGAATGAACAAGTCACCTTGCAAAGACTTAACTTGGGAAAAGCTGGATAGTTAGGCACAATTTTCTCATGCTGCCGCCCAGCTCATCTCCTCCACGATGAGGAGGGCTGTTCTTAACTCTGAGGCCAACAGAAAGTACAGGTCTAAACATACCTCCTTCTCCTGGGTGTTCCTCATAAATTCAATTTTCAGCAAAGGTAAGGTAGAATGAGCTTAAAGGGGGTTCCCTTCTGGCTTCAGGCTATACTTGGGAATCAGTGAATAAACAGATATGATCATAAGGCCAAAACAAGGCTAAGCAGAGAAAATAAGTGTTTCAATAAGAAAGTGAATGCTGTATTTCCCTCCAATGTGGATATTCTGGCTATCTGCAAATGGGAAAGAGGTAAAAGCTACCTCATCATTTGGGGGTGGTAATGTCTTCCCCCTCTCTGATCCCAATCTATCTCCTGATTTTCTGGACCTCTACCTCTTACTGGGCTCTCTGCTTTCTTTTCAAGCTGCCAGAACCACAGAGTTTCTTGGTTGGCACATCTACGAGCAACAGAGAATTCACTGAAACCTAGGATTACCTTTTGGCACTCCACAGTTTGAGAGATAGTGATTAGAAGGAAAAAAACAAAACAAAACTTCAACAATGAGGTGGCATTTTCATTTCAGCTGTTCCTGGGGGGCAAAACAGAACAGTAAAGAAAATCTTAGATTGAAAGCTTTGTGGTTATCTCTGCTTCTCCTTAAAGTGCCCCAATTATAATCACACCTACGATTACAAGATTTAACACACCTGGTCTCAAGGATGTGACAGGAAGAGGAATCATACCCTCACCCCATCCCGTTTCCTTTTCTTTATTCACTGAGTAAGCACGATTTATAAATTCTAGTGAGTGCAGACTAGAGGTGGTTTGGAGAACAGAGGTTTTTCATTCACATGGCTTTTTCAAAGTGGCAAAAATCTTCCATGGCCTCAAATTATTTTAGTACTGGTGAGACAAGCAGTGTTGCTTTCATTGGCTACACACTGATGTGAGAAACCTGGATAGAGTTTCTTTCTATTTCTTCTCTCACTTTACTAACCAGACAGTTTGCTCTGCTACGGACACACAGACACACGCACACACATACTCTTACTGAGTAAGGGTGTGTACACTTACAGAGTTTCTAAGATTTATTTTAAGAGTGTTGTAACTCAAATTTTAAAATAAATTTTGAAATAATTTTAGATTTACAGAAAAGTTGCGAAGACAATAGAGAATTCCTGTATACTCCTCACCCAGTTTCCCCTATTGTTAACGACTTATGGTATATTTGGTATGGTATATTTGTCAAGAGTTTTGTAGATTTTGACAGTGGGTAAAAAACACTGACTCTTTCTTAATCCCATTTTGTACAGCAGATTCTCAACAAGAGCAGTGTGTACCCTAAAACAAGTACCTGAGATATCAAGTTATGATCTCTATGTCCCCCACTCTTACCAAAGTCCTAGATAATTACTAGGGGATAACGCTTGTACAAAAATGGTGTCAGGAACTTGATATGGCAAAATTCTAGCATGAACAAAGCCATGTGTCTGACAAAACACTTTTCTAATGGCTTCAATGACACTTAGTTAAATACTGATGTGCCAGCCACAGTCGAGCACTGTGGATGCCAGGAAGTGAATTATTAATGCAAACTCTCTTTATAAAGTCAACTGGGAATGAATTTCCATTAAAATCAAGAAGAAAATTAATTTAGAGGTCACTCATTCTCAGCATACATATGGATATATAAACCTTCCTCCTGGACTGTCCACACACTGGGGAGAAATCCAGCCAAACCCACTTGGAGGAGGAATAAAAGTTTAATTTATGCAACAACTAAAATCTCATGGATTGAACTCACAGCTAGAAAGGAAACATTTGAAATGAGGCCCTTTAGTGATTCTGTATGAACAATGAAATGAGTCAGGAAGACAAATCACTCAAGTTCAGGCCACAGAGGCAGGCTTGGTGCAGTCCAGCTAGCTCACCCTGGAACCTGTCCCTCTGAGGGGAATGCTGGGACCCAGAATCTCAACCTGTAAACTTGTGCCCTGGTTTTTCTGCAGTGGTTAGTGTGCAGTCTGCCTAATATGATACAGAGGAAAAAGAGACTCATTGAAGATGCAAACAATACAATCTTCCTGCAAACAGTACAATCCCTGCTGACTGACTCATCTGCATGAATTCATCCGGGAAAAAGGTTCAAGGCCTCCGCTGGTGAAAGGAAGACTGGTAAACAGATAAAGAACAAACAGGTAGGGAATTTGCAAATGGTAAGAGACTGACTTACCACAGTAGCTTTCTGGCTGAGTCCCCGAAGCAGCAGCACAATCACATGGACAGCAGCTCTGCGCACCTGAACTTCACGGTCTGTTTTAGCCACAGCAATCAGACAAGTTGTTACCTAGGAGGGTGAGGGAAAAAGAAGTCAATAAAAATCAGGATTGCACAATTACCTAAAACTTTTCAACTGTGTTCCATATTCTACACATTCATCACAAACAATCTGGCTTAGAGCGGTGGGTTGCTTCCTCATTCTCTATGAAGAGGGAGAGATATAGTGGTAGAGATCTTGATTTAGTCTGGCTTTTCTGGAAAGGGGCAAAATCTGGTTTGGAATTCAGGAGGGAGACTAGGGAGTGGGAAGGAATACAGGTATATAATAACGGTATGGTCAAAGGTGAATATTTCCTCAAAAGTGGGAAGAACTGTTACTTGTCCCACTCTGGGGACATCAAATTGAAGGAAGAAAAAATGGTCTGAAACACAGTGGCTTCTAGGGACGGAGGACCATGGAGATTTAGCTAAGAAGGCTTCAGAGTTCAAGGTCTGGCGTGAATATCAATGTGCCAACTGATGAAAGTTTCAGCCCAGGGATAGAGAAATACATAAATATTCAAACTGATCTTCTAGCCTGTCCAGACGTCCTGGTACACTACAATTCTAGTGTACACCCACGTGAGTTACCAGGGGCCAACTGATGAGACTCCCTGCCTGGGATTCTTCATTTGTGGAATGGGTCTTTCAGTGCTCATTTACTTTAGAAGACAGCTCTATAACAGAAAGGACTTACAAATTACTTGCAAAACATGGTAAATGTTTACTTGCAGATATATAGCTGATAACTATATGTCATAAAATGAGAAAATTTCTGTATCCTGTACCAGCCATCCTGCCCCCACCCTGATCCGGGTAGACACAAAAATATTCTAAAACCTCCATAAAGAGATACCATTAGAAAACAACAACAACAAACAGCAACAAACCTTTCTGAGGTATTTGTGCAAGAATGAAAAGGTAAAAACAAAAATTTTGAAAGTGTGACCAATGACAGCAAAAATCTGAAGGTAAGTCTAAATTTCAGTTGGTCTCTCACATACTCTGTTATGTGATTTACTGTGTGAGTGTATATCTTGGCCAACTGTGGAAGGCTTTCTAACCATGATAAGAAAATAGCCAGATTGTGTGCTTGGGAACATGTATAAATACATATTATGTTTAAAGAATGGTTTTTTAAAAGGTTTAAAAAAAGAATCCAGGGACAAATGAGGAAATAGGCTTGTGCAGAAATTTTAACTATGCAGGTTGTATTTTTCACAGCTTTCAAACAGTTGGGCATAGTTCAAAGTGTCTAATTAATCAGTGATGGCAAAGGGATTAGAAGAAGTAGCTTGTTCTTAAATATAATTGCATCTGTGATGCACTGGCATTTAATCAAGTTGTACATCTATTAGACAAACTTGACGCTTACAAGTGAAGGGAAATCCCAGAAAAGCTCAACTCTTTGGGGGATGTTTTTCAATAAGACCCAGCAAGCTGCTTCTGCTTTTGACCTGGAACCCTGACTCGAGGTCATCAGTGGCTTCCATGCTTCTGGCATTAACAGTAGAAGCAATTCAGTCCTAGGAGGAGTCCCTTGGGTGACCTCCAAACAGGCAACAATATAATAGGTACCTCCACTTGCAGGCTTAGTATTTAAGAGGTAAGAGCTGAAATCAGAGAAACAAGTTAGAGCTAGGTGGAGTCCTTCCTGACACATAAAAGATTAGCTTATTCAGTCTGATAACTAAAGTATGAAAGCCAGCCCAGGGCCATGTAATGCTCAGACTCCCCCAAGTCTTTTGCCTGCTTCCCTCTAGGTTTAGTTTTGGGCCCGTGTTTCCACATTTGGCGGGCAAAAGCCTCCGAGCCTGGAATCCCACCGGTGTCCAGCTTTGCCACCTCTGTTCTGCCTCACTATGCTGGCGGGCCATGCCTCTGCCTCAGGGCTCAGTGTAGCACCAGCTCTGACTGTCGGGCATTTATTCCACAATCAGGAGAGGCAGAAGCACCCTGGCTGGAAAAGGGCTTCCCCTGCAAGGCCAGTCCTTGCATGCCAGTGCCACCCTGAAGGTGTGACCGGGAGGAGCTGGCTGTTACAAGCCCTACTGAGATCAGCCGGAATGGCCTCCTGCTCTTAGTGATTTATGCACCAGATTGTACCAAGTCCACCTGCAATCAGCCATCCAGGACAATCAGGAAGAAGCCTGTGAACAGAAGAGTTCCTGGACCTTCCTCAACACCTCTGTCATAGGACCAAATCCCATGAAAGGAACAATGTTTGGTTGTGCGAAATGTTTTTAAAGCATCAGAATTTTAATATGGTCTTGCAGATATCACTGAAAGATAAGAACAGCCTCTGTTCATGTCAAGCTCCCGCAACCAACTCGTAACGTTGCTCTTCTACAAGCCAGTGGGGTAGCCTCCTCGTCAAAGACCAGAAGGGGGGAGGTCGCATGGCCGCTCTCTTCCATCTGTCCAGTCTGAACAAGTCGCCCCCAGGGCCAGTCTCTCTCACCTCCAACCCCAAGGACGTACTCAACACTGCCTTCCACCCCCGCCTAAAAGCTTTGGCGGATAGATAGATGATGTAAGGTCTTTACTAATGTATGAACTGGAGTCTTACTAAAGGGCAGAAACCCATTCCATGGGATCTTCATGTTACCTGTCCTAAGGGTCCATGTACCTATTCTAGTAAACCAAACTATGGAAGGATTCTTTTTATTGGCTAAATTATGTAAATCATATCCATTTTTGAAAGCCATGCGGAGACAAAAATGACGACTGCTTTGGAAACGCTAAAGGTCAGTTGAAGCAATTTCACACTTGATAGGAGCCAACAGAAATACAGAAAACATCACTCCCCAAACAGCTGGCAAGCACCAAGCATAATCAGAAATATAAATAAAGATAAAACAGATGGCAAGAGTACCAAAAACCAACTTTGGAAAATTCCAGAAGAGAGGTAGCAGAATTGAGGTATCAAGAAAGCATGATTTCAACTTTCCAGCTGCACCTTCATCCCTTTCCCTAAAATCTCCTGCTAAAATTCAGTCTGCTGACTTGTTGGAAACTAGACCATCTGTCCTTCTATTTTGTAAACTAAGAAACTTTACCAGCAAAGGCAGGGTGGCCTCTAATTCCCGCATGCTTTGCTTTACCTGACATGGGGGACTTCCCTGGTGGTCTAGCGGTTAGGACTTTGCCTTCCAGTGCAGGGGGTGCAGGTTCGATTCCTGGTCTGGGAGCTAGGATCCCACATGCCTCAGGGCCAAAAAACCAAAACATAAAATGAAGCAATATTGTAACAAATTATATAAAGACTTAAAAAAAAACAAAACAAAAAAAACCTGACGTGGAACAGAACCGTGGTGGCTCCGTTGCTTCCTTGAGGTTTCCCAGGACATCTAACCGAGCCCTCATCTCAGTGCATGAGCTGTCACTTAGGAAACTGCACTGATTGTGGCAAATCTGGTAATCAATTCAGATCATTTAGTGGATCAGAGGTGATAGCTCTGCATCAGACCCCAAAGCTCGGGTTCGTGGAATTCTGGGCACTACCTTACAAGTGGCTTGCTCCTGCACTTGTCACCTGGGGCGTACCTTATTTGCTGTACCGGGGATGGGCCTCTCGCTGTGGTTCGCTTACATCATATTTACTTTTCATGGAGAACGATAAAGATGAAAGAGCCTATCAAGATTTGGTTTTAAGCAATACAGTTCTTGACAAGAACAAGGAGAAATCGGAGAGCAATAATAATGCTCTCCAAACAGATTAAATCTTGACATCAACAGAGAGGAAAAACCTGAATTCCCAGTACAGAGACTGTGGAAGGGTTGGTCCTATCCCTTACGTTCCTTCCCTACCAGCAAGCACTGTCACGGCACAGACAGGGCCCAAGTCTGGACCACGCAACAGGGAGGACAGCTTTCTTCAGATGCCCAAGAACCACAGGTATGACCCCCAGATCAGATCACATCAGAAGAGCCTATGGTGGTTGGTTTGTTCAATTTTACATCAAAGCAAGTTACACTTCTCCTCTTTCTCTGCCTGGCTGACACTTGACCAATGTGACTTTTTTGCTGTCAGGTAAACCCTGACAGTTTACCTGAGGGTCCCAGCTCCGTGTTCCCTCAGCACCTTGGGCTTGTCCTAGGAGATCGCTCTAGTCCACTGTTTATTTATTCCTCTGTGTTTCACACTCTACTGAGATTTCCTTGGGGGCAGAGATTGGGTCCTTTTCTGTGTCCTCTAACATACCTGGCACGTGACAAACACACACGAAGAAGAATTCCTTCAGTTTGCAGCCAAAGACAAGTTTCCCCAGAGTTAAGGCTCCTTCTCCACCAGTACACACTGGGGCCAAGCATTTCAAGAGTTTTCATGAGACACTGAAAGAACTGTCGTAGAAGACGACACAATGATCTTTCGAAATAAGTTAGAGCATTTCATTCCTCTGCTTTGGCTTCCCATCTCACTCACAGTAAAAGCCGAAGCCCAGAATGCTCTCTCCCCATGTACCTGCCTGGGTCAGCTCCTGCTCCCTGCATGGCTCTGCTTAAGTCACTGATCAGTGAAGCTTCTCCTGTCCATCCAAGTTCACATACAACAGCAAACTCCCTCCATGTCCCTTGCCTTACTAGATTCATCTCCTTCACACTTACTCCATCTGGCACAGTATATACTTGTTTACACACTTGCTTGTTTGTTACCTAACTCTCCTCTCTAGCATGTCAGCTCCACAAGGACAGGAACTTTGCTGTGTTCAGAGCTGGATCCCCCCCACCTAGCATAAGGCTTGGTTGTAGTCTCATAACTGGCACAGAGTAAGTGCTCAGTAAGTATTTGTCAAATGAAAAACAAATGAATGAAGAATTACTTAAAAGCCAGGCCAAATCTCCCACTTTTTCAATGAGAATGGACAAGAGTGGTCTGACTACAGGAGGACTCAATGGCTGAAATACTAAGACTGTCAGGTGTCCAATCATGTTCAAACTTGCAGTCCACCCAAGGCAGCTGGTATGGCACTGATGACATGGCAAGCGTTGGATGCTACATAAGAAGGAACATCTAAAAAGAAGAGACAGAAATTATGTGGGACGGAAACACGTGGTTTTTCAGATCAGTGGGAATATATTGTCTTCTGAAGTTTCACTGCCAAAAGCAAGTGCTATTACAACAGAGCTACATGACCCTTCCTGTCAGTAGCTTTTCTCACATGGCAACTCCCTTCTTTTTCAAGGGCACAAAAGTAATCTTATAAATGAATTGAAACATTTATTGAGAGACAATATAGAGGAGTGGTTAAGCGCACAGATACAGGAACCAACTGCCTACATTCAAATCCCAACTTTGCCACTTCCAATAATCATGAACTTGGCAACTGATTTAATTTCTCTGTGCCTCAGTTTCCTCTTTGAGGATTGGATCAGCTGACTTACATAAGGCACTAAGAAGAGTGTTAAGTGCTTGCTACGGTTACTATTTTTTTTTTGGCCGCATCACGCAGCATGCAGGATCTTAGTTCCCGGACTAGGGATCGAACCCATGCCCCCTGTAGTGGAAGCGTGGAGTGGACTGCTAGGGAAGTCCCAATTACTATTTTTAAAACATGTAGGAACTTGTCTTCCCAAGTAAGCCTTATCTTCCTCTTCCTTCAAAATTAATCAGTAAACACATACTGAGTACCTACTATATGCCAAATGCTGTGTTTGGCGCTAGGCGGTATACAAAGGTAAATAAAGACTGGTTCTGTCCTTGCTGTGCTCACAATTATTAAAGATAATAAACACTCCTGGGATTGATGTTACAGAGTGTCCAGGTCTCTAGAAGTGGGGCAGGGTCACTGGACAAGGGGTTTGCCTGACAGGTGCCCCCAGGGCAGCAGCTCCTCACATTCAATTCTAAGGTTGAAACAAAAGGAAGGATTCTCTCTTTGTGTTAGCACCTATGGTAAGCAAAGAGTCTACTACCTATTCATACTTCATTTCTGAGGGCTTAATAAGCAATGCTCAATTCTCGCTGTGAGCCAGAATGTTGTAAAGCTAACAAGGCCCTTCATCATGTAGTCTCTGCCTGGTCTCGTTTCAGACCTGCTACCAGTGAACCGCTCGCCCCACCCCTCCACTCTAACCTTTTGGATCTTCCTATAGTTCGTCAAACATGTCAGGCTGTCCCACACCACAGTGCCTTTGCACAAGCTGCTCCCTCTGCTGAAATGCTCGCCTCTGCTTTTTTGGGCTACCTAATTTCTACCTGTTCTCCAGATTCAGCTCTAAGTGTCTCTTCCTCCAGCACATCTTTGACAACACCCAAACCTGACTGAGGGGCTCCTAAAATGTGCTCCCATAGCACCTAGCACAATTAACTGGACTGTAACTGTAATCATTGCTGTTTGTATCTTCCACAGGTGGCCCATGCCCAGAAGACAAGGTAGTATCTTTCGGGTTTTGTATTCCTGGCCTGTAACAAAGGGGCCTGGAACACTGCAGGTGTTTGGTAAATGTACGACTGAGGACATTTGAAGGACACTGGTTACCCCTGTTCTCATCTCCTTGCTGTCCATCCTCATCACTGTCATTGTCAGCTCCCTTCAAATGACCAAAATGCTCCTTAAAGAAAAATCTTAATACAGAAAAGTAAAATTTCTTCACTCAAAAATCACCTTCTCAATGGGGCTTACCTTGACTACCCCATTTAGACTGCAACCTCCCCTCCACCTAATGCTATAATCCTGGTCACCCTTACTTGCTCTACTTTTTCTTATTTTCCACAGAACTTATCATTGTCTACCATACTATATATTTTATATCATTTACTGTCTGTCTCCTCTCCCTAGAACGTAAGCTCCATGCCGATGGGAATCACTGCCCATTTTGAAGAATGATATGTTGTAGGTGTCCAGAATGCTGCTTGGCATATAGTAGGCACTCAGTAACAACTGTTAAATAAATCACTGTATTACTCATATACATTATCCCTACATCCTTGTAACAATCCTGCATTATAGATATTTTAATCCCATTTTCTAGGTCAGGAAACCAAGCCCAGAGTCTACGTCATCTGACCAAGTGAACACAGGTAAGTGGGTGGTGGGACAGGGCCTAATTTATTCCCATCCCCAAGTGTGCTTGGAAATTTGGTTCTCTTTCAACAGGTCGGGTGGTCTCCAGAAAGATGATACTTCTTAAATGTTACAAAATCTGCTTTAGCTCAATCTTTCTAATTAACCAAACCAAGAAATTTTTCCAACACTTTCAACAGGAAATCATATGCCACCAGCATGCAACAGTCTCCTTAAGAGAGAGAAAGGAAAGAAGATCTAGGAACTCAAAAAGAAATACGGTCTCAGTTTTTGGGTTCAGAGAAGATCATGATGTCAGGCACAGTTTGAGTTCACTGGCTTTAGAAAATGTATGGGATACTGTCAAATCTGAGCTGATTCACTTGGAGATCTGGGGGAAATTTTTATTCAGCTCATGGCCATGTTTAAAAAAACTGGGGGATGCTTACTCAACTTCGTGAATACACTAAAAACCACTGAATTATACCCTTTAAGTGGGTGAATTGTATAGTATGTGAATTCTATCTCTGTTATTAAGAATAATAATATTTGGGTTTGGTTCAGATCATGGTCCATGAGTTTGTTTCAGTTCATGGTTTATGGTTCACTTTGGGTTGAGTCATGTGAACAGATCAAATAAACAGAGAAAAAAAATGTGGGAACCATTTCAAAATTTGACCCAGATTATTTATAACAGACTGAAATCTTTAGCTGCTATAACCAAATAGACCTGCAGAGTCCTTAAGTGTTACAAGTTAATACACTAAAGAAAAAGAGATTTGCAAAGTGCCATCCAAAACAAATAAAAATCAGGCGCCCAATGGTTCATGCATAATAGAGCACTGAAAGGTTTTAAGTTGGTAGTAATCATTGTTTCTAAGTTATTAAAAACAGATACAGAAAGTTAGGCATAGGGCTGTGTCCCTCGAGTTAGAGTTAAAGGAGAAGAGGACTTCCCTGGTGGTGCAGTGGTTAAGAATCCGCCTGCCAGTGCAGGGGACATGGGTTTGAGCCCTGGTCCAGGAAGATCCCACATGCCGCAGAGCAACTAAGCTCGAGTGCCACGATTACTGAGCCTGTGCTGCAGAGCCCGCAAGCCACAACTACTGAAGCCCGTGCACCTAGAGCCCGTGCTCCACAACAAGAGAAGCCACCACAGTGAGAAGCCCGCGCACCGCAACGAAGAGTAGCCCCCGCTGGCCACATCTAGAGAAAACCTGCACGCAGCAACGAAGACCCAACGCAGCCAAAAATAAATAAATAAATATTTTTTAAAAAAGAGGAAACAACTATGTATAACTTTCCTAAAAGTCCTAAGTTGAAATTTAACGATAAGTAGCCTTTATAATCAATTAAACTAAGCATATAAAGCTCAGGAGTCAGGAAATACCATACATTCAAGCATATGTATACATCCATGAGCATGTTTCTCTGCTTGTTGATAAGACACAATCACCAAACACTGAAGAAAATTCCTTCTCAGTAGATATTTCTTAAGATTTGATGTTCAACATGGTCAGCCCTAGGATACTGAATAATGTGAAAGAAGCCAGTATTACAAAGTTACTAAGTTTTTGATCTTGTAAACTTATGTGCATATATGAAAAATCTAGTCTCTCATAAATAATAAGGTAATATAAACTGTATTTTATTTACGTATTTATAATTTATAAGCCATCTTCTTCCTTAAAGATTTAAGATGGTGAAGCC
Organism: Lipotes vexillifer; assembly: GCF_000442215.2. Lineage (NCBI taxonomy): Eukaryota > Metazoa > Chordata > Mammalia > Artiodactyla > Lipotidae > Lipotes > Lipotes vexillifer. The sequence continues at coordinate 1,222,542 of NW_006775530.1, forward strand.
CACTGAGTAAAAAGACACCTGGCAGCATATTAACTAGTCTTCTTTTGCCCATCATCATCTTTAAGTAGCAGAGTGTCTAGTACATAGTATGTACTTGAGACATATGTTCATATATTGATGACTAAGTAAACACAAGGGCAAAGATAAATCTTAAGAGGCTAAAGAAAGATATTCATAGAGGACAACAGTGCAATGTACCTTTCACTAAATCTTAAACTCTAAAACCAGTTTAAATCTTAAACTCTAAACACTGGAGACGTGTCCAGTGCCAACATCTTGTATGGCTATTATTCTGGCTGCTCATTTATCCTTTACCTACTACCTACAGTACCAGGCACTGGGTATAAAGCGGTGAACAAAACATGGAACTTAATTACTCTTTTCTGATAAGACCCTGTCTCCCTGAATACAAGGCACTTCCAACCGAAGAGGGCCAATTAGAGTATGTATTTGCCTGAGAGTTTTCTGTAAACAGAGATGAGACTCACAGATGGCCCAGAAAACTAGGGTAAACTTCTGCTTGCACTTGCTCAAAGCTTCTTCAATTCGGTTATGTTTCCTTGGACTCTTTATAATAAATCCCCTTTTATGGCTTAAAGTAGGTTAAGATGACTTCCTGTCACTTGCAATTTAAAAATTCCTACTAAATCAACTTTCAATATACATATGAGACTAGCGAGGCTGAGGGAGGTTAAATGACTTACCAGATCTAGAAAAAGAACACAGGTCTCCTAACTCCCAGTGCTGAGCTATATAATAGGTTCAAGTAAAAACAAACTTCAGAGAAAGGAATCAACATGCAGTACCTCATGAACCACAGAGCCCAGCATGAAGTCCAACCTCTGGCACAGTTCTCCAAGATTGGATAAGCTGCTGGCCCTGTGAGCACTATCTGGATCTCTTGCTCCCCTCAGGAAGGTGTGGATCAAAGGTTCTCGGTACTCTGAGACCATGTCCCCTGTAGAAAAAGGGAAGAAATCAAAATACTTCAAAACAAACTTTCAATTTCTTAAAGAAGGAATAACATATCACCATGGCACATGGTATGGTGTTTTTTTTTGGTTTTTTTGTGGTACGCAGGCCTCTCACTGCTGCGGCCTCTCCTGCCACGGAGCACACGCTCCGGACACGCAGGCCCAGAGGCCATGGCTCACAGGCCCAGCCGCTCCGCATGCGGGATCCTCCCGGACCGGGGCACGAACCCATGTCCCCTGCATCGGCAGGCGGACTCCCGACCACTGCGCCAGCAAGGAAGCCCTGTATGGTGTTTTGTATTTTTCAAAGTACTTGCATAACCATTAAAAATCATGCTCTGGAAGAATGTTAGGGAAAATATTCATGATGAATTATTTTGTGAAAAAGCAAGTAGAATCCCAATTATAATCTAAAAACCTACATGTGGAAATAAAATATTTGAAGACTTTAAAATTTATGTATATATAAAAGAGAAAAATGTACATATCATAAGTGCATAGCTTAATAAACTTTCATAAACTCAATACAACTGTCACAGTCACACAAACAGCAAGTATGGTCCTAGGCTAGAGCCTGGTCATTAGCCCAGTACTCTTCCTACACTATCACCCTACCTACTCAAGCAAATTGAGTGAAAGACAATCAAGGCATTTTGGGTCCTTGTCAAAGAGAGATCTATGATTCTTCACTCATTTGGCAGATCTTTACTAAGAGTCCTACTATATGCTAAGCACAGCTTCTGATGCTTGGGATATATGGTGAACAAAAGCAGCAAAGAGTCTTGCCCTCTTGGAGTTTCCATTGTAGTGTAAATTACACAGTATGTTAGAAGGTAATACATGCCATGGCGGGGGAGGGGCGGGGCAGGAGGAGGAAAGCAGCGTGGAAAAAAAAAAAGGAGTAATGAAGAGGGTGGCAGACTTCAGTTTTTAAAAAGACGGCCAGGGTTGGCTTCATTGAGATGGTTGAGACATTTAATCAAAGGCTAGAAGGTGAGGCTGTTGCCCATGTGGACATCTGGGGGAGGAGCACAGCAGGAAGAGGGAACAGCTAGTGTAAAAAAAAAGCTTGTGGGGGAGCATGACTGTGGAGGAATGTCAAGAAAGCCCCAGAGGGCTTCCCTGGTGGCGCAGTGGTTGAGTGTCCACCTGCTGATGCAGGGGACACGGGTTCGTGCCCCGGTCCAGGAAGATCCCACATGCCGCGGAGCAGCTGGGCCCGTGAGCCATGGCCGCTGAGCCTGCGCGTCCGGAGCCTGTGCTCCGCAACGGGAGAGGCCACAACAG
>NW_006775530.1:1225095-1237811 GCF_000442215.2 Lipotes vexillifer
AAAAAAAAAAAAAAAGAAAGCAAGCCCAAGAGGAGGCTAGAGGGGTGATGGCAGGGGTGGGTGCCGGTGCAGAGCTTGTAAGCCTTTGTAGGCCTCTGTAAGGACTTGGGCTTTTTCTGAGTAAAACGAGAGGCCTTTGGAGGATTTTGAGCAAAAAGGTGCTAAAAGATGACTCTGGCTGCAGTGCTAAGAACATGCAGTAGTGTATGTGTCTGTATATGTGTCTGGGGTGGAGCAAGGGTACAAATTAGGAAGCTACTCCAGTAAGCTGTCTGAGAGAGGATGGTGACTTGAACAGTAGAAGGGGTGAGAAAAAGATTCTGCATATATTCTGAAGATTACACCAACTTGATTTCCAGAGGACTCCAATAATGACTTCCAGGATTTTTGCTTTTGTGCCTGGAAGGATGAAGTTACTATCAACTGAGGTGGGAAAGTCTCCAAGTGAAGCAGGCCTGGAGCAGGAGATATGTTGAGGATGTAGTGGAAGATATATAGAGTTCAGAAGAGAAGTCTGGGTTGAAGATATACATTTTGGAATCAATGGAATGTAGATTATATTTAAAACCTTGAAACTAGATGCATAATCAAGGGAGTGAGTTTAGGCAGGGAAGGGAAGAGGACCGAGGACCAAACCTGTACCCTTCCTTCAACACTAAGTCTGGGAAGGGTCTGGGAAGGGAAGAACCAGCAAAGGAGACTGAAAAGGAATAACCAGTCACGTAAGAGAAGAATTAGCATGGTATCCTAGAAATTAAGGGAAGAAAGTGTATCAGACAGGAAAGAATGGTCTGCATCAAATGCTGCTAATAAGTCAGGTAAAAGAAGACTAAAAATTGACCATTAGATTGAGTAACAATGAGGTCACTGTTGACCCTGACAAGAAGTTTGTTTGTTTTTTAATAAATTTATTTTTGGCTGCGTTGGGTCTTTGTTGTTGTGCACAGGCTTTCTCCAGTTGCAGCGAGCAGGGGCTACCCTTCATGGTGGTGCATGGGCTTCTCATTGCGGTGGCTTCTCTTGTTGCAGAGCACAGGCTCTAGGCGCGTGGGATTCGGTAGTTGTGGCATGTGGGCTCAGTAGCTGTGGCTTGTGGGCTCTACAGCACAGGCTCAGTAGTCATGGCGCACGGGCTTAGTTGCTCCACGGCATGTGGGATCTTCCCGGACCAGGGCTCGAACCCGTGTCACCTGCATTGCCAGGTGGATTCTTAACCACTGAGCCACCAGGGAGGCCTGACAAGAACAGTTTTGATGCACTGGCAGGGGTGAGCACATGAAAGAAGTGGGTTTAAAACATAATGTGAGAAAAAGAATTGGAGACAGATCACTTAAGGAGTTTTCTGCACAGCATATCAAAGACATGGGGTGGTAGCTGGTCAAGGAAGTGGGGCCAAGGAAGTTTTTTGCATTATTTTATTCTTAAAGAGAGGAGAAACAGTACACGCCAAGGCCCTCAGAATTGACTTTTTTTTTTTTTTTTTAATGGAAACAACTTCTTCCTCCACAGATGGGCTGAGAACTAAAGCTGCTTTGACTTGATCTTGGCTCTGAGGCCCTAGTTCCAGAACCCAAGTATAACACTCTACTTCCAGCCTTTCTGTAGCCCTAAGGTAACATGATATCTAAGTGGTGACAAAATGGTTTCTGAAGCATATGTTTAAAGTCACCAAAATGATAACTTACATAGAAAAGTCACCAACCTGCCCTATCAGGCCCAGTTAAAATGCCTCAAATGCCACTTCCTTTGTGAAAACCTCCCTTAATATCCTCAGTCAGTCTTAATTAGTCCTCCTTGGAAGTCCCACAGTACTTTGTACTTAAATCACATTTGTTACTAATGCCTTGATTCCTAGATGTTTTCAGCCTATATCTATTTCTCCCATTAGACTATAAATTCCTTGAGGGTAAAACTTTGCTTCATCTCTGCTCCTATTGGTTCTTAGTAATCTTTGCACATACTAGGTACTCAACACATATCAATGTTGAACTGAATTCACTCATTTATTCAATAAAATGTAATTATGCACCAGTATCATGCTAATGTTCTAGGGATACAAAAATTGATAAAACATAATCTTTACCCTTTAAGCAGCCCAAAGTTTAGGGGGTGGGTATAAACAGATAAGTACCAACAATTACAGTACTGTGCAGTTAATGCCATCACAGAGTCAAGCAGAGGTTGCTTAGCATAATTTCACTAATCTTAGTCACTTGGAAGGGGGAGGAGGAGGAAGTTTATTTTTTGTTTTCCCTCAAAGTCAGGAACACAATGTAATTTCCTTACAATACAAGAAAAAGATGAGGACTAATTTCTCTAAAATGCTCCCAGTTCCTAACACAATACATGCAGTCACAAGACTCACGTCCTGCTCAGTTAATATCAACATATATTGCAGAAATTGAATCAATGAATGGCTTAGCCATAGCCTATTTTCAGAATAGAAAAGAGGGGACTTTGTGCCTACTAGTATTTGCATTTCTGAATATCAGTCCTAGTGAAGGCAGTCACATGTATGCACAACAAAATCTGCATAAAGGCTTCTCTGCAGAAGTGTAATAGTAAAAAATGAGAAGATATAAATTAAAAATTAATTAATGTGGAAGTGGTAAAATAACCATACATATTATGGAATACTATGTGGTCATTAAAAGGAACAAGATAGAATTAACTGCAACAATATAGAAAGGTTCCCCTGGGACTTCCCTGGCGATCTAGTGGTTAATACTCTGTGCTTCTACTGCAGGGGGCATGGGTTCGATCCCTGGTCGGGGAACTAAGATCCCACCTGCTGCGTGGCCAAAAAGAAGCTATTAAAGAAAATTTAATATTCCCTAAGGAAATATTTAATTTCCTTAAGACACTGTTAAGTGAAAGAAACTAATAGAACCAGTATCATTCCATTTATGTATGTAAAAATGCACACACATAACTTCTCTCAATATTAAACAAAACACACTTACAGATTTAAATATGTATATTAAATATACAAATGCATAGAAAAAAGAGAAAAGGGATTTACTACAATAGAAAGGTTAAATAACTTGTCCAAAGAGTAAATACAACCAAGATCAAACTTAGGTAGTCTGACACTTAACTCCTATGATACAATGCATTTAAGATATTTCCAACTAAGAGGAAAACATATCTTTCTACTTTTTTTTTTTTGCTGTAGGCGGGCCTCCCACGGCCGTGGCCTCTCCTGTCGCGGAGCACAGGCCCCGGACGCGCAGGCCCAGTGGCCACGGCTCACAGGCCCAACCGCTCTGCGGCACGTGGGATCCTCCCAGACCGGGGCACGAACCTGCGCCCCCCACATCGGCAGGCAGACTCCCAACCACTGCGCCACCAGGGAAGCCCTCTTTCTACTTTTGTTATAGTACTTTCCCTTTCTGGAGCTAGAAACGGGCTTGCTCCTTCTGCAGTGTGAGATGTGCATCCAGAGTTAAGAGCTCTGTGTTCTAATTTTGGCCCTGCTGCCAACTAGCAGTGTCACTCAGGGCAATTCCCTTCACCTCCCTGGACCAACTGGAGATGAGTCAATTAGATGAGATGGTCTCTCTGGCCCCTTCCAGTTGGAAGTCTATGAGGTGATGAGTCACCTTTGGCTTAGCCATCAGGGGAATGAGATTCAGGAGACTCAGGAAGGAAGAAAAGGCACATATTCATGAGCAGTGGAGTGGGAGGCTGCTGTGGTTAAAGGAATGAAGGTCCTTGATGGGAAGGAAGTCACTGAGAAATGAAGGAAGTCTGGAAATCCATAAGGAGGGGAAATTGCAGGTTGAAAAGGTAAGAGCAGATGACAAACTAGTTAATATTTACTAATGTAGGGATTTAAAGTTAAAAATAAGTGGTAAACTAATGCAACATTGAAATTAACTATATTTCAATTAAAAATGGATTAAAAAAAATAAGTGGTAAAGAAAAGACACTATGTGCCAGGTACTGTGCTAGGCACTATGGACCATAAACAAGAAAGAAAGAGTCCCTCCCCTCATGGCATTCAAAGCCTACTGGGGAAGAGGAAAAAAACTGACCAAGCAATAACAATGGAGTGAGTTGTGCCCAAAATGGTGACAGAGAAAGATACTTTTATGAGTAATGTTTTGATCTGGTACCAATTTCCATTAACAACAGCTCCAGTATTCTTTTTCATCCAGACTCAAAAGCCTGGTGTTCTTTTTTGACTTCTCCCAGTTACCCTTCAGTCAATCAGTCAGTTCATTTATTATTCTTCAATCCTCATTTACTTCCCTATGGGATTTGAGGCAACTTACAATAAAAAATATTGAAACTGAATTGAATATTTTTTAGAAGTTCTATAGTAATTGAAGAAGTACACATATCCCAAGCTAAGAATGGTTATTGCAAATGAACCCCAAATTTAGTTTGGCAATTCTGGTAGCTGAGGCAAAAAAGGAAACAGAAAACATAGTTCCCATTACTCAATAAAAGAAAGAACATAGATTCGTTAGGAGTCAAAAACTTCAGGAAGAATACGAAGAGGTATCTCATTCATTCAGCAAATCTTAATTGAGTGCCGACAATATTCCAAGTACATTCTCAGTACTGGAGATAATATAGCATGAACAAGAAAGCAAAGTTCCCATCTTTATGAAGCCTACTTCTAGTGGGGGAGAAAGACAATAAATAGTAAATAAACTTTCCAGCAGCAATAAGAGCTATGAAGAAAAATAAGGAGCGGGGAGCAGTTAAGAGTCAGGGGTGAGGACTCAGGGAAAAGCTGTCAGAGAAGAGCTGAAGGAACAAGTCATGTGAAGACCTGGGGGAAAAGGGAAGAGCAGAATGGACAACAGAATTTTTATATTCAATGTAGAAATCATATGGCTGTTTCTTACACTGACCTACCATGAAAGTCAAGGGCATACCATTACATTAACAAAACCAAATTTTAACATCCCATTTGTATAAATTCCTGCCCTGCCAGACCTTCATTACAATTTTCCAAATGAGCATCCATTTAACTGCATGCTCCACCAACCCCACTCCCAAGTGTACCTAAGAGGAGCCAGTGGAGACTTGGATCTCAAGAGCCCTGTACTGTACCCAGTCAGCTGGCTCTGGGCCCACTTGCTACCTTGTTTTCCAGGTATTGGACTGGACGAGCTGGGACACTCCCTGCATCCACTCTGCATGCATTTCTCAAAGTGCCCTGCTGTCATGTTCTCCGCGACCCGACCTCTCTTAGACCTCACATACACAGTCAAGATTTGCCACACCCTTGCTCAAGCCTGGTCTTCTTTGGGGATTTACAGCTCTGTCTCCATTTCCTGGAGGCTCTACTAGCCTCTGACTGTCCTCCTTCTCCCTAGCTCTTGTCATGCTGTGTGGCTGGTTTCTTAAGACTGTACTGGATCCTAGTCTTCAGGTTGGGGGTCAGCCCTGACCAGGTTTCTATGCAGAACAAAATGAATGCATATGATCAGAGAATACAGCTTCAAGGGCTGCAGTAAGAGAATTTAAAGATCCTACAAAAAGGGTTCTTAATTTGAGCTTTAGGGATCCCTACATGTCAAATTTTGTTGTGTACACCTCACTGGCATTTTCCCATTCTTCCTTGTAAACAGCACTCTAATTCTGCTCAAATATCCACCTTCCCCCCTGCCCAACCATCACTTATGTGATTCAGGCTAAGGTCTTTGATGCTTTAAATGAATCACGGTGGACATATCCCCTTGCCTTAATTGCTTTGGGCATGTGACCCAGTCTGAACAATGAGATGTGAAGGAAAATCTGTTGGAAGACCCTAAGAAAATATTTTTATTTATTTATTTATTTATTTATTTTTTGTACGCGGGCCTCTCACTGCTGTGGCCTCTCCCGTTGCGGAGCACAGGCTCTGCATGCGGAGGCTCAGTGGCCATGGCCCACGGGCCCAGCCGCTCCGCGGCATGTGGGATCCTCCCGGACTGGGGCACGAACCCGTGTCCCCTGCATCAGCAGGCGGACTCCCAACCACTGTGCCACCAGGGAAACCCTAAGAAAATATTTTGCCTCTGGTTATGGTAAGAATATGACACCTCAAAAAAAAAAGAGAATATGACACCTCAGAGCTGCTGCAGCCAAATGAAACTATGAGGAACCAGGGGATGAGACCAATAAAGCTGAGGCTGGCAGAGTAGAAAGATGAAAAGATTTTGGATCTTGAATGATGTCATGGAGGCAAAGGATTAACCAGTTCAGAACTTTCTGTCATATGCAATGATTCATTCCTTATTGTTTAAGCCAACTGAGTTGGGAATTTCTGTTACCTGCAGCCAAAAGCATTCTGATATGACATATGAAAATTTAACGCTATAGAGTACTTCTATGTCAATTCTATGTTTATCAATACAAAGCCAGAGAGAGACTTCCCTGGTGGCACAATGGTTAAGATTCTGTGCTCTCAATGCAGGGGGCCTGGGTTCGATCCCTGCTCAGGGAACCAGATCCCACACACATGCTGCAACTAAGAGTTCGCATGCCACAACTAAGGAGCCCGTGTGCTGCAACTAAGGAGCTGGTGAGCCACAACTAAGGAGCCCACCTGCCTCAACTAAGACCCAGTGCAACCAAATAAATAAATAAATATAATAATTTTAAAATAATACAAAGCCAGAAAAGTTAGATTTGCCAAAACAAACTTAAAGCAGTATATGTTTTTAAAAGGATTCAAAAGTCAATTTTATAACATATAAAAGAAAAAATTAAACCCAATAATTTTCTTTCTTCTAATTACAATTTTAATTGGGACAATAGCCTAGCATATGGCATGACTCAAAATATCAGTGTATGTAATATATATATATATATACTTTGCCAAAGAGCAGAGTCATCTTTATACATCTGCCAACCTATTAAATAAAGAAAGGTGAGTAACTATTTACAGTAGGAGTTCATGTGAAGGGGTTATATGCTGAGTATATTTCGCAACTACTGACTAACTAGTTCATTATAAACTAAAACCTCAGGCTTTGGGACACCCACTGCTATTCCTTAGTTTCTGATTAAGCAACAAAATCTCAATTATATCATCCGGGAGGGGTTTTGGTTAATATATATATTTTTGGCTTTCGCCTTTTTGTGTTTATCCAGATGAGAAGTTTGTATTGCTTCAGTTGAAACTTATTTGAACCATAAGGTTCCAAGATTCTAATTCACCTTTTGTCAGAAAAGGTGGCATACATTTGCCCCCTGACAAGGGCAAATATTCATTACCATCCTGTTGTCTCCTTAAAAGTGTACATATTACATGGCTTTTACAAAAAATGGTATTGATTTCTGAACTCCCTCACTCCCATTTTCAGAAAGTATTCACAGTAGACTACAATATTTAGACTAAGAGATACCCATGGAACTGAAGTTGGAGAGACCACCCTCTTTTCCTCAGGCGTTCAGAAACAGCTTCAGGGAAATGAACACAGTAAACCCCAGACTACTTTTAGAAACTTACTCAAGTTGATTCTAGTCAGTGGGGTTTATCCTAGTTCAGCTCTAATTGCTTTTCCTTTGTGCAATGACAATGACAACACCTGGCTCTTTGCATCTCCATATTCTTCTCAGGAAGTCAGCAATAATCAACGCTTATTGAGAAGCAAACAGCAGTGTGTTCAAGGAAACAAATGAAGAATCTAGATTTGTTTGAACAAACGATAAAAAAACGAGTTGCTTCTGAAGGTGAAAAATCAAGTGCATAGTGAAAAGAGAGCTGGAAAAATTTTAACCTGCCTGTGACTTGTTTGTATCAATTACCGTATATATGAAGAGATTCCTTCAACAAATTAAGACTTGGAAGATTTTTTTTTAGTCAAGCTTTGCAATGGTACTTTGAAATCTACATTGATAGATTCATTTATGCCTATCAGATCCCACCTTTCATCATAAAGGATCTGAGATGACCTGAAACAAGAGACACTTACATAGTGAAAGAGCACTATCACAGTAAACTACTGGAGTCAGGGGAGCTGCTGATTTCAAGGGCTTGACTACTCTTCTAGGTCAGTGAAACAGGTCATAAAAGTGAAATCGAGAAAAATCAAGTGAGAAAGAAAATTCCACTGTTGGCCAAATCTTTACACCATCCTTTCGAAACTCCGTAATTAATGTCTGCAGAGCCCTCTATTCCCTCTTTCCTTCTTCTCTTCCCTTCTTTCTCTCTTTCTACCTCCCCTCCTTCTTTTTTGAGATATAGAAGGGAACACTGATAAAAAATCATTCTTAACTACTCTCTTCTATCTACCAACAGGAAATGACTAAGAAATATCCTATCCTGCTGGTTAAGGTGCTGCTGGGTAAAGGCAATTATATTTTCCAAAGACTGAATGATCACTTACAGCCAGCACTCCTCTGTAATCAGAAGTTAACATACATTCTGAGTAATGTTTTAGACCAATGTTTCTTAAACACAAACACGAGCACTGAAATTGCGCAGTGCAACTTGATTATAATGTGGATCCAGGTGATTCAGAATTATCATTAAAATGAAAACACAACATTTAAAAAATTCTTTTTTTTTTTTTTTTGTGGTACGCGGGCCTCTCCCTGCTGTGGCCTCTCCCGTTGCGGAGCACGGGCTCCGGACGCGCAGGCTCAGTGGCCACGGCTCACGGGCCCAGCCGTTCCACGGCATGTGGGATCTTCCCAGACCGGGGCACGAACCCACGTCCCCTGCATCGGCAGGCGGACTCTCAACCACTGCGCCACCAGGGAAGCCTTAAAAAATTCTTTTAAAGAATTCACAGAACCCTGAATTATATCAGAATTTAATCTCCAGACTCCAGCTCTTCCATCTAGCTAATTCAATAAAAATATTAAAACATGTAACGTGCACTACAATGTGCAAGGGACTCTTAACAGGCACTAGAGATTTAGAGGTGAAGGAAATTTTGCATATATACGTCCAGCTGATCCAGTACAGCTGATAATTTGAAAAGCCTGATAATGCTTTTTTGAGCAAGGGAATGGCTTAACTAGAGATGTATTTTTGAGTTTGGTGAATCTGAATTTATACGTGTGTTCAGAAAGGACAAAAGTCTTTGTTCTATGATGTAGAATGAGGTTTGCGTCGTAATAATTAATCTCCAGCTGGATCACTTCTACTGCAATGCCTTCAGGACACTCTTACACTCTGTTAACTGGATGCAAAGTCACAGTCAGCCAGAGGATATGATAATCTTTTAGAGATCAACTTTTTTTTCCAAATGAATAATGATTCAAATAGTATGGTGTTTTCTCTACACAATAAGGGTAGTAAATAAAATCTTAAGCCGCATGGAATGATTGAAAATTTCTACATTCTTTAGCAAGAGAAAGTCTTTTTCTGTGATAGTCACAGAGGAATCAGGTCATTGATAGCACAGTCACTGTAGGGTGTGGCCTCACCAGCTCAGAAGTGCTGATGCCTACTTCACTCTCAATGCAGGCATGAAAGTAATTTACTCCACTTGAAGCAACTGATGCCTCCTAACCTACTTTTTAGCTCTTGCTACCAGGTGTCAAAAGTAGGTATTGAGACTATCAATTAATACTCTGAAAATGAAATTAAGAAAACAATTCAATATATAACTGAATCAATCAAAAAGAATAAATGCTTAAGAATAAATTTAACAAAAGAAGTGAACACTTGTACTCTGAAAACTACAAAACACTGTTAAAAGAAATTAAAGAAGAATTAAATAAATGGAAAGACATCCCACATTCACGGATTGGCAATGCTGCCAAAATTGATCTATAGATTCAATGTAATCTCTATCAAAACCCCAGCTGCCTTTTTTTCCCCCCTCAGAAGTTAGCAAGCTGATCCTAAAATTCACATGGGAATGTAAGTGATACAGAATAACCAAACAATCTTGAAAAAGAAGAACAAAGCTGGAGGACTCCCACTTCCTAATTTAAAAACTTACTACAAAGCTACAAAAATCGAGACAATCTGGTACTAGCCTAAAGACACACCTGCAGATCAATGGAATAAATTGAGAGTCTAGAAATAAACTCTCATTTTTATGGTCAATTGATTTTCAACAAGAATGCCAAGATAATTCAATCAGGAAGATAATAGTTTTTCAACAAATGGTGCTAGGACAACTGGACATCCACATGTAAAAGAGCTGAACCCCTTCCTTACACCACATACAAAAGTAACTTCAAATGATCATAGATCTAAGTGTAAGAGCTAAAATTATAAAACTCTTAGAAGAAAACATAGGAGTAAATCTTTGTGACTTAGGTTAGGCAAAGGCATTTCAGGGACTTCACTGGTGGTCCAGTGGTTGACAATCTGCCTTCCAATGCAGCGGACGTGGGTTCGATCCCTGGTCGGGGAACTAAGATTCCACATACCGCGGGGCAACTAAGCCTGCGCACCACAACTACTGAGCCCCCATGCCTCAACTAGAGAGCCCGTGCGCAGCAAACTACAGAGCCCACACACTCTGGAGCCCATGCACCACAACTAGAGAGAAGCCCGCATGCTGCAACAAAAGATCCTGCATGCTGCAATGAAGGTCCCACACGCTACAACGAGACCCAACACAGCCAAAAAAAACCAAAAAGGCATTTCACATACAACACCAAAAGCACAAGGGGCAAAAGAAAAAATAGGTATGTTGGACTTCACCAATATTAAAAACTTTTGTGTGTCAAATGTCACCAATAAAGTAAAAAGACAACCTATAGAATGATGGGAGAATATATTTGCAAATCATGTATTTGATAAAGGGCTTATCTTCAGAATCTATAAAGAACTCTTACAACACAATTAAAAAAGACAAATAGGTCAAATTCAAAATGGGCAAAGGATCTGAACCGTATATTTTCCAAAGAAAATATACAAATGGCACATAAGAAGATGCTCAATACCATTAATCATTATGGAAATGCAAATCAAAACCACAAGATACCACTTCATACCCATTAAGATGGATATAATCAAAAAGACAAGAACAAGTGCTGGTGAGGAGAAGAAACTGAAACACTAATACACTGCTGGCCGAAATGTAAAATGGTGCAGCCACTTTGGAAAACAGTTTGGCAGTTTCTCAAAAAGTCAGAGTTACCATATGACCCAGCAATTCCACTCCTTCATATATACTCAAGAGAATTTAAAACACATTCCCACATAAAAACTTGAACATGAAATGTTCAAAGCAGCATTATTCATAATAGTCAAAAAGTGAAAAGAACTCAAATGTCCACCAATTGATGGATGGATTTTAAAATGTATTATATCCATACAATGGAATGTTACCTGGCAATAAAAAGGAATAAGGTTCATGCTGCAACATAGATTAACTTTGAAAACATGTAAGTTAAAGAAGCCAGTAAAAAGAAAAATGTATGATTTCATTTGTAGGAAATATCCACAATAAGAAAATCCTTAGGGACAGAAAGATTAGTGATTGCCTGACTGGTAATGGGTACAGGGCTTATTTTGGGGTGGCGAAAATGTTTCAAAATTGATTGTGGTGATGGTTGTACAACCTTGTGAACATACAATAAATTTCTGAAATGCACACTGTAAATTGGTAAATTGTATAGTACATGAAGCATATCTCAATAAAGCTATTTTTTTAAAAAGTAAGTTTTGGGCCGGGAGGGGTTAAAGGAGGGCTACATAATCTAGTTCACGTTGAAGCTGGAAAAATAAATAACATATAAAAATCTTCACATACTAGAAGAGAAGAGGTATATGTGTGTAAGCAGAATCTGATATGAAACGCACCTCTGCCTTCCAGTAGCTCAGAGACCAAAGCTTGGGGGCAGATCTCACAGACAATTCACAGTGGTTGCTCCCTTCAAACACGAAGTAGGAGATCTGGATTCTTTCATGATATGCCCACTACAGGAACCAGGTCCTGCCCTTGACCACCAGTCAAGCAGAACCCAGCGCTTTCCCATTGCTTTGTGAGTGGCATTGCTTCTGCCAGCTCTTTGCTTCCTTATTTGTCAGTAAAAGATGGTGCCAACACAATTTCAGAGCTGGCAGTTTAATGGGTAACATTTTTTAAACCTTCTAAATTAATTTTCATTGCATCAGCTTTAAAAAATATTACCATAATATAAAAGTCTCTTAAAAGAGGCAAGAAAAATATTGAAGATATAGACTCAAAGGTTCTTACATACAGTTACAGCCATTTGGCCCAATATTCCATCTCTGGGTATGCCAAACCACATCTGACAAACATTAACCCAGGGGTAGTTAAGACCTCCTACCAGTATTTTAAAACTTTTGTGCTCCAGCCTTTTTATTATGTCCATCCCAATCTCTTCTGCTCTTTATTTCATTTCCTCTTAAGGACCAGACTCAAGTGGAGGTGGAGACCTGGAGTCTTTGTCTGCCTATCTTTGAATCTTAATCTTATCTTTCCAGGCTCCTGGATCTCATTTACATTGTTTGAATTGCCTCTGTAATCTAACCAGTTCAAGTAGGCTCTTCCTTTTCCAAGACAGTACTTTTTGTACTTTCAGATTTGATATTAGATATTTGGGAGAGAAAAAAGAGAGTAAAGGTATAAAAAGGTCAAATGTCACAATACACACTTCACTCACTAAAGCTGTTACTGAAAAAAGGAATCTAGAGAAACTATTTTTCCTCCCTTTTATTTGGGAACTAAAGTAAATAGATCCCTGGGGATGAGTAACGTGGTGGAGAGCCACATGCCCTCACAGAAATATTCCTGCTGACCTGGTCAATATGGAAACAGGAGACAAAATATAGA
>NW_006775530.1:1237867-1255443 GCF_000442215.2 Lipotes vexillifer
CTGGTCAATAGAAACAGGAGACAAAATATAGATCTGACTCTCTGCATGGACCCTTTTATGTCCTCAATAATATCTAGTCATTTTTCCTGCATTTTAGGGCCTGGAACTCTATTTCACTACTGAAAGGAATACAGTAGAAGAATTACTTGTTTTTTGTAACATTTCATGAATACAACTTATTGCCCGCGACTGGACCAGAGTCAGGAGAGACAATAATTTCTGTCAAGGTCAGAAGGAAATTAGAATGACATGGCAGATCCTGACAGGCAGGATTTCCTTTCCAAAAGCCATTTAGAGAATTAAATAATTTAAATGCAATTAATTTTTTATGAAATTCATCATTTAAAAAATTCATAGGTAAATTCTGATCTATTAACAACAATTACTTTTCAGCCTTGAATTTCCCCTGCAGCTCTGGGGAAATCATCTCTTTTCTGATTTTAGTTTCCCTTCTCCACATAGCCCTTTATGAACAGGGGAGAGATTTTAGTTAAGATAGAATATGCAGCTACAGTACAGTGGAATAAAAAAACGTTGTGTCCATTTGTAAGCCTCTTTATCTGCAAAGCACTTGTGCGCCTATTACCACACAAGAATTTGAGTTTGGTGGAAAAAAATATTCTTAACTCTGTATTACAAATCAGGAGAGAGATATTTTTAACGGGCTGATCCCAGGTCACACAGCTACTGAAAGACAGATACATTCTCTTGTCTCCCAAGCAGAGGGCTCTTTCTACTGCCATCAGGACATTTACTTGGCACTCCATGAAGATTAGCAGGAACTTCTGTTCTAGAACAGTGGACATCAGTGTGGCCAGCTGATTCTCCCACACCTCTGACATTTCACAGTCCTTACAATTTTCATTCCTTCTCTGTTTAACCTCATAAGATATGAATGGAAGAGAAGCCAGGGATTTATATCTTACAAGAGGGCATAAGCAACAGGGCATAATGGGAATAAGTTCCTCTGGTCCATGAACAAACACCAAAATTGTCACTTAATTGTCTTTTTGAAGGGCTGGAATCCTATTAATTCTATCCTGAAGAGGAGAACAAAAAAAATTCCCCTCTTCTTTACCATCTTCAAAGTGGTAACACTTCTGATTTCCTAACAGAAGGAGATGACTGATGACCTGATGTATGTTAGGGCATTAGAGGGCTGAGCCAAAGTCATCTTCTGCTCTTGATGGGGCTTGCCAGGGAGGCAGGTCGCAGTAGCCACTGGGCAAGAATGCTGAGTAGTGCCTGGATAGAGTCCCCCCTGCTGGTGTCTACACGTCAGGACCCACTTTTTTCCCTCAGGCTAATTGTTGATCTGCTGCTTTTGGTGTTCCATTCATACTGTTATCCTTTTTAAGGTAATGTAACCAAGAGGTGACTCTGAGCTAGAAGTAGGTTAGCAAAGATTTCAGGGCCTCTTAGCCCTCCCTTTTCTGGTTCTAATTTCATTGTATCTCATCACACAGACCACATAGGCATTGATGATTTGGTTGCAAGTTGCAGGTAGACAAACTCTGACAGGTTTAGATGTAACCAAGGGAAGATCTCAGATCTCTATGGGACAAGTTATTAAAGAAAAACAAACTTGTTAGTAGGACTATTGTTGGTGCAAGTGACTTACCAGGTATGCTTTAAAGAGACACACAGACCTTCTTGCCTCCAAATATCTCTTCTATTAGCAATCTGTATTGCTTCATAGTCGATTTAATCATTAGAACTTTATTTCTTTAAACAGCCTCCTTACTCAAAATGCAAAACCACCCCCAAGAAGGGCAGCATAACAGGAGGCTGTCATCCACACCTTAGTAAATATTAATATACCTGTTACCTCCTTTTTACAAGCTGGGAAGGAACAAGAAAGATAGGAAATAATTTCTGAAATTTGATGAGTTTCTAGTCGAATAAAGTTTTAAGTGGGAGGGGAGAAGAAAAAAAAGGTAAGCGAGGGGCACTGAAAGGAGAGGGAGAAGACCCTACTTTATACTTTGACTCGCAAAAGGATGTTTTCTTTCCATGTCTTCAAATAAGAGCGATGTGCAAATAAGAACCACAGATAAATAACTTTTGGACAAAGTAAAACAGTGTACAGGAAATGCTTTGTACCACTGGATTTTCAGCAACTCAATGAACTAAAGTAACGTAGAAACAAAGACAGTTTGAAACAGAGGATGCCAAGACTTCTATAGTTATGTATTAACTAGCTTACTCATTCCATCAACAGCTCACTGAACGCCAAGATTGGTTTAAACAGCATATAAACTTTCAGTTTATACAAAGTTACCCTACAAGGAAAATCTACAACAAATGAATCTACCCTAGTGTGTTAATGACACGAAAAAGAGATTAGTTCTCCTGAAAAGTGTGCTTGAGACAGTAACAGACTTCAGAAACATGGTGGAATTTTCTTGAAGGGTGGAATTAACAAAATAAAGCCCAGAAATGTGATCACAAGAAAGGAGAAGTTCCAGGTTTATGGCAAGTTATTTTAAAAGATGAAAGAAGATAAAAACTAGATATTTTAAATGAAGGAGACTCTCTTTACAATTCTGTAATGATGAAAGTAGTAAAACCATTCCAGTGACTTAATTAATTTAATTCGCTACATAAATGTTCAAACTCGTTAAAGCATGCCCAAGAGTTAGTTAGCCTCATAATATTGACAAACATAAATCAGGAAGCCTGTGGCCTAAGAATATAACTTTATGTTTAAATTATTAACAGAAGATCCTTCAACTGCTATGAAATCAGTCTTTACCACATCAGGCCCAGCAAAAAGAAAATGAAGTTACAACTTCTTTTAAAGGGAACATTATATTCTAATTAGTTGGTTTACTCTCTTGCAAGCCCATAAGTCAAAGTGAATGCAAGAATCTATTACAAATCCAAGAATCTATTTTAAAACTTGTAAATAAAAGAGAAAATCAGATGTTTCACTGTCCTGTGTCCTTTCACAGACACAATAAAGGATCCAAATTACAATGCTTTAATTTACTCTAAATTGGAATTAGGTGTGTGAGATGAGAAGACAAAAGTATGAAGACACTGAAAATAAAAATAAGAGCAGGGCTTCCCTGGTGGTGCAGTGGTTGAGAGTCCACCTGCCGATGCAGGGAACACGGGTTCGTGCCCCGGTCCGGCAAGATCCCACATGCCGCGGAGCGGCTAGGCCCGGGAGCCATGGCCGCTGAGCCTGCGCGTCCGAAGCCTGTGCTCCGCAACGGGAGAGGCCACAGCAGTGAGAGGCGCGCGTACCGCAAAAAAAAAAAAAAAGCGGGGGGGGGGCTCCCGGGGTGGCGAAGTGGTGGGCCCCCCCCCTGCCAATGCAGGGAACACGGGTTCGTGCCCCGGTCCGGCAAGATCCCACATGCCGCGGAGCGGCTAGGCCCGGGAGCCATGGCCGCTGAGCCTGCGCGTCCGAAGCCTGTGCTCCGCAACGGGAGAGGCCACAACAGTGAGAGGCCCGTGTACCGCAAAAAAAATAAAAATAAAAATAACAGCAGAATTAAATACTGAAACATTCAAGTATACAGTTGTCCTTCAATATCTGTGGGGGATTGGTTCCAAGACTCCCCAAGGATATAAAAATCCAGGGATGTTCAAGTTACTTAGCTGGCCCTCCGTATCTGCAGGTTCGCAGATAAGGAGGGCCAACTGTAATTGTGTCACCTTTAAAGAATGGACTCTTGGCCAATGGCATCTTCTATCTCCTGAGCTAATGACTGCAGCTGGTGATTTCAGAAAAGAAATGCAGTATCTACTCAAATCTACTTAAAGAGGTTTAATTATAAAGGGTAAAAGTTTAAAGTAGGATACAGAGTTTAAAGTAGGATACAAAGCTTGATTTGAGGGGAAGAAAAACTTAAGTATGATCTGGAAAGATTAGTTACTTCCAAAGAAACTTTGTTGAAAAAGCAAGCAATGAAGGGCTGCCAAAGAAATACATATACATGCACTTGAATAATGGTTACCTTAGAATAGGGCCAGCAGACTTTTTCTGTAAAAAGCCAGACAGTAAATAAATACTTTTGGCTGCGAGGGCCAATTTTTGTTTGTCATTGTAACTACTCAATTTTGCCTCTGTAGTGCAAAAATAGCCATAGACAATACATACATAAGCATGACTGTTTCAATAAAACTTTATATGGACACTAAAATTTGCATTTCACGTCACAGAAAATTATTCTTCTTTTGCTTCCCCCTTCCCCCAACCATTTAAAAATGTGAAAAACATTCGTAGCTCATGGGCTATACAAAAACTGGCAGCAGGTCGGACTTGGCCCAAGGGCAGTGGTTTGTCAACCCCTGTAATTCCTTAATATAAAAGCCCCATGGAATGTAAATTGGTGCAGCCACTGTGGAGAACAGTATAGAGGTTCCTTAAAAAACTAAAAATAGGGCTACAGTATGATCCTGCAATCCCACTTCTGGGCATATATCCAGAGAAAACCATAATTCAAAAAGAAAAACACAGGACTTCCCTGGTGGCGCAGTGGTTAAGACTCCATGCTGCCAATGCAGGGGGCCCAGGATCGATCCCCGGTCAGAGAACTAGATCCCACATGCATGCTGTAACTAAGAGTCTGCATGCCACAACTAAGAAGCCCATGTGCCACAACTAAGGAGCCAGCAAGCTGCAACGAAGAAGCCCGCCTGCCTCAACTAAGACCCAGTGCAACCAAATAAATAAATATTAAAAAAAAAAAAGAGATACATGCACCCCGATGTTCACAGCAGCACTATTTACAATAGCCAAGATATAGAAACAACCTAAATGTCCATTAACAGAGGAATGGATAAAGAAGATGTGGTGGGCTTCCCTGGTAGCGCAGTGGTTGAGAGTCCGCCTGCTGATGCAGGGGACACGGGTTCGTGTTCTGGTCCGGGAGGATCCCACGTGCCGCAAAGCGGCTGGGCCCGTGAGCCATGGCCGCTGAGCCTGTGCGTCCGGAGCCTGTGCTCTGCAACAGGAGAGGCCAGAACAGTGAGAGGCCTGCGTACCGCAAAAAAAAAAAAAAAAAAAAAAGACAACAAGACAATAATAGCAACCAACATTTATTCACCCCTTACCATGAAAGATGCTGGTTCTGAACACTTTACATATATTATCTTTTAAATTTCATAACCACCCTATCAGGAAGCTACCATAATTATCCCCATTTTACAGATAAGGAACAGAGAGGTTATGTAACTTGTTCATAGCTATTAAATGTTAGAGTCAAGATCAAAACTTAGGAATTTATGACTCCGGGGGGTCACAGTGCATACTTCTGACAGAGAAAGGTAAAATGTGTCCCAAGGTTAAATCTATACATCAATTTCCTATTTACCTGCCTAATGGCTGCCACTGTAGGTGGTCCTACCTCTCTACTTTAGTCTCTGGCAACCCCAGTACAGGAATTAATATAGTCGTAAATACATCTCTATAATGACACTCAAATATTTATATTTATAATGACACAAATATTTCATATTATGTGTATCATTTCATTTAAGCCTCTCAACATTTCTATGAGAATAACTGGGTGGATTACACTTGGTGGAACTGCCAGGTGGATTATAACTCCATCTCCACTAAATGTTAAAAGAGGCGACAGTCTCTCATTTCTTCTTCTGAATTGTCTACAGTCTATTTTTTCTCACCATCCTCACGGACATCCCTCTAATCAAAGTCTTCATCTCTTTATGCCTAGGAATGCCAAAACAGCCTCCTAGCTATCTCTCTGTCTCCAGCCTCTCCTTTCTTCACTCACGTTTCATGCCCCTGCCAACCATACCTACACATCTGTCATCACGTGGCTTCCTTTCTTAAGAATCCACAGTGATTCCCAAATGCCCGTCACATCAAGTCCTAACTCTGCCCAGTGTTCAAGGCTCTCTGCGGTCTGCCCACCCTGTCTATCTAGCCTTACTACCCAAGGCACCCAACACAACTTGCTATAGGGAGACAGGTCAAGTCCCCCATTCGCAACACAGGCATCCCACATTTGTTCTCATGCCTTCTTTCCTATCTGGGGACATCATTTGCCTTCATTCTCACATGTAAATCCTCATTCAATATCCATCATCATCTCGTTCCCAGATTGCCCAACAACATCCTATGAGTCTACCTGCTTCTAGTCTTGTCCCACCCTCATCCTTCACAGAGCAGCCAAAATGATTTTGCTAAAATTTAATTATGATTAATTCTTCCCTCCTTAAAATCTCTCAGTGACTTCCATTTAAAGTCAACATAAGGCTTCCCTAGTGGCGCAGTGGTTAAGAATCTGCCTGCCAATGCACGGGACACAGGTTCAAGCCCTGGTCCGGGAGGATTCCACATGCCACAGAGCAACTAAGCCCATGCACCACAACTACTGAGCCTGCGCTCTAGGGCCCACAAGCCACAGCTACTGAGCCTGCGTGCCACAACTACTGAAGCATACGTGCCTAGAGGTCATGCTCTGCAACAAGAGAAGCCACCACAATGAGAAGCCCGAGCACCACAATGAAGAGTAACCCCCGCTCGCCACAACTAGAGAAAACCTGTGTGCAGCAACGAAGACCCAACACAGCCAAGATAAATAAATAAACAAACAAACAAATAAATTTATTTAAAAATTAAAAATAAATTAAGTCAACATAAATTGAAATCCCTTAACAGAGCACATATGGCTCTTTATGATCTTGGCTTCTTGAGCTAAGCCAGGCCATAGAAACCTGGCCGGAATTTGAAAAAGGATGGGAATGATGAGTTCTTCTCTTGTAACTTTATTTACTCCCACAGCAGTGAACAAGCAGGACACAGATTATGAAGAAGATAACGATTCAGGTGGGTGAATATAGTCTCCCATTGTCTCTCTTGGACCTCAGGGAAATGTGCTGAAATTCAGTAAGTGAAGACTAGACTCAAAGCAGCTTGTAGCTAAGGCTGAAAGACCTGAAGTGAGATTTGAGCTACGGCCCACTGCAGGTAAGACAAAGTTTGAAGTTTGAGTCTAATTTAATTGCCTGTTAAAACAAAAATTTAACAGTTTGGAGTACCATAACAGAATCTATAGCCTTCCCAACATAATTTAATAATGTCCAGGACATAATCCAAAATTACTTGTAAAACAAAAATATAACCCATTCTCAAGGAGAAAGATACTCAAAAGAGGCCAAGACTGAATGATACAGACATTTCAATTATCAGAGATGGATTTTAAAGCAGCTATTATAACTATGTTCAATGAGGTAAAGGAAAATATAATGAATGAAAAGATAGGAAAATATCTGAAGTTTAAACAAAAAAACACCACATTTCTAAGTAATCCATGGTAGAAAAAGAAATCACAAGTGAAGTTAGAAAATATTTTGAAATGAAAACACATCAAAATTTATGGAATGCCACTAAAGTAATTCTTATAGGATAATTTATAGCTTTTAACGCTTCCTTTAGAAAAGAGGAAAGGTCCAAAATCAGTGATCTAAGCTTTCACCTTGAGAAACTAGAAAAATAAACAAGTTAAACCAAAAGTTTATAGGAGGAAGTTGTTGTAGGCAACCCCTAAAATGGCATCCTACAATCCCCATCTCCTGATATTCATACCTTATGTAATTCCCTCCTGTCGAATTAGGGCTGAACCTAGTGACTTGCTTGCAACAAACAGAATGTGGCAAAAGTAATGGGATGTCAATTCTGAGATTAGGTACAAATGACGAAGACTTTCATCTCACTTGCCCTCTCCTGCTCTCTTGATTTCTCACTGGTGGAAACTAGCTGCCATGTCGGGTTGCCCTGTGGAGTGGCCCATGCGGCAAAGTGCTGAAGGAAGCTGTGGTCAACAGTCAGCAAGGAACTGAGGCCTTCAGTCCAACAGCCTGAAAACAACTGAATCCTGACAACTATGTGAGTTTGAGAACTGCTCTATTCTCAGTTGATTCTTCAGATAAAACTGCAGCCCAGCCAACACCTTGATTTCGGCCTTATGAAAATCCTTGAGTCAGAGGCACCCAGTTAAGGCATAACTGGCACCCAGTTAAGGCATAACTTATGCCAGTTAAGGCATAACTGAACTCCTGAATTACAAAAACTATGAGAAAAATGTTTGTTGTTTTAATCCGATAAGTTTTGAGGTAATTTGTCATGTAGCGATAGATAACTACAGCAAGAAATATTAAAGATAGGAGGGAAAACCAATGAAATGTAAAACCAAAAAACAATAAAGAAAATTAATTAAACTAAAAGCTAGTTGTTTGAAAAAAATGTTAATACAATTGATAAACTTCTAGTTAGACTGACCAGGTAATAAGTAGCACCATGTAAAGAGAGAGGACTAAGGACAGAGCCTTAGGGGACTCCAAACTT
This sequence comes from Lipotes vexillifer, assembly GCF_000442215.2. Classification (NCBI taxonomy): domain Eukaryota; kingdom Metazoa; phylum Chordata; class Mammalia; order Artiodactyla; family Lipotidae; genus Lipotes; species Lipotes vexillifer. Next base: position 1,246,194 of record NW_006775530.1, read on the forward strand.
TGGAGATCTGGTAGTGGGGAAGGAGCCAGCGAAGAAGACTGAGGAAGAAAAGCCATGAGGTAAGAGCCATCAGGCAAGTCTATTGCATGGGAGGCCTGGAGAGGAAGGAGTTTCAAGAAGGAGGCAATGGTCAAACATATCAAATGCTACTGGGTGGTCAGATAGTATGAGGATGAAGAATTGATCATTGGCTTTTTCAATATTCTGGTTGATAAGGGAACGTTGTGGATAAAAGTCCCCTCGGAGTGACTTGGGAAGAAAATGGTAGACAACTTTTTCTACGAGTTTAACTGTGGAAGAGACCAGAGAAACAGGGCTATAGTTTGAAGGGGGTATGGGGTTAAGAAGGTGTTTTGTTTATTTGTTTAAAATATATTCAGTAGCAAGAAGAAACTGATGGTGCAGGTAACCCAAAAGAGAAGCAGTTTTACTTCAGGGTCTTTCAGCCTTGAGAAATAACAGAAATAAGTCCTAGTTGCCAGGACCAGGGTTTGGTGGTGGGTGTGCCTTCTTTCATCTTCCAAGAGAGAAGCTTGTTCCCAGAGGTAACTGTAGTTTTCATCCTTACGTGTGTTGGGGGTCGGAGGGGGTGGGGGAGATAGTACAAACCTGGTCCCTGGCTTTACGTAAGAAATCTGGTTTGAGTTCAGTTCCTGTTTTCTTGAGGCAGTTGAAATTCTACCCAAAACTGTCTGGTGTCCCTACAGAGCTGAGGCTTTAGTCCTTGAAGAGTAACTGCATAGAGTTCGAGGTAATAAAAGGTAATAAATAGCATTGAGTATTTACTATATACTGGCACTTTACATTTATTAACTCCTGTAAGCCTCACAAGAGCTCTATGAAATAGGTCTTATTATGATGATCATTTTACAAATGAGGAAACAGGGACAGAGATATTAAGTAACTTGCATATGGTCACATATTCAAGACTCAGGAAGTAGCAGCTTTGGGATTTGAACGCAGGCAGCCTGACTTCAGAACCCAAGGGTTTTGTAATAGTTTATACAGAGGGAAAATATGGGAGTAAGGATTCATCATACAACATATAATAACTTGGGCATGCTGATCTAAAAAAAATTCTCTACCTTAACATCAGAACCATACGCACATTGTGGGCAATGATTTCATCTCATTTTAGCAACACATAATCTATTATATCAAAATAATGTCATCAATTTGATTTTTTTGGCATTAAATTGGCAAAAAATTGGCATTAATTTTTTATTTTTTAATTTTTAAAAATTTTTTATTTTTTAAATATTTATTTATTTATTTGGCTGTGCCGGGTCTTAGCTGTGACATGTGGGATCTTCGTTGCAGCATGTGGGAGCTTTAGCTGCGGCATGCGGAATCTTTATTTGCGGCACGTGGGATATAGTTCCCTGACCAGGGATCTAATCCGAGCCCCCTGCATTGGGAGCATGGAGTCTTAGCCACTGGACCACCAGGGAAGTCCCTAAAATTTTAAATGTATATGTTTTTAAAGCTGTAAATGAGCTAAAATATATAACTAATTTTATGTTTTTGCATATTTACTTAATATTATAAGTAAATATTATTATTTTTTGTGTGTGTGGTACGCGGGCCTCCCACTGCTATGGCCTCTCCCGTTGCGGAGCACAGGCTCCGGACGCGCAGGGTCAGCGGCCATGGCTCACGGGCCCAGCCGCTCCGCGGCATGGGGCATCTTCCCGGACCGGGGCACGAACCCGTGTCCCCTGCATCGGCAGGCGGACTCTCAACCACTGCGCCACCAGGGAAGCCCAAGTAAATATTATTTTAACCAGAAAAAGTAATGTCTGCTCCTCAAAAGATACTATTAAGAGAAGACTGGTTGGTGCTGCAACTAAGAGTTTACTTGCCGCAACTAAGAAGCCCGCATGCCACAGTGAGGAGCCCATGTGCCCCAACTAAGACCTGGTGGAGCCTAAATAAATAAATAAAATGAAGACTGGTAGAAACTATTTGCAATACATATATGTGACAAAGGACTTGTATCTACTCCATACAAAAATTCTTACAACTCAATAAAGACTTGGAGAAATAAAGATAAATAATCCAATGAAGAAATGGAAAAAGATCTTAACAGTTACTTCACAAAAGAGATACAGGAACAGAAAATAAGCACTTGAAAAGACATGAGCTGAACACAATTAGTCATCAGGGAAATACAAATTAAAACCGCAATGAGATGCCATTACGGATTCATTAAAATGGCTAAAAACTAAAAAAATAATATTGATACAAAGTGTTGGCAAGGATATGGAGCAACTGGAAATCTCATACCTTGCTAGTCATAATGTAAAATGGTACAACTATTTTGGAAAACAGTTTGGTAGTTTCTTATACACCTACCATATGACCCAACAATTCCACTCCTAGGTACTTACCCAAGAGAAACATATCTATCTATCTATATATCTACATATCTATATCTCTCTCTCTACATATATAGATATATATAACTTCACAGTAAGACTTGTACCAGAATATTCACAGCAACTACACTCATAATAGTTCAAAACTGGAAACAACCTGAATGTCCATCAACAGGTAAATGTATGAACGACGGTGGTATAGTCATATAAAGTACTGTTACTTAGCAATAAAAAGTGGTGAACTATTAATATACACAACATGGATGAATCTCAAAAACTTTTGCTGAACAAAAGAATTCAAACATGAAAGGGTATACACTTTATGATTCCATTTATATGATGCTCTAGAAAAGACAAATCTAACCTATAATAACAGAAAGCCTATCAGTGGTGGTCAGGATTGGGGTGTGGAATGGGAGATGATCTGGGCACAAAGGAACTTCCTGAGGTGATGAAAATGTTCTATATTTTGGCTATAGTGATGGTTACATGAGTTTATATCAAACCTCATTGAAATGTGTACTTAAAATGGGGGCATTTTACTATATGTAAATTACACCTCAGTAAAGTTGATTTCAAAGAAAGCAAACTGCAGACTAACAGTATGTAATAACAGTAAGAGTAAAAGTAATAGTATGTTAATGTTCTGTTTTTGTAAAAGAAAAAATGCCCATATAAAAAGCCCATATATGTTTGCATATACCTATAGGAACACAGGGAAAGGTGTGAAAGAATATATACCAAACTACTATCATTGTTTACTTTGGGAGGTAAGAATATTAAATATAACTAATATTTGGGAGAGACTGCATTTTTCTTTATATACCTGTGTATTGTTAGGCTCGTGGCAAAAAGCTTGCACTACTTTTGACTGTGTAGTAGTTAGTATGCAGGTATGCTGCCAACACACCATCCCTGAGCACCGTTTCTCTCATTAAGAGTCAGAGGCTACTTCCCTTCCCCTTGAACCTGGGCTAGTTTGGGGACTTACTTTGACAGTAGAATGTGGCAGAAGTCATACTAAGCCAGTTCTAGGTTTAGCTCTTAATAGGTCTGGCAGCTTCTGCTTTCGTTCTCTGGGAAACCATTCACCATGCGACAAAGAAGTTTGACTTAGACTACTGAATGATGAGTATCCACACACGGGGACAGACAGAAGCCCTGTGGAGGAGCACTAGGGTGCCCCAGTCAAGATCCCACCTGAATGCAACCTCCTGGGTGAGCCCAGCCTACACCGCACGCAGTAGAACCACCAGCTGAGCCCAGACAACACCATGTGGAGCAGATGAGCTGTCCCTGCCAAGCATTACCAATATTACAGAATTCTGAACAAATAAATGGTAGTTGTTTTAAGCCATTATGTTCTGAGGTCCTTTACTACACATAAGGGAACCAAAACATATGTTACGAAAGAAAAAGTCCTTACACTAAAATTTTTTAATTAGCAAATTAAAAGTTTAAATATTTCTGGAAACTACCTAATTAGAATGGCCTTAAGTTGATTCACTGTAATGCTGCACCTTTAAACAAATTTTGTTAAGTAAGATACTTCTAAAGGCTATTTGTCATTCCTTGAGTAGTCTTATACATTACTTAATAGCAAAATGAATTAATAATTTATTACTTTTTTTTTTTTGGCTGCTGCCACACAGCTTACAGGATCTTAGTTCCCCAACCAGGGACTGAACCTGGGCTCCAGCAGTGAAAGCATGGAGCCCTAACCAATGGACAACCAGGGAATTCCCAGCAATTTATTACTTTAAACAAGATTTTTTTCCCCATTGCCATCAAGACAAACAACAAAATAACACAAAAGAGGACTTTTTTTAGTCCATTCACTTTGAAAAACACAATCTTCAAAAGATATTTTTCTCCATTTGACAATAGACACAGCAGGGGGTTCAAAAAGCCCGATCTCACCCACAATTTCAGGAAGTAATCTGTCAGTATATAAACAATTTAAAATATAAACAGCCTTTGAGTGAATCCACTTTGGCAAATATCAATCTTACAGAAATAAAGGTCCAGTTCTTTAATATGTACATATATATGAAATATGCATATATACATATATAATATATATTTCCATTAGCACACAAATATGAGAATTTATATTGCAGTACTGCATGTCATAGGAAAAAAAGTGAAGGTTCATCCATAGAGGAATGGTTGAATAAGTAAACTGTGGTGTATCTATACTATAAAATATTATGCAGCTGTTTAAAAGCTTCTCTCCTCTGGGCTTCCCTGGTGGCGCAGTGGTTGAGAGTCCGCCTGCTGATGCAGGGGACACGGGTTCATGCCCCGGTCTGGGAAGATCCCACATGCCGCAGAGCAGCTGGGCCCGTGAGCCATGGCTGCTGAGCCTGCGCGTCTGGAGCCTGTGCTCCGCAACAGGAGAGGCCACAACAGTGAGAGGCCCACATACCGCAAAAAAAAAAAAAGCTTCTCTCCTCATCTTAATTCTGAGGCCAATCCAACTGGAACTCACAGTAGCCTGCTAGACAAATCCAATTATTCCATTTTCCTTTGTTTTCTACAACTGGCTAGAAGAAGGTGTTTGTCAGAGCAGAATTTGGAGCTGAATTTGCCCCTCTCTGGGCAGGTATCATCAGGTTTTCTAAAATCAGATTACGGGCTTCATCCTGGAGCTGGATGGGATCATGGGGTGCTCATCATTTGGATGAACTCTGAGGTGGCAAAGTGAATGCTGAACTAAAACATAAAAATTAAGCAGGTGATATGGAAAAGAGTTGACAAAGCACATTAAATAAGGGTGTTCTGCAGGTTGTAAGAGTTAGAAATGTACCCTAAAGCCCAGGACCTACCCTTCTCCTGGCACATAGAGGAATTTGAGAAAAGGTACCTCCTAACCTAGAAGTATAAGCTGCTTTGTCCCCTCGTTCCCAGTGTCATTCTAGTTGCCGTGGCACACTCCCAACAGACCTGAGATTTAGCTCTCTTCCCTCATTCCTCTTTCCAAATATTAATTCCTGATCTTTCTTACAGAGTTCACTGAAGGTACTCTTAAGATGAAGCAATGTGAATATGGCTTTCTATTCCTGCTCTCAGTTTTAGAAGTTTCTGACCTAGAGTAAACTAGAACTTGTCTGAGCCTGCTGACTAGAAGACTACGTTCTGCCTCTAAAAATAAGTGCTGTGCTTTGTATGTCATGGTGACACTACCAAGTCTAAGTTGTTCTTCTAGGGCAGCAATGGGTTCACACTGAGTCATGCATCCATCCATCAGTCCTTCCCTGACCTCCTTCCCTTCATCCACCCCCTCCCCCGCAACATTCTCTGACAGGTTCCTCCATTCATTCTGGGAGCAAAGGTACACATTTTAGAGATAGCTGGTCAGGGTTAGAGGATAGGTCTGAAGCCATGGAATAATTTTTCTCTGTGAGACATTAGCAGTCTCATTCACTGCTGACAAGAGGATCCCTTTCTGGAAGGCAACTTAGCACTAAATATCAAGAGCCTTAAAAGCAGGCACATACTGTGACCTAGTAATTCCTTTCTAAGAACCTATCCTAAGGAAAGAATCAAAGATTTACCAAAGGATTTACGTATAAGAATAATCAATAGCATACTTCTTATAATCCTCATAAAGTTCCTCATAAAGTAAGGAACTGGAACCACCTAATTAAACAATATCTTTCTAGAAAATAATTAAATAAAATTATAAATTCAGGTTATTAATTAATAACAACCAATAAATCTTAGATTTTCAAGAAATATTTAATGACATGGAAAAGTGCTTATAATGTTAAATTTTTTAAAAAGCAGGATACGTACAATGTAATTACAAGTCTGAGAAAGAAAAAGAAACTAGAAGGAAACATCAAAATGTAAACTGAGAATGGTTACTTCTGAATGGTGAGACTATTATTTTCTTTATACTTAATATTTTCCAAATTGTCCAAAATTATCACGTATTACTGATACAGTTAGGAAGGGAAAGGTCTAAGAATAGATTTTAAAGTTATATCTCTCAGAAAAATTGACATGAGGAAAAAAAACAGAAGGAGGAAGAGAAGAAAAAATATTATTCGGTCTGGGCTCCAACTTTCAAGTTTGGCCAGATTAGTATTTCCAATTTATATTAATATAAGTATTTATTTAATTGAACTATACTGATGCTAACCTAGGCAAACTTGGCAAGAAGCATTTCATTTAATTCTCTGAATTTTACTGAAAAATTCTCCTTTCAAAGTATGTGAACTCTAATCCTTGACTGTTGTTCATTGCTGCTGAAATCTATGAATGCTGAACTCCCAGACGAGTATCCAATTATTTACACATCCATCCCACCTTTTCACCTTCAGGCTATGCTGTGAGTTGAAAATCTCTGAAAGCTAACATACAAAGCCATTTTTCAAAAACTGACCTGCTGTTCTTGATAACGATGAGGAACTGATGTAGCCCCAAAGCACTTTGCCACATTCAACTGCAGGGTCCCAAAGAGAAAAAGACAGACAAGACCGTTTCCTCTGAGCTCCCATAATACCCTACACAGGCCTCTCCCTAAATTAGCAGGTCACCTTAGAAGATCTGTGTATGAGTTGACGGCTCTGATTAAACTATAAGCTCCTTGAAGGAAGAGATGGTGGCTTTTTCATGCTCCTATTTCCAGGCCCAGGCACAGAACCGGCCATTCAGTGCCCACTCAAAAAACATTTTTGAACTGAACTACATTGATGCCTCTGCTCTCAAGATTAAGAAAAAAATAAACATAGTCAAAATAAAAAACTAATGAGAACCTGCTATATAGCACAAGGAACTCTATGCAGTGCTCTGTGGTGACCTAAATGGGAAGGAAATCTAAAAGAGAAGGGATATATGTATACATACAGCTGATTCACTTCACTGTGCAGCAGAAACTAACACAACACTGTAAAGCAACTATACTCCAATTAAAAAAAACAAAAGATTAAAAAAAGAGCTTTGAGCATTAGAAAGAGCTATCAAATAACCCAGGAATTTATATGATTTAGACTTGACAAAAGCAGGAGATTAAAATTCAGAGAATGTCTGGGTATTACTATGGGCAGAGGAAGAAACTGTTTTTCCATCAAGGACTTTCTGATCCAAGATTGAAATTCAAATGAGAGCCACATACAAGTCAAAAGCAATTTCATTTATTTCTCTTTTTCCTTAGAATGAGAAATAAATATCAGCAAAGGATATAAAACATTCCCTAAATACAAGGGATAATTTAAAAATATACTTTAGTTCATATTATGGTCCACTAAATGTAAAAGGAAGGCAAAAAAAAAAGGAGGCATATGTAATCACTTCAAAGGTGGCCACAGGCTCTATAATAAGGACACACTCCTATATTCAGCAGATATCAGAAAAGGCTATCGACTAAAAAGTATGCTCATAAAATTGGTATAAAATAGATAAGATCAGCCATGTGCAGAACCTCCCACATCCAAGAGGATTTGTAATTACAGGAAGGAATGAATAACTTTTTCAAGCTCTCTCCAGTGAGACGGCAATCTGAGATGTAACTGAGATGTAGGATAGTGTAGAATTCAGTCAAGGCCACCAGGATGACTGCACAGGTGAGTACTGTACAGCTCCAGGCCCTGCCATTCATACAATAATGCCTCTTGGACTTTTTGAATCTGAGAACAACCTGCATAATTGTATGTGGCAGTCCTGGATGTAACTTAACATATCTGAGTGATGTTATCAAGCAGAACATGAGTTCTACAACAGGGTGCCTCAGCAGGAGCCCTACTGACATTCTCTGGGCCAGATCATTCTTGGTTGCAGGGGGCTGTCCTGTGCACTGCAGGATGTTTAGAAACTTCCCTGGCCTGTACCCATTAAATGCCAGTAATGTCCCCCCTGCCCCCAGTTGTAACAACTAAAAATGTCTCCAGATATTGCCAATATCCCCTGGGGGGCAAATTCTTCCCCCCACTCCCCCATTTGAGAATCACTGGTCTAGAGGAACAAAGAACTGGGTAATGTTTGTCCAGCTCTGCTGAAGAGAGAAAAGATACTTCATCTGGCATATGTGAGAAAAGAGTGTATTCTATATCAGATCAGGAATAATGCTCTAGGCAATCTCAGAAGGAAATACCCTTACAGATGTACTCAGTACCCTTTGCTTTAATTCCACTTGTCAGGTATTGTCTCAATTACCAATTCAATATGCTGGGCACAGTTATTTAATGTTATACATTTAAAAGAAGTTTTTAAAAAATGCAATGACATGTAACAGCCCACAGGTTATTGTCAACATCGACATTGGGCCATATAAGAGGAAACAGATGGAGAAACATTTGGAGTGACTGGTAATTTAGCAATGCATTAAGATTAAATTTCTAGGGCTTCCCTGGCGGCGCAGTGGTTGAGAGTCCGCCTGCCGATGCAGGGGACGCGGGTTCGTGCCCCGGTCCGGGAAGATCCCACATGCCGCAGAGCGGCTGGGCCCGTGAGCCATGGCCGCTGAGTCTGCGCGTCCGGAGCCTGTGCTCCACAACGGGAGAGGCCACAACAGTGAGAGGTCCGCGTACCGCAAAACAAACAAACAAACAAAAAGATTAAATTTCTAAAAGTACAATAAAAAAACTAAATAGTCCCTTAAATAAAAGAAATGAAACCAAAATCCTTCCACCATATTTTCTATGTTGAGGAGTACAGATTAAAATATATAGATTCATACTTATAAAATGTTGGTTTAAGACAGCCTTTCTAGGGCTTCCCTGGTGGCGCAGCGGTTGAGGGTCCGCCTCCCGATGCAGGGGACACGGGTTCGTGCCCCGGTCCGCGAAGATCCCACATGCCGCGGAGCGGCTGGGCCCGTGAGCCATGGCCGCTGAGCCTGCGCTCCGCAACGGGAGAGGCCACAACAG
>NW_006775530.1:1257789-1284997 GCF_000442215.2 Lipotes vexillifer
CCCAAAAAAAAAAAAAAAAAAAAAGCCTTTCTATATAAGAGAGAAACCATAGAAGAAAAGATAGATTTGCCTACATCAAAATAAAAAACTTCTACATTTCAAAACAAAGGAAACAGAAAATATGAACAAAACTAAAATGTAAAAAAACCAAAGAAAATATTTACAACATAAATGTTAGTGGTTCAAGATCTGTAAATATATAAAGCTTTTACAAATTAAATAACAAAATCAACACCCCAATGGAAAAATGAAGAAAGGATAGGAACAGGCAATTCACACACACACACATACATCCTCCACACACACAAAAATTTAGCTAATAAAAATATGAAAAATATTTAACCCTGTCAATTTAATAAATGAAAATAAAAAAAATAACATTTCTTTATATATCTGCTTGATAAAAATAACACATAGCATATATAGTGCTGATGAGGGTACAAATATTCTCAAACATTAAAATATAAACTGGCACAATCTCTTGGGAAGATAATTTAGTAATAAATATGTTTTAAGATATGCACATGCTTTTAAGAAATTCTACTTTTAGAAATTTTTCCTAACGTAATTCATAATAGTGAAAAATTAGAACAACCTTTAAGCTGGTCAGTTGAAAAAAATTATGATACATTCAAATGATATAGTCTCATGCAATCATTAAAAATTATAGAGGATGTGGAAAATGTGTGTTAATGACAGGAAAAAGATGCTTAATGACATGGGAAAATTTTCAGGATACAGTATTGTGTATTGGGTAAGAGACTGGGTCTGGAGTCAGATTGTCTGGATTGAAATTTTGGATCCATCATTAATTAGCTATGTAACATTAGGCAAGTTAGTACCCGTCTCTGTATCTGTTTCCTTATGTGTAAAAAAGTGTAACCTCTATGAAATAACAGCAACAATCTAGGCAACAATCACCAGTGGTTACTTAAAACCAACAGGAGGAAGGTTGATGGGGAAGTTTATTATGGATGTATCCTACTAGAAACACCACTGATCAAACTTCACATCACTAAAATGAGACACCAGACATCATACGCCTTGCAATGTGAGACAACAGGAAATACAATACACAGCACAGCCTATGAAATATTCTTGCCCCCTAAAATTTGACTCATACTTACCCAAGTGTCCGTATCTATCAACTTACTGGAAACATGGGGATTTAATTCCATTAAAATGAGGTTCAGACTTCCCTGGTGGCGCAGTGGTTAAGAATCCGCCTGCCAAAGCAGGGGACAAGGGTTCAAGCCCTGGTCCGGGAAGATCACACATGCCGCGGAGCAACTAAGCCTGTGCGCCACAAATACTGAGCCTGCGCTCTAGAGCCCATGTGCCATGACTACTGAAGCCCACGCACCTAGAGCCTGTGCTCTGCAACAAGAAAAGCCACCGCAATGAGAAGCCTGCGCACCGCAATTAAGAGTAGCCCCCACTCTCTGCAACTAGAGAAAGCCCGCGCGCAGCAACGAAGACCCAACGCAGCCAAAAATAATAAATAAATAATTTTTTTTTAAATGAGGTTCAAGGACAATCAAAATAAATTGATACTGATAAAAATTCAGAATAGTGCTTACCTCTGGGGCACGTTTAGCTTAGGAAGGGAAGAAAGGAAACTTTATGGGTTATTAGAAGTTTCTCCGTACTGATCTGGGTGATGGCAGATATGTAGAGAACCATAAAACTACACTATTAAAATTAGTGTACTTTATATACTTTTCTATATGTATATGATACTTCAATCTTTTTTTTTTTTTTTAATGAAAAGAAAAAAAAAGCTCCTGCTGATTTTCCACCATTGTCTAGTGGCAGGATGAAAAGTAGATGTGGTTAGGGAACTGAAGCCAAGAGGAAGTGGTAGTACTGCACCTGGCTCCTACCTATGGGCCTGGGAAACTAGGAAGGTTGATGGGGAAGTTTATTACGGATGTATCCTACTAGAAACACCACTGATCAAACTTCACCTGGCTCCTACCTATGGGCCTGGGAAACTAGGGTACTTATTAAAGAAGTCTTATAAAGTGGCTGTCACAAGGATTTCCACACCAATAGTAAAGTGAGGACATGGGATATGTTGTAAAAATGGGCTTTAATTTCACTTAAGGGATTTCAGTCAGCCATCTCATCTATGCACCTGGACAAGTTGGTAAGGTGAATTAGAAAGTAGCAGTTAAAGCTCAGGCAATGTTTACAGCTAGATACTTGTTAGAGTAGGCTACAGGAAGATTAGAACTTTGAGAACTGATGGAATATGCTTTGAAATGCCAGAAGGCAGTTTTGGAAATTGGGCTAATTATAGGACTATGTAAGGGGGAGCAAGCCCTCTCTCCCGCTCAACCTAGTCCTTCATCCCCACCTTCAATCTCACCACAGGAAATGATTTGGACTTGCCCGTGGAGATGGAGAAATGTGCCTTTTCAGCGCTTATCACGCCAATGATAGCGGTCCACCAGAAGTTACAGAGAACAGACATGTTTTGTTGATGCATCAGACACATCCTTCTCAGACTGATGATCACAATGATACACACAAATGGAAGTCAGAGGTGCATTTGATCCTGTAATATGTTAAACTTAACACACCTATTGTGAGACAATCATTTCTCATAATGGTGCACTTGTCTGGTATGTTTCAGACCCATATTTAAGACTAAGGCAAATATAGAAATTTCGCCCTTCTTCAAAGGGCAGAAAAAAAACCTTCTAATTTCACTCTCATGAGATTTTCCTTTCAGCAATAAAAGAATTTAAGTGGTGGGAGATCTAGGTTCTATCTTCTTTAGCCAGAGGGTCACCCAGAAATTAGGAAAATTAAGGGCTACGTCCATGGAAATGATGCATGGCTATGTGGAATCTTTGGAAATCCTTAAAAATGCTGGTGAAGGAAGAACTCGACGTAAATTCTTGATACAAGAGGCAAAAGCTAGTTTGTTGTTTTTTGGGTTTTTTTGGCCATACCATGCAGCATGCAGGATCTTAACTCCCCGACCAGGGATCGAACCCACGCCCCCTGCATTGGAAGCGCAGAGTCCTAACCACTGGACCGCCAGGGAATCCCAAAGCTAGCTTGTTTTTCAGCATCTTTCCCTTAAGCAGCAGCTTGGGATTTGATCCCAAGCAGTGTGACTCTAGAGCTTACGGCTTTACAACTCTCAGCTTGTGTGGTTTTGAGCAACTTCCTTCGAGTTGGTAGGTTCACTTCTTAGCACTAGTATTTACCAGCTGAATGAGTCTTGAACAAATTTCTGAAGGTCCCTGTGCTACAGTTTCCTCATCTATAAAATGGGCCCAACAACAGCCTCTTTACAGAATTTCTTGGGAAAATTAGATGAGATTATATACACGTAGAGGACCTGGCACACAGAAGTCATTCAACCAGAGTTAGCGCTCTTCTTTCCCTGTCTGACATTCCCCTTCTTTTCATGGTTGCTGCTGCTCAGCAAGTGGGAAACTTCTCATTCCAGCTCTGAGGAAAATCAGGGCCCCAACACAGCTCAGCGGAGGAGACTAAGCAGTTGTAGAAGCATGGGCACTATTGCTGCCAATCTCTTGGTGCGCGTTGGACATTTGCTAAATCCTTGAACAGGAGTAACTCACCTCAGCCCCCAAATTGTCCTCACCTTGCTAGCATAACAAGCCTCCAGGTGCACAGACTTTGGTTCCACAGCCATACTGCTCCCTGACCCCATTCCAGATGCTGGAACAAGAAAACTCACCTAATGCCCTGACAATTCGCATCAGGATTTCCCCGACTTTCATTCTGGTCTCCAGTGTGTGCTTGTCTTTACCGCCATCATACTGTGCCAACAGGCCAGGCAAGATTTTCTCAGGGTACACATCTGAGAGGACGGCAACCCCTAGGGTTGAAAATAAAAAGAAAGGATTCATTACTGTTAAGCACTGAAAAGAAAATAAGCCCAGACAGCCTGTGATGGGATGAAAACAGAGACATTTAAACTCACCTCTGTCATTCTACCAGCAAGGGCTGCCCTGTATTTGGAGTGACAACATTGTGATTGGAAAAAGCATGGGTCTGAGAGTTCACACTCCTGGATTCTTCTAGTCTCAGGCCTATATGATCTCTAAGATCACTTTCAGCACTGACATTCTATGATCTATGGATTCTAGACTCTGGAAGCAGAGGCTAGATGATTACATATCATGGCAGGGATTTACACAGCAGTGGGAGAAGACCAGATCAAATGTCCTCGAGGGAGTCTTCCAAGTCTGAGACACTAAGGTTCTATGACAAGTATCGTCGCTGCACACATCAGTCTGAAGCACAGCAGTGCTTCCTGTCTTTGCTGCAGTTCTCTACCCCAGTATGAGTTTTCTCTGTAAAACTGTCAGTGATGAGAACAATTTCTGTAAGGAAATAAGGAATGCAAATTCTGGGCATGATTAGTAGTAGACTGTGCTTCCGGCTGAGTTCCCTGATCAGAATTAGGAAGATCCTGCTCTTGAGTCTCCCTTCCTACTTGTTGATCCCCTCTCCCATCACGCCAGAACTCCTAGATGTAGAATCTGCAGCAGTGTTATCATTATCTGAGCCCAACCCCGTATCGAGTAAACTTTACAGGGGCTGACAGAGGAGGCGAGACACGACTAAGACAGGACCAGAAATAAAGCCCCTAGTCTCAAAACTATATAAATACAAATTCCATTACTTGGGGGGAGGGGTTAGGTACTATACTCTGAAGAATAGTGAGGAAAAAGGAAAAAACAAATGAAGGAAGGAAACTCAGGTCTCAAACTACACCCAGGGTGAGAATGCTTCTCACCACCTCTACCTCAACCACTCTGGTCCATCATTTCTGGCCTGATTTTTTTCAAAAATCTCCTAATTGGTCTCCGTGCTACCCTATTCCTGCACTGCAGCTGGAACTATCTGGTTAAAATGAGTCAGACCTCATCATTCTTCTGCCCAAACCGTCACTGGTTTCCCTTCTTCCCTTAATATGAGCAGCCCCCATCCCCCAGCTGCCTTCGCTCTGCCTCTGACCTCACCTCTTACCACACTCTCCCTTCCTCACTGTCCTCCAGCAACTGTGGCTGGAACTCCTAGCTGTAGACCACGCTGCTCTGGACCCAGCATCTTCGCCTTACTTCTCCCTCTGCCTAGGCTGCTCCTCCTCCAGGTAGCCCATGGCTTGCTCCTAAAAGCCCATCATGTCTCTCTGTTCAAATACCACATTCATCGTATATGAAATGACAGCTTCCTTCTTCTACCACTCTTTATCCTTCTCACCCTGCTTCACTGTTCTTCTTAGCACTTAACAGTACCTGAAATGATATATACTTGTTTATTTATTGACTGCTGTCCTCAGAATGTGAACTCTACAAAGTCAAGGATTTTGTTTTGTTCCCCACTGTAGCCTCAATGCCTAGAAGAGTGCCAGCACATAACAAGTGCTCAATAACTATTTGTCAAACGAATGAATGAATAAAAGGGTTCAGAGATACAGTCTTGATATAAATTTCAGGAATTAAGAAAGAGAAGATAGGGAAGGAGTAATATAAATGCTTGAGAAATCTATAATTATTTTTTATCTGAGTTTACCATTCTTCCATTTAATTTGACAATCTTGCAGGCAAAGTCTATATACTGTTTTCTATGTTATAGGCTGGGGTTCCATTCTCTTATAAATAGATGTACACCAAGGTGATGCAACTGCTGAGGGCTACACCTGCTTGTCCATCCTCTTGTCTGCCCTCCTCACCCCTATACCTTTTCATTGCCTGAAAAGCCTGGGAAGTCTCTGCATGTGGGTCTTAAGCCACATCTGTCTTCTTTTTTTTTTTTGGTGTTGGGGGTAGGATTTTATTAATTAATTAATTTATTTTTGCTGTGTTGGGTCTTCGTTTCTGTGCGAGGGCTTTCTCTAGTTGTGGCAAGCGGGGGCCACTCTTCATCGCAGTGCACGGGCCTCTCACTATCGCGGCCTCTTTTGTTGCGGAGCACAGGCTCCAGACGCGCAGGCTCAGTAATTGTGGCTCACGGGCCTAGTTGCTCCGCGGCATGTGGGATCCTCCCAGACCAGGGCTCGAACCCGTGTCCCCTGCATTAGCAGGCAGATTCTCAACAACTGCGCCACCAGGGAAGCCCTGTGTTCCTTTATGTGGCCTCCAGTTTTACATAAACAGAAGCTCTGCTCTTTAGGGAGTTTCAGGCTGTGGCAGAACCTGAATTAGACAGCTTCCCTGTTGGCAAAATGTGACAATGCATTTGTAGGTAGCTCCATTACGCAAAACGAGGGGTAAGTTTTTGGAGGTCCAAGGTGGAGTCAGAGACCTCCTAGCAAAGGAAAAATGTCTGCAGCTAAGAAAAGGATAAATGAAGGAAACAGTTTCCACATTCTAAAAGAGCCCAACGGAAAAGTGAATTGATAGTTGGTGACTGCAACGCTGGCAGACGTTTTAGCACTGATGTATCACACGGCTTGGTATGTATTATAGATCTGTAGCAGTCTACTTCTTCATCAGAAGTTCCTAACTCGAAATTCAGTGGATTTGTTTTCTTTTAGGAATATAGTTGTGACTTCATAATGGAACTCAGTCATAAAATGGGATTTGCTCTATAAAACTTTGATCTGTATCTAGCTTTCCTGAAAAACATGTACTACTAAAGTCCCTTCTACTGTCATTTATGCCTATTTTTATCTCACTAATCTTTAGCAGAGACGTTATTTACTTCTATGAGAATATCCTGCTGTATACTTCAAAACCAAATGAGCTCTTGATTTCCTCTCTGTAGCAGACAGGCATTTTGGTTGCACACAGCATCTACTCTCTCTTCTGGTAACAACACCTGCTGTTCCTTCGGGAAATATCCCTTCCCTACTCTCAGTCTATGTAGTTTGAGTGGGGCTAACTACCCACTTTCTCTCTCCTCATGTGTTAACAAACTCATGTCAAGGCTGCCTTAGGATATTCCATGCCATCACCACCACAATGTTTGGTTCAGGAATGGGGGAAGAGACTCAATCCTGGAGCCAATTTTGGAACTACAAGGGAAGATGAGCTCCCGGAGTCTGTGTGTGTGTGGGGAGGGAGGGGGGATTGTTTTGTTTTGTTTTCTTGTTTTTGCCTGTAGAAGTGATAAACCTGAAGCTGCCAGTGGCCATCATGTGGAGAAAGTCAACACCAAAATGGTGCAAACACAGAGGAGGGTCAAGCCAAGAGAGGAAAGGAGAAAAGGAGAGAACTGTGTCATGCTTTGAGCCCTGGGATCCAATTATACATTTACTCACTAGAACCTTTGGATACATAAGCCAATAAATATCCTTTCATGCTTATGCCAGTTTGATTTTTTTTCAACCAAAGGAATCCTAATATATCCTTCTTCAGGTTAAAGAAACAAATTCAGATTTTTAAAAAAACTTTTCCTATAATGCCAAACTTTCAGTTCCACCAGGGAGCATTAATTCTCCCCATCTTACATAAAAAGGTTGCCAATAGCAAAGTACAATTTCCTTGCTTCCCACAGTCCCAGGTTAGCAATTGTTTATCTTCCTGCTGGCCTGCTCCACAGACTGCTGCCAAATGGCTGACTGTCTGAGTTTACCTTCTCAGGATACAGTTGCCACCTATGATTTTATGAATCCCTAGAGGACAATGGTTCCTTCCTTACTCTTAGACGGAGCAGTGAAGAGAATCACATATGACGGTTAAGACTATGTAACAATTTAAAGGGATGAGATTTTGTGTGGCTGTTTTGTTTCTTCTTTGAAAAGTTTTTTGAATTTTGACAACTGAGGAAGCCTGACCATAACCTTCATATGCCCCTTGGCCCCTCAATATGAAAACAGGGTAATTTCTGGGTCAGCACTAGCTTTAAGGAAACATGACACGTCAATCCCTTTGGCAATAAGGACCAAATGATTGTGTGAGAGATACCTGCTCCTGCTCTGATCACAGGAAAATGACTATGCATTTCAAGATGTGGTGTAACAGATAAGATACAGAGAAAGCAAAGGTGAACCAAATCTGGCAGGAGTTCATGAAAGCGTTCTGATCTGTGTTTTGGGGCAAAGCACAGGATAAGGCAAATTAACCAACTGAAAAAATATTATTGAGAGTACTTTATGCGACAAAATAGAGACAGTCAACTTTGTGTAAAATAACTGTTTTTTTTCCCCCAAAGACTTTCATTACAAAGCCAGAAATGTATTCTGATCCATTGTTGACTTCAAGATGATCCCTCAGCATGCTGCTCAGTGATTCTGCAGACCTTGGGCAGTCACCATAGTTTAGGTCTCACTTTACACAGTGCTCTTGCATTGTAGGAAAGACAGTATAATCCTAAATGTCTTTGCTGACTGGCTCTATCCCTGGAATCTGCTACGTCATCCCCACTTTATTTTTTTTTTTATTTTTATTTTTTAAACAAATTCCAGTTTAATTAATGATAGTTAACTTTTTCGTTTTTTTTTAAATTAATTAATTAATTTATTTTTGCTGTGTTGGGTCTTCATTTCTGTACGAGGGCTTTCTCTAGTTGCAGCGAGCAGGGGCCACTCTTCATCGCGGTGCGCAGGCCTCTCTTGTTGCCGAGCACAGGCTCCAGACGCGCAGGCTCAGTAGCTGTGGCTCACAGGCCTAGCTGCTCCGTGGCATGTGGGATCTTCTCAGACCAGGGCTCGAACCCGTGTCCCGTGCATCAGCAGGCAGATTCTCAACCACCGCGCCACCAGAGAAGCCCCATCCCCATTTTAAAACTAACCAGATTTATTCCCCTGGGCAGACAAAAACCTACCTTCCAAAATACCCACATCAACTTGGAAACCACCTACTCACTTGAATTTCTCAGGTATTTCTGCAGAAAACTGTTAAGAAACACAACTCCCCACATATTGAATGATTCCATTTATATTAAAATGTCCGAAATAGGCAAATTTACAGACAGAAAGTAGGTTCAGTGGTTGCTTAGGGCTGTGGGAGTTGGTGGGGGGGAATACGGACTGACTGCTAACGATATGGAGTTTCTTTATGGAGGGTAAAACATTCTAAAATTAATTATGGTGATTGTTACACACTCTGTGAATATAATAAAAAACACTGAATTGTATATTTTACATGGGTGAATTGTATGGTACATGCATTATATCTCAAATACTTGTTATTAAAAAACTGTAAGAGTCGTACAACTCAAAAGCAAAAAAACAAAAAACAAAAAACAAAAAACAAATCCGATTAAAAAATGGGCAGATGATCTGAATAGGCATTTTTCCTAAAGAAGACATACAGATGGCCAAGAGGCACATGAAAAGATGTTCAACATCACTAACCATCAAGGAAATATAAATCAAAACCACAATGAGATACCACCTCACACCTGTTAGAAGGCTATTATCAAAAAGACAAGATATAACAAGTGTAGGAGAGGATTTGGAGAAAAGGAGACTCTCATGTACCGTCAGTAGGACTGTAAATTGGTATGGCTACTGTGGAAAACAGTATGGAGGTTCCTGAAAAAATTAAAAAATAGAACTACCATATGACCTAGCAATTCCACTACCAGGCATTTATCCAAAGAAAACAAAAACACAAACTCAAAAAGATACATGCACTCCTATGTTCATTACAGCATTGTTTACAATAGCCAAGATACAAAAACAATCTAAAAGTCCATCAATGAATGAATGGACAAAGAAGACATGGTGTGTGTGTACACACACACACACACACACACACACACACACACACACACAATGGAATACTATTCAGCCATGAAAAAGAAAGAAATCTTAACATTTTCAACAACATGGGTGGACCATGAGAGAATTATGCTAAGTGAAATAAGTCAGACAAAGAAAGACATCCATAAAAAAAAAAGAAGCTTTTAAAGAACTCTTATGGAATAAATACTAATATCTATTGTTAAGTGAAATGCAAGGTACAAAACAATGTGTATAGAATTCAACAATTTGTGTACAAAGGGGAAATACATACACACATTTATACATTCATAAATAGTTCTGGAAGGATACACAAGTAACCAATGATACTGGTTGTTTCTAGGGAGGGAAATGGAGTGACTAGAGGATAAATAAGAGAGAAGAGACTTTTTACTCTGCATCTTTTGGTACCTTTTGAATTTTGAACCATGTAATGTATCAAATATAACTAAATAAAATACAAGTTAAAAAAACTGTGATAAAGGGCACAGTCTTTTAAATAGAACAGTCCCTTTTAGAGATGAAAATGTAAAAATAATTTTCAATCAAATATAACAGAATGATCACAAACATCTTCCTCCTGAACTCTCACTAAAGTGATAGTCAAGGAATAAAAAAAACTGACAAACAAGGATAAAAAGAATATAGGTATTAAAGGCTGAAATCTGGGACTTCCCTGGTGGCACAGTAGTTAAAAATCTGCCTGCCAATGCAGGGGACACAGGTTCGATCCCTGGTTCGGAAAGATCCCACATGCCGCAGAGCAACTAAGCCCAGGCACTACAACTACTGAGCCTACACTCTAGGGCCCACAAGCCACAACTACTGAAGCCCACGTGCCACAACTACTGAGCCCACATGCCACAACTACTGAAGTTCGCACACTCTAGGGCCCATATGTCGCAACTACTGAGCCCATGTGCTGCAACTACTGAAGCCCACGCACCTAGAGCCTGTGCTCCACAACAAGAGAAGCCACCAAAGTAAGAAGTTCGCGTACCACAATGAAGAGTAGCCCCCTCTCGCTGCAACCAGAGAAAGCCTGTGCACAGCAATGAAGACCCAATGCAGTGCCCCGCCCCCAAAAAAAGGCTTAAGTCTGAGTAAAGAGAGCAAAGATGGGACAAAATAATGATATGTATTTGATAGAGTTGTTGGATCATTTGTAAAAAATTAGCAATAATTACAGAGAAAACTAAGCAAATATACAAGAAAGGACAACTGAACTAGGCTTAGCAATGAATAATATCCAGAGTCAGCAACAAGCACTGCCCAATGATTTAGCCAAAAACTGTGATGGGGAAATGGTAGAAGGAGGAGGGGTAGAGGCGTGCATGTGCAGGCATTTGTGCATGTGGATGCTAAATCTTCATCTAACATACAGGAAATGAGTAGAAAATGTGCAAAATTTTTAACATCGAGATCCATGAGAGCATTTTATTTATATAAATAGGGAGGTAATTACTAGAAGAAACTATTTAAACAGGGGTAGAGGGGATGGTTATCTCTGAGGACTGTAACCATGAGGGGGTAAGCAGGGCAGGAGACAAGCTTCTTGATTCTTTATAAACTATGTCCAGAGAAATTAACAGAAATAAGTTTGTTTTAAAAACTAGAAAGAAGGTAAAATGTATATTAACCTGGGAGGAAGCTCTAGTTTGAAAGAACAATGATGGTGAAGAGGTAAGGCACAAGGAAATTTTCCTTCTGATGACAAAAAGATAATCACCAACCTGTGATTGTCCTCTCTTTTTGCAGCTCAAGGACACAAAGATAAGGTAGAACCTGAAGAGAAGGAGACTACTACCCTCTAGCAGGGTATTTCAGTTGTAACATTAGAGACCGCTCATTATAATGGAAACTAACAATCATTTCAGCTCCAAGAATCCAAGAAGCTGCACAAACTGGAGAAGTTGGTTATTAAATCAAGGAAGTATGGGGAACTCAACTGAATAGCTGGGCTCTCCTTGTAATCAGAGTAAATGATAGCGTCTAGCATGCCAACGTGATGTTAATTTTCTCTAAAGCTCCAAAGTTGTGTTAAGTGTGGACAAGCCCCAACAACTTTATAAAGATTCAAGATGAGCAAGTGTTACTCAGCCTGAGGAAAAAAGAGGGTTAGACTAATAAGTTGAAGATTTGTAAGAATGGCGGTACAGTACCCAGTGTCTGCCTCTTTAAATCAAGATCTAAATAATATACTCAAACACTAAAATGAGGCCAATATATTTGCTTACATTGTTTTCTAATTCCCATTTTGGAGGGCAAAAAGTTAAAATTAGTAATAATCTATATTTACCGACAGTTCACTATACTTGCTGGAAGCCATTTGGATCATGAAATATTTATTTATTATAATAAATAAAAACCTAATAGCAAGGACAGTAAAAATTCCTAACATTTAATGAGTGCTTTCAATATGCCGGGCATGGTCCTAAGCACTTTATATGCATTCATCCCTTTAATGCTTCCAACAATCCTTTGAATTAGATGCTACTTTCATTCCTAATTTTACTGAGGGAGAAGCTGAGGAACAGAAGGGTGAAAAATATGGCCCAAGATCACAGAGCTGCCACATGACAGAGCAGGACTGCAAACCTTCATCTGCTACCCATCACCCACCCGGCAGCAGTGCCTAGGAGAAAATAACTTCTGGAATAGCACTAGCTTTGCAAATCCTAACCCCAAAGATAGCAAATCTTATATTTTTAAGTATTTATCAGCCATAAAGTTTACTTTCTGTTAGACTCCAAGGTCAGAGGAAGGACAGGCACTCTGCACAATGCATTCCGTATGAACAAGGCAGAATCCTCTTGGGTCTAGTTGGGCTTCACGGGGACTGCCTTGTTCTTAATTGGTGTATTTATTTATATTTATCTTTACGTGTAAAAGGGAGGTAGTAATGTTAATGAAATTCACAGACGACTTTAACTTGAGATGCTGCTAACATTAGTGATGACAGAGGAGACATACAAAAGGAAATAAAAAACTTAGATTTTAGTGAGTTTCAGTTTTCCATCAGTGATTCCTAGACACCCCCACTCCACATATTTATGGCTATTGCGAGCCCCCTAAATCTCTTATTCTATTACCCTCCCCCAATAAATAAAATAAAACCCAAAACAGCACCAAAAAGCTTAGAGTCCACTTTGTCAGGACTGCCTCTATCAAATACTTCTGCATGATTCAGAACAGAGGTGAGAAAAGTGAGCCTCAAAAACATGATGATCAAGGGTTCTGTAGTACATACAGAAATATGAACAAAGCTGCGCTAACTGACTGAAGGCGTAAGTGAGGAAGGAAGGAAAACAGCAATTACCACTGCTTTGAGAGTAATCACTGCCCTATGCATTTAGAGAAACTTGCATTTCAGCTGGTCATGGGTGAGAAATAAAGAACCAGGATGTTATTCATTTAGTTCTCTTTACCTAGCTTTCAAAGAATGAAACATTTTGTATATTAACATTCTCTTTATGCTATTAAAAGAAACACTTACTGATAGTATGAAAAGAGGGGCTTCTGATTTCCCAGAACACAGTATGTAGTTCTCTTTTAGCTGAATCTAGGTAAGAAAATAAAGCAGTCTTAAAGACCCCTAGCTAGGTGGTCCCAGTAGAGGGAGTACCACCTGAACTCCAGGTTCATTTTTTTGTTAAGTTTTCTACTGGCCTTTCACCTCAAACCTATGCAAAGAGAAGCTGCAGAATCAGCAAAGCTGACTGATGCGTCAGGTTCTCACTAGTTTTGAGAGAGCCGAAGCCTCCCAGGGGAGTGGTCACCTGGCCTGAAGCTCTAACAAGACAAGGCTGATCTTTCACATGATCCAGTGTCAATGCTCAGAGACCTGCTCTGTGCTTTGGGTACTAAGCAGTGATACAGGCAAGTTCAAAACTCCTGAATTCTGCCATTTTTCTCTAAACATAGCGGATGTCCTAATGAGATGATTAGGCAAGTCTTTGTGACAGGTGCTCTGGGCTAGGACTGGCTTAGAAAAAGTGATTGTTGTGAAATTAGTAACCATGACGTGCAGGACTTAAACTGTAGTTTCATATGGAAACCAGGCAGAGCTACTATAAACTGCCCTGATAAAATGCACATATACACATAAACACCCTGCCTGCAATTTTGGCAAGTAACCATATCTAGTATGGCCCCCTTCAGGGATCTACACAACCCTCAGGTTAAAATCCCTCTGCTAAGCAGGGCACCTATAAATAGAGGGGAAAGGAGAAGACTTGAAAAACTGTTTCCACGATCAAAAGAACGTGGCTTTTTCCCCCTGACGATATATAAATAATACATGGTCACTGTAAAAGAGTCAAATACTAGAGAAAAACATAAAGAAGAAAAGAAAAATCACTCATGGATGTATGGAAGGATTGAGGAGTGGAGGCTATGGGGAACCAGTTTCTTTTTAGGGTAATGAAATGTTCCAAAATGGATTGTGGTGATAGACATGCAACTCTGAATATACTCAAAGATATTATATTATATACTTAAAAGGGACAAGTTATATGGTATGTGAATTATATCTCAATAAAGCTGCTTTTAAAAAACCACCTGAAACCTAAAATCAACATAAGCATTTTAGTGCCCTCTCATCCATACACCACTCTCTTTGAAATAAATACACACACACACACACACACATATACACAAACACTGTTTTCATAGTGGACAACTTTGTTTTATTTAACAATCTTCTTTTTTATGGGAGGATGAGGGGGGCTTATTCCTCCAGATGTCTTGGCTTTCACAGTAGATCATTTGAGGTGGTCTGACAATAACATTGAAAGCTTTAATAGCAATATTATTACTTAGGATCGAGAAATATTAAGGATTCTTGTCAATTTTACTTCTGTTAAAAAGAGGGGAGGGAATTCCCTGGCAGTCCAGTGGTTAGGACTCCGCGTTTTCACTGCCGGGGCCTGGGTTCAATCTCCAGTCAGGGAACTAAGATCATGCAAGCCGTGCAGCCAAAAAAAAATTCAAAATTAAAAAAAAAAGAAAAAGAAAATCTCTTGCTAAAAGAAGGGGGGGGGGAAAGGAGTCAACTAAAAAAAATTACAAATCACTTATATAAAAGCATATAACAGGGCTTCCCTGGTGGCGCAGTGGTTGACAGTCCGCCTGCCGATGCAGGGGACACGGGTTCATGCCCTGGTCCGGGAAGATCCCACATGCCGCGGAGCAGCTGGGCCCGTGAGCCATGGTCGCTGAGCCTGCGCGTCTGGAGCCTGTGCTCCGCAACAGGAGAGGCCAAAACAGAGAGAAGCCCGCATACCGCAAAAAAAAAAAAAAAGTATATAACACCACTGTAAAGCAATTATACTCCAATAAAGATGTTTAAAAAGAAAAGAGTATATAGAAGTAATCTGCAGCTATGGCATAAATCATAAAGCTTGGAAAACAACTTTAGAATTAAGGCAATAGAAATCATTCTTTCACTCATTCACACATTAATAGGGTATCTACTCTGTGCCAGGTACTAAGTGTTATAAACGTAATAGGACAGCACCTGTCTAGAGAGAGAGACAAATTAGACAATGATTACAAGACAGTGTGGTTAGTACAGCATGTTTGGGTGTAACAAGAACACAGAGAGAGAAATTTAAAAAGGGTGTAGGAAGGGGTGGGGCTTCCTAGAGAAGGGGACAAGGGAGCTATGCTGCAAAAAGCTCAGGGTTCTTCAACTGCGAGCTGCCCCTGGGATCGAGAGTCATTTGCATAATTATTCATGTGTGGAAAAATTTCATAGACTTTTAAAGACAGAATTAGTATAGGCACCTAACTCCCATTTATACTCTTAGGGTAGATTCCCCAAAGAAAAAGAACTGGCTGCAAGTATATAAACATTTTCAAAGCTGCATTCCAAAAGTGTTCCTATTAATTCTCCTACCAAGAGTGTTCAAGTGTGTGCATTTCAATACAATTGGCCAGCACTGGATAGTCCCATTAAAAAAAAAAAAAATCTGTGTTTTTTGAAATGGTACAAAAAAAACCTGTATTTCATTATTATTTTAATCTACATTTCTTTGCCTATTAGAAAAATTTCTCAAATTTTTATTACTTATATTCCTCTATCATGAATTGCCTATTTATTTTTTTATCCATTTATCTACTGGATATTTTTTTATTAATCACTATGAACTCTTTATATATAGAGGCTTAACTGCTTGTCCTTTTAAAAAAAAAGTTTATTGAGATGTAATTCATATACCATAAAATTCACCCTTTTAATGTATATGATTCATTAGTTTTCAGTATATTCACATAGCTGTGCATCCATCATCACTGTCTAATTCTGGAAGATTTTCATCACTCCAAAAAGAAACCTCCTACCCAAGCAGTTACTTTCTTTTTTTGCCCAGACTCCCTGTTCTAGGCAACCACAAATCTATTTTATGTCTCTACAGATTTATGTTTGTCCTTCTTGTTGCAAATCTTTTTTCTTTAATTATACTTTACATTTTAATTAAGGTTAAATTATTTTCGACGTGAATGAGTTTTAAACTTTTAAGAGATGAAATCTATTAATCCTTCCTTTTTGACTTCTCCATCCAGAGACTAAATATTGTCTCTCTGTGCTGCATTCTGTATAATGTCTTCCTTTCTGCCTTCTGGTTCATTAATTCTCTCTTAGCTGTGTCTGCTGTAAAACTCATCCACTGAAATTTTAATTTTATTCTACTTTTTATTTTTAGGCATTCTATTTGGTTTATTTTTTAAATCTGCTACATCAACTTTGATTGTTTCCTATCCCTGAAGATATTTTCAAGCTTGTCTTATTTTTCTATGAATACAGGAAGCCTGGTTACTTAATAATTTGTGTGTGATAAGTCCAACATCTAAAGTCTTCTGGGACCTTGTTTCCTTGTGCTTGGTTATTTTGTGAATATATTTTACTTATTGTACATAATTAAATATACAATAATTATTAATTAAATAATTATTATGAGAGGAGGAATGGAGAGTTATTGCTTAATGGTTAAGAGTTTCTGTGTGGGGTGATGAAAAAGTTTTGGAAATAGATAGCAATTATACAACATTGTGGATATGTTTAATGCCACTAAACTGCACATTTAAAGATGTTTAGTATATTGGGCTTCCCTGGTGGCGCAGTGGTTGAGAATCTGCCTGCCAATGCAGGGGACACGGGTTCGAGCCCTGGTCTGGGAAGATCCCTCATGCCGCAGAGCAACTAGGCCTGTGAGCCACAACTACTGAGCCTGCACTCCGCAACGAGAGGCCCGCGACAGTGAGAGGCCCACGCACTGCGATGAAGTGGCCACCGCTTGCCGCAACTAGAGAAAGCCCTCGCACAGAAACGAAGACCCAACACAGCCAAAAGTAAATAAATAAATAAAATAAAAATGGTTAGTATAGCAAATTTTTTGTTAAATATTACCACAATAAAATTTTTAAACATTAAAAATTAAAAAATAAAAGTAAAAATTAAAAAATTATTTTGAGGATTCTTTGGGGTCTAGGGTGAAGGTCCCTTCTTCCACAGAGATATGCTTTTGTTCTTGTAAGACATCCACAGACACTACCAGTATATAAACATCTTAAACTCTAATTCCCAGCTTGAACTTTCCTGAATCCCAATAATGCAAATCTGCAGGGAAGATGGACCATGCTTTGATAACACTGTCTCTAGCAACAAGACAATGCCCCTCTCAGTCCCTGGGGATGAGGTGAAGGGGTACCATTTTTATCTGATTCATCTGAAGGTGTATTCCTTTGGGGTCTAAGCTTAATGTTGGAGGTCTTCTGTTTGACTCCCCACTTCAAGTTGGGACTAGACGTAGGCTTTCATTTCTGCAGGTTTGACCTTCAAGAGCATGAAACTAAAACTGAATTTCAGCAAATACTCTGAGGGCAAATGCAGGTTCTTAAGCTCCCTCTACCTTTTAGGGTCTGGCTTTCTCTTAAGATGTTGGCTTGGTAATTCACTGCTTTCTTGTTAGCTCATTTATGCTTTTAAAGTGTTTTAAATATGTTACCCTGCATAAAAACTGTTTTCAGCTGAGGTATCTCATCATTATTGGAAATAGAAGACAGGAATGTATTTTCTTCTAGATTTTTGTCTAGTTTGAATGTAAGATTAAATGCACCTGACGAATATGGCACATATTGAGGTTTCTTTGTTGTTAGTAATATTTAGCATGTTAAGATTTTCCATTTATCAAACCTGTCATCTTAAACAAGCATCTTCACTCTTGAGCCTTTCCTTCACACTGCTGTCTCGCTGAGCTCAACTGGAGGTTATTTTCACATTTTCACGTACAATTTTTGACCCACTGATCCTCTCAGCAACCTAGTAAGTGTTACATGTAACAGCTTCTAATACAAATTGGTAAAAGAGCAAACACACGGTGCCACTAGAGAATCATATAGTTAAGAGTAGAGCAGGATGGCTCTATGAGCTCTCGTTTTCCTTATATGCCTTTGTTATGAATAGCATTTGGATAGACACATCTGGACAAAATTTTGCTGCTAATTTAACATTTGGTTGTTCAATTACAAGACAAGAAGTAATGGATATATTCAATTTTATCTAATTAGTATTCCCTGACTTAGTAATTTTGCAAACTGAATCACTTTACAAACTAAATATAGAAAAGTTATTATTATGGTCTGGTTTCTAAGCAACCATTTCATTAAGAAAAGCTCCACTTGGGAAAAACATCTGTTCGTCAGTAAGGTTTCTGCTGTTGTCATATAATTTCATGAAGAAATAGCCACAGTCACCCTGTGCCTTAGTAATCCCTAGTTGTGAAAAGGTCAACAGGGGTACTGTAACAGAGGGAGCCATCTGTTTCAGTCTGTGCTGGTCCCTGAAACTTGTTATCATGAAACGATTCAGTTTTCCTAAACGGCTACATAATTTAAAATCCATTATCTTCTGATAATAAAAGCAATCAATGTTCATGCTAGAAAACATGAAAAATATAAGAAAAAAGGCACAAAGAAGAAAATAAAAATAATTTGCGCTTTTGATGCCTTCATGTTAGATCTCAATTGAAAAATGGATTCCGCTGCTTTAAAAAATTATTTGAAAACCACTGACCTAAAATAACTCCATATGGTTTTACCTTTGTCATCTGCAATGAGAATATTTTTCGTAATGGTTAGGGGCTGTGTGTTGGACAACTGAGTTCAGAGATTTGTTGAGACAGCCAAACATACTCATTGCATTTCATGAAAACAGGCTTAAAGAGAGACAGCAATCTGACAGGGGTGAGAAGGTGACGAAAGGTATGTGTCACATGACACATCACCTGTGATATGGGTTATAAAACTTCCTTGATAGGTCAGGTAGATGGCCTAAGACAGTGATTTTTCAAATCCTTTGTTGTTGTTGTTGTTGCTGTTGTTGTTTTTGCGGTACGCGGGCCTCTCACTGTTGTGGCCTCTCCCGTTGCGGAGCACAGGCTCCAGACGCACAGGCTCAGCGGCCATGGCTCACGGGCCCAGCCGCTCCGCGGCATGTGGGATCTTCCCGGACTGGGGCACGAACCCGTGTCCCCTTCATTGGCAGGCGGACTCTCAACCACTGTGCCACCAGGGAAGCCACTTTGTTGTTGTTTTTAAAGCAGCAGAGCCTTGTTTTACCATGGTATTTTTAGACAAGGCTCAATCAAAGAGAGAAAAAAAAGAGCCTATTCAGTCCACCCCTTCGTCACTGATCTTCAGGGTCCTTCCTGTCTGCAGTCTCCTCCCCCTGGCACAGCATTGCTTCTTTGCTGTTCCCTCAGTCTGGATTACTGTTCCCTCCCTCCTTTACTAGGTTAATTAATAATCATCTATTAGATCTCAGCTCACAGGTCACCTCCTCCTGCCCCTTTCTATCAGGTAAAATGTCCCTAACACAGGCTCTCATATCACTGTACCTTTCTTCACAGCACCTGTCAAAGCCACATTTCACATTTGTTTGTGTGACTTTTTGATTGGCATTTGTCCCCCTCCTTCTCCCTGCCTTGGACTATATATTCCAGAGTAGGTGGTCAATGAATATTTGTTGAGTGAATGAACATTTAAAACCATTAATAAAAAAACCAATGGCCAAAAATATTTTACAAATCTTTCTGTCACTGTCTAAAGTCAGGTTACCAATAATGGAAAACAGAAGCTGGACATAAAGTGTAAAAGTGCTTCTGAAACAGCCTTCTCCTAAGGAAGGAGACTTTAGCAATCATGCCCTGGCAGGTGGACGGGAGAGATGACCTAATTAGGTCTTTAGTAGTGCAGAGTCTCTGATCTATTCCCTGATGCTCAGTTCATTCCCAACCTTCCAGCCTCCTCGGAGACAGGAGAGATGCCACAAGGTTAGGAAACAAAACCAAGTGTAAACGTCTAATGTAAAAATCTAAAAATGAGTTGCCCAATCTGTACACCACTTAAGTGCACTTTTCCACCACTGCTCAAGATCTCAACATGACCACAGAGGGGGAAACTGATGCTTCATCAGTTAAAAATGTTAAACCTATGATTCAGCAACAAAAGGAACTATGTCAGGATGAATAAAAAATATAATTGGGCTTATTAAGTGTGTGAACAGCTTTAAGAATCATCTTAATCACATCTGGTGAGATTAGGAATTTTAATTTGTTTTTGAAATGAAGGATAAGGTAAGCACTTTCGTTTGGGAGGGAAAAGCAAGAGCAGGGTGACCCTCCAGCTGTTGACTCTAAGTAGTTCCAGTAAAATGGACTGATTCCTTAGAGAGTAAAGGAATACTGTGCTTAAAGATAAGTCTAAAGAGGAACTTGCTATTTTAGTTGAGAGCTCTCTTGCTATTTTATCCTTCTTAACTTGTCTTCAAATTCCAACTTTACTAAAGAAAGGGTGGCTCCAGGGCAAAATTTAAATAGCTGTTCGGCAGGGAAGGTACTTACACCTTCTTAATAGCTTGTAAAGTAGACAATGTAAGCAACTGACGTTTTATCCCAAGGTGTCTCATAACTGCCTTATAGGTAACGAATCCTGCCCTTGTGATGGCTAGCTTGCATGAATAGGAGGTAAAAAATCTGAAATGAGCCCTGGAAACCAAGAAATTAAGTATTTAATCGCTTAGCAGAAAATGTCAAGATCCACTGGTTCCGTGGCTTAATTTTACTGTCTGTAAGAGCAGAGGCCATGGTGATTTGAGAAAGGTGAGAAAATGGACTGGAGAGAGGAGGTAGGTGCAGAGAGGTATAAGGCCTTGGCTCTGGAGTTGATGCCAGACTCCATCACTCACTGGTTGGCCTTTTACTGGTAACAACCTTTGAGCTTTGGTTTCTTTGTCTGAAAAATGGGGAGATAAAGATATTGACTCTTATAGGGTTGTGATGAGGAGTAAATGAATTAATGTAAGTTACATCTGATATGTGGCTGGTGCTCAATAAATCATGAATGAAAATACAAATAAAGGGAATAAAAGCATGCTGCTTTCAAATCCAGGCAGCCCATCACCAAGACATTACTGGTAGACTGGCAGCAAGCCTTTAAAGCCCTCCTAGAGCCCACACAGAAAGCTCAGATGCCTTGTCTTGGCATTTCGACAGCTTCTGCATTCCAGCCCAATCCCACTTCTCCCCTTCCTGCCCACTTTGCT
Organism: Lipotes vexillifer; assembly: GCF_000442215.2. Classification (NCBI taxonomy): domain Eukaryota; kingdom Metazoa; phylum Chordata; class Mammalia; order Artiodactyla; family Lipotidae; genus Lipotes; species Lipotes vexillifer. The sequence goes on from NW_006775530.1 coordinate 1,279,071, forward strand.
CCACTAACAATTAGAACTGCTTACCTTACCTGTCTTTATACTTGCCCTGCTCTTGAACACCTTCCTACATTCACTTTTCTTTCAGCCTCAGTCCCCTCACTCCATCTCCACATTCTAAATCCTGCCCGTCCCTATTCACAGTCCTAAGAGCTCCATGAAAAACTACTGTTCTGGTTTTCCTAAGTTTATTTTTCATTTCTAAAATACTTGCAAACGAAGTAACTGACAAAGGATTAATCTCCAAAATATACAAGCAGCTCATGCAGCTCAATATCAAAAAAACAAACAACCCAATCCAAAAATGGGCAGAAGACCTAAAGCGACATTTCTCCAAAGAACATATACAGATTGCCAACACATGAAAGGATGCTCAACATCACTAATCATTAGAGAAATGCAAATCAAAACTACAATGAGGTATCACCTCACACTGATCAGAATGGCCATCATCAAAAAATCTACAAACAATAAATGCTGGAGAGAGTGTGAAGAAAAGGGAACCCTCTTGAACTGTTGGTAGGAATGTAAGTTGATACAGCCACTGTGGAGAACAGTATGGAGGTTCCTTAAAAAACTAAAAATAGAACTAGCATATGACGCAGCTATCCCACTACTGGGCATATACCCTGAGAAAACCATAATTCAAAAAGAGTCATGGGCTTCCCTGGTGGCGCAGTGGTTGAGAGTCTGCCTGCCGATGCTAGGGGACACGGGTTCATGCCCTGGTGCGGGAAGATCCCACATGCCGCGGAGCGGCTGGGCCCGTGAGCCATGGCTGCTAAGCCTGTGCGTCTGGAGCCTGTGCTCCACAACGGGAGAGGCCACAACAGTGAGAGGCCCGCGCAGAGCAAAAAAAAAAAAAAAGTCATGTACCACAATGTTCATTGCAGCTCTATTTACAATAGCCAGGACATGGAAGCAACCTAAGTGTCCATCGACAGATGAATGGATAAAGATGTGGCACATATATACAATGGAATATTACTCAGCCATAAAAAGAAACGAAATTGAGTTATTTGTAGTGAAGTGGATGGACCTAGAGACTGTCATACAGAGTGAAGTAAGTCAGAAAGAGAAAAACAAATACCGTATGCTGACACGTATGTATGGAATCTAAGAAAAAAAATGGTTATGAAGAACCTGGGGCAGGACAAGAATAAAGATGCAGACATAGAGAATGAACTTGAGGACACGGGGATGGGGAGGGGTAAGCTGGGACCAAGTGAGAGAGTGGTATGGACATATATACACTACCAAATGTAAAATAGCTAGCTAGTGGGAAGGAGCCGCATAGCACAGGGAGATCAGCTTGGTGCCTTGTGACCACCTAGAAGGGTGGGATAGGGAGGGTGGGAGGGAGATGCAAGAGGGAGGAGATATGGGGATATATGTATATGTATAGCTGATTCACTTTGTTATACAGCAGAAACTAACACACCATTGTAAAGCAATTATACTCCAATAAAGATGTTAAAAAAAAATTAATCAGGAGAGGGACGATGTGCCTCCTGTTGAAAACAGCACTTCGGATCTGATGTAGACAATACAACACTTCTACCAAAAATTTCAGAGATCCAGATTTTGGGGCCTTCATGTTGATCTTTGCTACTGCCTCCTCTGGACTCCCTCAATACTTTCATGCAGTTTTATTGTAGTGCTTTTCATTTTCTTATAATTATCTATGTGACCGTATCTACAGTGTATTAGTGTCTTAAGAGAGGAATATGTGATTTACTTTTGTATCTCCCAAACCTAGCACAGAGCCTGGCATAGCTGGTGGCACTAGAGGTGTGTTTGTTAAATGAAGCAATGAATGGATGCAAGAGAATTAATAAACTATTAACACTGAAAAAAAAAAGTATATAAGTCAGTGATCTTTAGTATATTACAAGGTTGTGCAATGATCACCACTATCTAATTCCAAAACGCTTCATCATCTCCCCAAAGAAACCTCATATCCATTATCAGTCACTCCCCATTCCCCTCTCCTCCCATTCTCTGGGAACCACAAACCTGCCTTCTATCTCTATGAATTTGCCTATTCTGGACATTTCATACATAATGCAGCCTTTTGTGTATGGCTCCTTTCATTTACCATATTTTGAACGTTCATCCACTTTGTACCATGAATCAGTACTTCATTCTTTTTTTTTAAATAATTTTTTTCTTTTGGCTGTGTTGGGTCTTCATTGCTGCATGTGGGCTTTCTCTAGTTGCGGCGAGTGGGGGTTACTCTTTGTTGCAGTGTCTGGGCTTCTCATTACAGTGGCTTCTCTTGTTGCAGAGCATAGGCTCTAGACTTGAGCAGGCTTGAGTAGTTGTGGCACATGGGCTCAGTAGTTTTGGCTCGTGGGCTCTAGAGCGCAGGCTCAGTAGTTGTGGCTCACGTGCTTAGCTGCTCCATGTTATGTGGGATCTTCCCGGACCAGGGCTCGAACCCATGTCCCCTGCATTGGCAGGTGGATTCTTAACCACTGCACCACGAGGAGTCCACTTCATTCTTTTTTATCACTAAATAATATTCCACTGCATAGGTATGCCATATTTAATTTATCCATTCATCAGTTGGTAGATACTTAGGTTGCTTCTACTGTGAATGAAAAATATTGCCTGCCCTACCAGTAAACAAAGGATGTTGCAGCCATCAAGCCATCACATTACAGCCTCCCTGATGATGAGCCCTGAGGAACATAGGATAGAAACAGGAAGCCCACCATCTAGCAGTTAACTGCTGCAGCCACCCCAGCTGCAGCCACCCCTGATGGTACACTCTGAGGAGACTCAGGATGAGAAAGCACAGGATGCTGGCCCCAGATAGTTGAGGTGCATATCAAGGGAATGATCCCAGTGAGCCCAGACTCTTGCATCTTTGTATACATAGAAAAGCACTAAATTCCATAACTTGACATATCTGGTTTTCTTTAATTAACAGTAATCTTTTGATGTTCCAACTACCTGGTCTTTGTTGCAAAAACTCCTATTTATCCTGGCTCTTCCCTTACCTCTTCAGAGCAATCTCTCAGAGTTATCTGAGATGCTGTGTCCCGGGCTTGAAGTCCTCAGAAAGTCCATCAAATAAAACATAATTCTTAACTTTTAGGTTGTGCATTTTTTTCTGCTGACACTACTTTTTGGCCACATATAAGCTTTTGTGTGGATATATGTTTTCATTTCTCTTGGGTATATATCTAGGAGTGGAAGTGGTGGATCATACAGTAACTGTGTTTAACCTTCTGAGAACTGCCAGACTGTTTTGCAGAGGAGCTGCACCATTTTATGTTTCTACCAGCAGTGTATAAGGGTTCCATTTCTACACAGCTTCATAATTTGTATTATTTTAAATTAAGTAATTTTAGGGCTTCCCTGGTGGTGCAGTGATTAAGAATCCGCCTGCCGGGCCTCCCTGGTGGCACAGTGGTTGAGAGTCCGCCTGCCAATGCAGGGGACACGGGTTCGTGCCCCGGTCTGGGAGGATCCCACATGCCGCGGAGCGGCTGGGCCCGTGAGCCATGGCTGCTGAGCCTGCATGTCCGGAGCCTGTGCTCCGCAGCGGGAGAGGCCACAGCGGTGAGAGGCCCGCGTACCGCAAAAAAAAAAAAAGAAGCCGCCTGCCAATGCAGGGGACACAGGTTCGAGCCCTGGTCCAGGAAGATCCCACATGCCGAGGAGCAACTAAGCCCGCGAGCCACAACTACTGAGCCCACGTGCCACAACTGCTGAAACCCACGAGCCTAGAGCATGCTCCACAACAAGAGAAGCCACCGCAATGAGAAGCCCGTGCACTGCAAAGAAGAGTAGCCCCCACTCACCGCAACTAAAGCCCATGCGCAGCAACAAAGACCCAATGCAGCCTAAAATAAATAAAAAATTTAAACATTAAAAAAAAGTGTATCGGGCTTCCCTGGTAGCGCAGTGGTTAAGAGTCCACCTGCCGATGCAGGGGACAGGGGTTCGTGCCCCGGTCCGGGAAGATCCCACATGCCGCGGAGCGGCTGGGCCTGTAGGCCATGGCCGCTGAGCCTGCGCGTCTGGAGCCTGTACTCCGCAACGGGAGAGGCCATAACAGTGAGAGACCCATGTACCACACACACACACAAAAAGTGTATCCTTTTAAAAAAAATAAAGTCATTTTAAAATGTAATTCATTGGCATCAGAAATGTAACAAATATCAAAAATTCTATACAGAAAGCTACATGTTTTCCTAATCTACAATCTCAGTAAACTGCGTAAATCCCAAGATTGTTCTGCAGGCTCTTTCCTGATATTCCTAAAATGACGCTGATGTCTCCAGTGCTGAAACAATAATGACCAGCAGTGGGAAGGACAGTCAGTGAGAGGTAACAGACTTATTCCACTAATGGAAGATGAGTTTCAAAGATACACACAGAGATTGCTTAAAAAATAATACTGTGCTCATTTGCTAAATGAGTAAAACCACACACAAATCAAGCAAACGAGATCAGCATATTATTAAGCTATAGGAAGAGTTCCTTTGTAGTGAAACCATTTCTCATAGACAGACCTGGCTCTCCTATACCTCAGACCATCTGAAAACTCAGCCCTGTGCCTTGGAAACAGGACCAACTATTTTAGGATTATTTTTCCTTGTGGCAAGAGTATAGTCTTCAGAGCTGGATAGACTTAAGATTCAAATCATGGTATTGACACTTGATATCTGTGTCACTTTGGGCCAGTTCCTTAACCTCTTTGAGCCTCAGTTCCCTCACCTGTAAGATGGATAAAAATTCCTAACTTGTAGAATTACTATGACTGGCACACAATAATAAGTGGTGACTTCTATAATACTTATTTCCATTCCTCATATATGGTAATTATCTCAGGAAATCTTAGAAAGTGAAAATAACTAAACCTGAAGTAGTAATCTTTTACTTGCAGGTAAAAGTACTAAATTGCCAAATATTCTGATGTAAATCTGAGTGTATCAATCTTCAACTGATAGAGGAAACCAGTGGACAGATATTTCAAAAATGAGCTCAGGGGCTTCCCTGGTGGCACAGTGGTTGAGAGTCCGTCTGCCAATGCAGGTGACACGTGCTCAAGCCCTGGTCCGAGAAGATCCCACATTCTGTGGAGCAACTAGCCCGTGCACCACAGCTGCTGAGCCTGGGCTCTAGAGCCCACGAGCCACAACTATTGAGCCTGTGTGCCACAACTGCTGAGGCCCACGCACCTAGAGCCTGTGCTCCGCAACAAGAGAAGCCACTGCAGTGAGAGGCCCACGCACTGCAATGAAGAGTGGCCCCTGCTTGCCTCGGCTAGAGAAGGTCTGTGCGCAGCAACAAAGACCCAACACAGCCAAAAATAAAAATAAATATTTTAAAAGAAAGAGCTCATGTAAAACACAAGTATTTGGGGCTTTAAAATACAATCTCTGACTTGGAGAAGGGGAGGAGGCATAATATATGTCACTTGAGCTGTAGTTAAGATAAGGTACAGTGGACTGGGAATCCCTGAGATATGGGTCTGGTCCCAGCTCCACCAATCTCCCAACATTTATGACTGTAGGCAAGTCAATTCTTCATTTATAAAAAAATTATATCTGCTTTTATTATATTTCAAGATTGTTTACAGAATCAAAGCTTTATAGATGATTAAGCATTACTCACTTTTAATATTGATAATCATAATATGTTTTCTATCTTTAAAAGCACAACAATAGGAGCAAATTCTATCATTATTTGAAAAGTTCTAAAGTAACCAAGTGCATTGGAGCGGAGGGGACAAGATTTGAAGGTCAACAAGGTTCAAATTACCTGCTATGTAATCTTGAAAAGGGAACTTAACCTATGTAAGTCTCAGAATTTTTAGCTATAAATAGAGGATATCTCTCATCACACCTAAAAATAAACTCAAAATGGGGCTTCCCTGGTGGCGCAGTGCTTGAGAGTCCGCCTGCCGATGCAGG
>NW_006775530.1:1285155-1287655 GCF_000442215.2 Lipotes vexillifer
AAAAAAAAAAAAAAAAAAAAAAAAAAAACTCAAAATGGATCATAGACTTAAACGTTAAGAGCCAAAACAATAAAACTCTTGGAAAAAAACACAGAAGTAAATCTCCATTATCTTGGGTTAGGCAATGATTTCTTAGAAATGACACCAAAAGTGAAAGTAATAAGAGAGGAAACTGATAAGCTGGACTTCATCAAAAGTAAGAAGTTGGGCTTCCCTGGTGGCGCAGTGGTTGGGAGTCCGCCTGCCGATGCAGGGGACGTGGGTTCGTGCCCTGGTCCGGGAGGATCCCACATGCCGCAGAGCAGCTAGGCCCGTGAGCCATGGCCGCTAAGCCTGTGCGTCTGGAGCCTGTGCTCCTCAATGGTAGAGGCCACAACGGTGAGAGGCCCGCGTACCGCAAAAAAAAAAAAAAAAAAAAAAAATCACAATGAGATACCACTTCACACTTACTGATATGACTATAATAAAAGGATCTTCTACAATAACTAGTATCGGTCAGGATGTAGAGAAATTGAAACTCTCATACATTGCTCATGGGAAAGTAAAATGGTGCAGCCGCTTTGGAAAACAGTTTGACAGTTCCTCAAAGGGTTAAACAGAATTACTATATAACCCAGTAATTCCATTCCCTCATGTATACCCAGGAGCAATGAAAACATATGTCCACACAAAAACTTGTACACGAATATTCATTACATTGTTCCTCATAACAGCTTAAAAGTAAAAATGACTCAAATGTCCATCAACTGATGAATGGATAAACAAAATGTGGTTAATCAATAGTACAATGGAATATTATTCAGCCATGAAAAGGAATGAGGTCCTGATACATGCTACAACATGGATGAACCTCACAAATGTTATGTTAAGTGAAAAGAACCAGACAAAACAGTCCACACATTCTATATTATGAAAAGTCCAGAATAGGCAAATCCATAGAGACAAAAAGTAGATTAGTGGATCCCAGGGGCAAGGGGGAGTGAGGAATGGGAAATGACTGACAATGGATATAGGGTTTCTTTTTGAGATGATGAAAAGTTCTAAAATTAGACAGTGGTGATGGTTGCACAAATCTCTAAATATACCAGAAACCACTGAATTACACATTCTAAATGGGTGAATTTCAGGTGTGTAAATTAAATCTCCAATAAGAAGTTTAAAAAATGGGGATAATGTCTATTTCCCCGAACTACTTTAAGAATTTACTGAGCTAGCATGTATGAGAGACCTTCGTTAAATGCCCATTTGTTAGTTAGGTGGTACAAGGTCTGGACACAAAAGAAATCTTCCCATTTCAAGGACATAAATGGAGATGATAAACTTCACAGGACTACATTCCAAATTTCAATGCCCGATCCAATTAGATGGTCCTTCAAGGGATAGAATTACTTTCAGTTAATGGTTGCCCAACTTAGTTTATTTGAAGTAGAAATCTGAGAATGGATAGGAAGTTCAGTCTCTGACAAATTAAGACTTGTAATCCTGCTCAGTTTGAAACTCTGTAAAAACAATTTCACCTTGTATCTACTTTCCTCCCTTCCAGGCCTTTTGCCTTCCCTCCCCTTGGCTCTCTTGCCAGAAATGAAAACTCTTCTGTGAAAGGAAAAGGGTAGAAGAGTTAGTGCAATTTGTTCAAGCATGTCAAGATGTCTAGATTCTCTTCACTACACACACTGGCATACTTTTCCCTCCCATGCTTGGCTCAGAGCCTAGGGTTTCTTTCCTTTTTTCCAAGAGCCTAGTAGTTTCGTCCAAAGATTCTTTTGACACCGATGGGGATCACTTGGATCCCTGAAATGCATCTATCACTGGTGTTGCTTTCAAAATGTTCTTTAAATAATTAAAAGTGACTGCAAGGACACACAAGCAGATGCACACTAAGATAAATAACTTAGCTATAGTATCTTATTTGAAGATCATGTATTTATTTATCACATTCATTACTGAACATCTATTTTAAGACTAAAATGTGGAAAATGCCCCAAACATCAAATATACATTATGGGACTCTTTTTTTTTTTTTAACATCTTTATTGGAGTATAATTGCTTTACAATGGTGTGTTAGTTTCTGCTTTATAACAAAGTGAATCAGTTATACATATACATATGTTCCCATATCTCTTCCCTCTTGCATCTCCCTCCCTCCCACCCTCCCTATCCCACCCCTCTAGGTGGTCACAAACCACCGAGCTGATCTCCCTGTGCTATGTGGCTGCTTCCCACTAGCTATGTATTTTTACGTTTGATAGTGTATATATGTCCATGCCACTCTCTCACTTTGTCACAGCTTACCCTTCCCCCTCCCCATATCCTCAAGTCCTATGAGACTTTTTTTTTTAATTAATTAGTTTATTTATTTATTTTTGGCTGAGTTGGGTCTTCATTGCTGCACGTGGGCTTTCTCTAGTTGCGTTGAGCAGGGGCTACTCTTCATTGTGGTGCGTGGGTTTCTCATTGTGGTTGCTTCTCTTGTTGCGGAGCACGGGCTCTAGAGCATGG
>NW_006775530.1:1290837-1326741 GCF_000442215.2 Lipotes vexillifer
TTTTTTTTGCGGTACGCGGGCCTCTCACTGTTGTGGCCTCTCCCGTTGTGGAGCACAGGCTCCGGACGCGCAGGCCCAGCGGCCATGGCTCACGGACCCACCCGCTCCGCAGCACGTGGGATCTTCCCGGACTAGGGCACGAACCCATGTCCCCTGCATCGGCAGGTGGACTCTAAACCACTGCGCCACCAGAGAAGCCCTAACATCTTTATTGGAGTATAATTACTTTACATTGTTGTGTTAATTTCTGCTTTATAACAAAGTAAATCAGCTATACATATACATATATCCCCATAGCTCCTCCCTCTTGTGTCTCCTTCCCACCCACCCTATCCCACCCTTCTAGGTGGTCACAAAGCACCGAGCTGATCTCCCTGTGCTATGCAGCAGCTTCCCACTAGGTATCTGTTTTACATTTGGTAGTGTACATATGTCAATGCCACTCTCTCACTTTGTCCCAGCTTATCCTCATTAAATTTTATTTTATTATTTTTTTGGTGATAGCTTTATTGAGATACAATTCACATACCATAAAATTCACCAATTTAAAATATACAATTCAGTAGTTCCTAGCATACTAACAGAGCTATACAAACATCACCACAATCAATTTTAGAATGTTTTCATCACCCCACAAGGAAACCCTGTACCCTTTAGCTATCACCTCCCAAACCTTTCCCCTTTCTCCCTAGCCCTAGACAACTACTAATCTACTTTCTGTCTCCATAAATTTACCTATTCTGGACATTTCATATAAAGAAACCATACAATATGCGGTTTTTTTGTACCTGGCTTCTTTCACCTATAATGTTTTCAAGGTTAATCCATGCTGTAACATGTCTCAGTACTTCATTACTATTTTTGGCTGAATAATATTCCATTGTAAATATATACCACATTTTGTCTACCTATTCATCAAATGGTGGACATTTGGATTGTTTCCACCTTTTGGCTATTATGAACATTCATGTACAAGTTTTTGTGTGGACATGTGTTTTCATTTCTCATGGGTGAATACTTAGAATTGCTGGGTCAAGTGACAACTCTACATTTATCTTTTCAAGGAACTGCCAGATTGTTTTCTGAAGCAGCTGTACCATTTTACATTCCTATTTAGCTCCCTTTTTACAGGTAAGAAATTGAAGCCCAGAGGGATTAAGTAATTTGCCAAAGTTCATACAGCTGAGAAGCAGGGGAAGGGGTGGCGCATCCTGGTGATCCATCTCCAGCCCCCAGCCCAAGGACTATACCACACTGACGGAGCCAAGAGAAACTGTGAGCTAATTCTGCCTTCTCACCGTGTCTGCTTCTTACCCCTTTTCATGAGGCCTCTCTCTAGATTTGAAATCCACAAATTAATGGAGATGAGAACAACAAAGAATCACAAAAGAGAAATAAAATTATTGCAAAAAATGTTTTGATGACGAAATATTATATATTCTGAGATTCTTTTAGCTTAAAGACAGAGCAGGGCTTCCCTGGTGGCACAGTGGTTAGGAGTCCACCTGCCAATGCAGGGGATACGGGTTCATACCCTGGTTCGGGAAGATCCCACATGTCACGGAGCAGCTGGGCCTGTGTGCCACAACTACTGAGCCCTCACGCCTAGAGCCCGTGCTCCCAATGGGAGAGGCTACCACAATGAGAGGCCCGCGCACTGCAACGAAGAGTGGCCCCTGCTCACTTCAACTAGAGAGGGCCCATGCGCAGCAATGAAGACCCAACACAGCCAAAAAGAAATAAATAAATAATAATAAAAAAAGACAGGGCAAAGGTGCACAGTGACAGTAGTCAGGTTCCTAAAAGGCCAACATAATGAGAGCTCATGTGTGAGCCATTCTTTACCTCCTTGAATTAGAGGAAATGGGATTTAATCTATAGAATGATAAGTAAGCATAAATAAAGGCTTCCTTATCATTATGAGATACTGAAACTCTCTAGGACCCCTTTAGGAACTCTCCAGGAATATTATTATCATGACTGAAATCAAGTCCTAGCTAGGAGACAGGAAGAGGGACAAAATGTCCAACAGTCTGCGGCTCTAGGAATTTAGAGATTTTGTGCAAACATACATGATATAATCTTTGGTCCACAAACTCAAAGTCCTTTAACCAGGACCAACTTACCCTGAATGGCAGACAGATAAATAAAGGTGTCTTCATGCTCCAAGTTCTCCAAGAATATCTGTAACCACAGAACACAGTAGTGATATGATTCACAAACAGCAAGCAAGATTTAAGAGACCCTTAGAGCAGCCTCAAAAAAATAAATGCTTTTCTTCCTCTTTGCTGTAGCGAGATATCGGTCTGACTTCAGAATCTTATGGGGAAAACAGTATATACGTTTGAAGTCCCATTGTTATAATAGCTAAAAGAGGGTAGCGATTATAGGGGAGATACTTCTTGAAGTTGTTGAGTATACACCAAGAATAGGCATGGAAGGCAAAATCTGGAAGAACAATCGTCAACATTTTTTTCACTATAGCCCACTGTAGATAGCCCATTCTTAGATATGACCTGACAGACTACAGGCCCTGACACACACAGGCCAGGTTCGGGGTTATGTCCAATTAATGGCACACCTGCTATAATTTGATCCTTTTCTCTTGCACTCAGAAAGTGTATGGAAATGCAAGTGCAAGATGGAGATATTATTGGGATAACCTTGAATGTGTTCTATTTTTAAATATCTTTTGCAAATTTCAGCACTTCAACTGACATCAGTAACAAATTACTCTCAACACATCTCATAATTTAGGAACACACCAGGGCACGTCAACCGCAGTGGGTACTGCTTATCTAGAAGATATGACAGTTGACATGTTAGGTTTAGGCCCTAACACACGGGCCAGAGGAAGACAGTGGCCATATGCCCATGTCCTTCCTGCTTGGTATCTAGAAGAGGGGGGGTGTCTTTCCATATATAGTGATGTGTCCTTTACAGGAACAGCAATTCTTGATATCAACTTGATACTGCTGGTCTCCACATCTGTGGCATGTTAGGGAGAGCTCAAGATTAGTTAAGTTGGGAAGATGGCCAGGTTGGAAGGGGTGGAAATCATGTATGGAGTAAGAGAAGCTTAATCCAGGGTAGTAGCCATGGGAATGAAGAGGAACAGATAGATCTGAAAGACTTCTTGAAAAAAGAATTGACAGGACTTGATGACCAATTATGTATAGCAGATGAAAGTTAAGTTAGCTAAAGAAAACTCCAAAGATGTTCATAGCATTAACCATCTAAATAGGTGTGTGAAGGCATATTTTTAATGATTACTCAAAGGAGATATATAATTTGAGGTTTTCAGCAACATTTCAATGACAGCAAATCCTTGGCACATTTCTGTGCCTCAGTTTTCTCATCTATAAAATGAGGATAATGTTAATATTTTGGTGGTTGCCAGGATTAGAGATAATGTCTGAAAGGCATACAGCCTGGCTCAATAAACAGAAGTTATCGTTACACTACTGGTTCTAATACTTTAGTGACTAAAAATAAATGTTTTCAATCAGAATTATAATTCTTAGTCTAATGGCTAGAGTATATGGAAAAAATAATAGTAATAATATAATAATGATACTACTAAACCTTTATTGAGTGCTCATTATGTGCTTGCCACTATAATTCATGCTTTACATGGAGTATTTTATTTACGTATTTATTTGTTTAGGCTGTGCAGTGCGGTTTGCGGGATCTTAGTTCCCTGATCAGAGACTGAACCTGGGGCCCCGGCAGTGAAAGCGCCAAGTCCTAACCATTGGATGCCAGGGAATTCCCAAATTATTTTATTTTAAATCTTTCAACATAAAGTGCGTCCAGTTACAATTATCCTCACTTTACAGATGTAAAAATTGAGGCTCAGAAAGTTTAAGTGACTTTGTCCAAGAAAATGATCTGCGATTTGATCAGTCGTCTCTAGACCCTTGGCTCTTAATCTCTAACCCATACTGAAGTCAGGACAATTTCCACAAAAGGGAAAAGATCCCCAACTAAGCATATATAGTCTCCCATATAAATCCACGATATAAAGAACAGCCTTTTCACTGTGATGGAGGGAATGTGGGGAGGGGACACAGTTCTGTCTAAAGCCCCTCTGAAAGGGGCCCAGAAAAAACAGGTGGCTTATCTTGGCTGGTCACAGTGTTGAAAGTGGCCTTATCTACCAGAAAAGGAATTTGCTCTGAGAATTTGCTCAGGGTCTTCTTCCATTGGCTCAAATGTTACTAGTTTGTGAAGCCATGTCAAGATCTACTTCCTCCAGATTTTCAACTCTCTCCTTCTCCTGACTGTCCACAGGGTTTCTTGCCTGTAAAAGTTCTGACACTCTGCTCGTGTTCAATTGAGTCTCATGTGTATCTAAGTCTTTGCTATGTCTGAGTCTTGCCTCCATAGAACAATTACAATTTCCCCAAGGGCGGCCTAGGACAGTGCTTGATACAAGTCAAGGCTCCTGGAAAGTGGTCTCACCGTGTGTGTGTGTGTGTGTGTGCGTGCGCGCGCGCGCACGTGTGTGTGTGTGTGTGTGTGTGTGTGTGTGTGTGTGTGTGGTGTTCTACTCACCTTGAGAAGCTTCTTCTGCATCTCAAGGGCTTTTGGTTCTCTCTGTTCTATCCAGCGAGAAAGAGTTCTCAGGGCAGCAGCCCGTGTTGGAATTTGAGGATCATAAGCTGATAAAAGAGCCTCCTGGAGCTGTTCTGTGGTTATGCTTCCTGATTTCTGGTTTATAGTGATGCTGGGCTCACGGACTTCCTGAGGAACGAGTGGAGCATTAGGTGTCAGGCTTGTTTGGTTGGATGTGCAATGGCTTCGCTGTTGTTCAAGGTGGTGATAAGACACATTGCTGTATCTTTCATGACTGGTTTGTTGCTGCTCTTCCCTTTTCCCTCCTGGATCCTTTTTGTTCAGGGTACTCTGGGCAGCCACACTGACAGCCTCAGTGGAAAAGGCTCCGTGGGTAGAGATGGTGATGCGGAGATCAACGGCGAGTTCTTGGATGACAGGGTCAGGGTATGTGTTGGAGACCTTCTCCAACAGAGGCAGCAATTGCTTCAGAATGGCAAATTCACTTGACTTCAACTATAAAATGAAAAATGCCAAATCCAAATTAACATAGCGGATGTTAATATGACCTGAGCACAAGGCAACAGATCCTGAGAAAAAGGGGTAGGAACGAAACCTTGTTCCTGGTGTAATCAGCATATAGCCTGAGTCTGGTACTCTAATACTATGGTCGAACAATTACAGCTAACATTTACTGAATATTGTGCAGGTACTTTTCTAAGTTAAAAAACATATATCAGTAATGCAAATTATTACTCTTTTTTTCCCTCCCCACTCCCCCGCATATTATTAGTCTTAATTTTTACAATCTGATGGGCAAAACATGGCTGCTTATTATTTTAATTTGCATTAACCAGTCGTATGGTGAAATTCTTTTATATTTTGATTTTTATTGTATTACTGTATTTTTTAATTTCATGTCCCTTTTGCCATAAAAAGATGAGTTCATATTAGCAAAGTACTTAGTGCCTGATACACAGTAAGTGCTATGTGTATGTTTTAAAAATAAATACAATAAACAAAAAATACACATACATATTCATGGCCCTATGATCTATTATTATTTATATTTTAAATGGGGGGAGGGACTTCCGTGGTCGCGCAGTGGTTAAGAATCTGCCTGCCAATGCAGGGGACATGGGTTCGATTCCTGGTCCAGGAAGATCCCACATGCCGTGGAGCAACTAAGCCCATGCTCCACAACTACTGAGCCTGCGCTCTAGAGCCCACGAGCCACAAGTGCTGAGCCCACACGCCACAAGTACTGAAGCCCACGGGCCTACAGCCCGTGCTCCGCAACAAGAGAAGCTACTGCCATGAGAAGACCGTGCACTGCAACAAAGAGTAGACCCCGCTCTCTGCAACTAGAGAAAGCCCGCATGCAGCAACAAAGACCCAACGCAGGAGAGAGAGAGAAAGAGATGGGTAAACAGGGGAGAAACTGAGGCATAGAACAGTTAGGTAACATGTCTAAGGTCACACAACTAGAAGATGGTAAGATGTGAACTCAACAAGTCTGGCTCCTGCAGGGGGGATGCATTCAATCCCTGGTCCGGGAACGAAGATCCACATGCAACACAGTACAGCCAAAAAACAAAAAATAAATTTAAAAAGCATAAAAATAGATATATTTGGGAATTCCCTGGCAGTCCATAGGACTCTGAACTTTCACTGCTGTGGGCCCAGGTTCAATCCCTGCCCGGGGAACTAAGATTTTGCAAGCCGCATGGTGAAGCCAAAAAAAAAAAAAAAAAAAAAAAAAAAAAAAAAAAAAAAAAAAAGCAAACAAGTCTGGCTCTAGAGTCCACACTCTTACCTAAACCTTACACAGTCTCACTTGAATGAATAAAGCTCTTCTTATAAAGTGGCTGGTTAGCATACAAGGGCATAATAGGTCTGGAAGGGACTGGGATGATAACTGGCAGAAGGGAATTTCTCCTAGAATACAGGAGTGAAAACTATGTAAGATCTTATTCTCTCCAGAAGCTTTGTTCTAATCATGCCTTACTAGGAAAGGTACACGAGAGGTCAGTGAAGAAACAAGAATCAGTGGTGATCCTTTTATGTTTGAGAATACTGGAAAAACTGTCATATGAAGCTTCATGAAGCTCTGATCATTTGAAAACCTTGCATGTCTTAAATCCTTTTTAGAACAAGGCAGGCTATTTATTACTTACTCATTCATGCACTTCATTATCCAACCAACCAATCAATTGACCAACTGTTTTCACAGGACCTATATAATATTCTCATGTTATACTTCCACAGGATTGTTACTGTTCATTTTCTCTACCACTTTCCTCCCAAGTAAATGAAAACTTGAGGTATATGTCAGGTTTGTACCTGTAGAATTTCACCATAAAAATGTCACCTAAGAAAAGGGTCAATTTTATCAAGAATCTATGTGGAACTGGAAAAGACATTTTAGAATAATTATGCAAATGTTATCATTATGCTAGACTTCGTTCAATGCCTCTGTAGTATCATGGACCTTTGTTTTTTCTTCAAGCATCTGAAATGGGAATATCTACTTATATCTATAGTGTATGTAAAAAATATGTACATTTTTTATGTACATATGTACATAAAAGTGTATGTATAAAAGTATCTTCTTTTTGATTTTCTTTTTTTTAAATAGTTTATTTATTTGTTTGTTTATTTATTGCTGCGTTGGGTCTTCGTTGCTGCCCACGGGCTTTCTCTAGTTGCAGCGAGCAGGGGCTGCTCTTCGTTGCTGTGCAAGGGCTTCTCATTGCGGTGGCTTCTCTTGTTGCAGAGCACGGGCTTTAGGCGCGTGGGCTTCAGTAGTTGTGGTGCGTGGGCTCAGTAGTTGTGGCTCATGGGCTCTAGAGAGCAAGCTAAGTAGTTGTGGCACACGAGCTTTGTTGCTCCGCAGCATGTGGGATCTTCCCGGACCAGGGCTCGAACCCGTGTCCCCTGCACTGGCAGGCGGATTCTTAACCACTGAGCCACCAGGGAAGCCCTCATTTCCTTTTTTTTCTTTCATAATTGAGATTTTATTGGTTGTTTTGAGGATCAGTACACAGACATTTCAATTTGTACACAGTTCTCAACATACGTACCAAAAATCTAAACAATTATGTAGTTGTGATTCTTTTCTGAACAGTTATTCCAGTGACTTTCCAGCTTAAAATTTGGAGGCAAATTTTCCTTCACAGGATATCAAGTACCAGTATCTTCAAATATTGATACGCTGTTACATCATAAGTTCCACTAATTCACAATTTTATATCATATACACTACATACTCAAATTGTCAATCATTCACAGCACATTAACAGTTACTAGAAGAACTGGACTACCACGACCAAAGATGTTACAGAGTGCACAAAATTCTGCCTAGGAAAGCCAAGATCGAGGGGTGAATGGTTTGCTTTAGGAAACAATTCTATCAAAAACAACATGGGAAGAGAAGTAATTTAAAGTGTTTAAGACATTAAATGCACAACTGACTCCAAACTGCCATTTAGTATGTTTTGTATTATAGGATAGAAAAGCTACCCTCCATCTGTGGAATGTTAAGCTGACACCCAAGACAATCAAAGCCTCCCATATTCAATATCCCACTATTTTCTGGTTGTACCAAAAAATAAACAACCAGCAAACGATTTCACCTCTTAAAGAAAAGCATTTACACTTAAAAAGTTGGATGAGGTGGGATTCCCTCCTTTTTATAAACGTTTCTAGAGTTACTAAAAAACTTGCATTTACAAAATAGTTGATAAAAATATTCCTCTGGATTGTACAAGAAGGGAGACAGGGACCACTGACAGGACCAGGTGTCTGATATTAATCAGACGGCTTCTTTCTCTCCTGCTTCATCAGAAGCTGGGCTCTCCTTGTTTTTAGTTTCTTCATTTTCTGCAGGTAAGTCTTCTTTAGTCTCTTGGTTAGCCACTTCAGCCTGTTTTCCCTTTGCTCCCCTTTTCCCTTTTGTTTCCACTTTTTTGTCTGAAGATTTATCCTTTCCTGCCGCCTTATTTTGGCTTCATTTCCACTTTTGCAGGAGTCGGTTTACCTGACAACCTCGCCAATCTCCTCTTGGGCTCCTCCTTTGCTGCGCCCTCGGCAGAGCTGACCTTCCTCTTGGGCATCATGACGGCGGCGCAGGCGCATGCCGGGTACATGCCAGGTGCCTGCAGGCCGCGGCACACCTGAGAGCCTTCGCGAAGCTGGGCTGCCTGGCTGCTGCCTCTCCTCCCACCACCCCTTCTTTTTCATTTCTGTTACAACAATTTCTTCTTAAAAAGATACACATAGACCAATGGCACAGAATAGAGAGCCCAGAAATAGACCTACACAAATATAGTCAACTAATTTTTTTCTTTGAAGGATCTCAAAGATTATTTAGTCTGACCTCAGGACTTTCCTCGTGGCACAGTGGTTAAGACTCTGTGCTCCCAATGCCTGAGGCCCAGGTTCCATCCCTGGTCCGGGAACTAGATCCCACATGCATGCTTCAACTAAGAGTTTGCATGTCACAACTAAGGAGCCCACCTGCCACAACTAAGGAGCCTGTGAGCCACAACTAAGGAGCCCACCTCCTGTAACTATGGAGCCTGCCTGCCACAACTAAGACCTGGTGTAACTAACTAACTAACTAAATAAATAAAACCTTAAAAAAAAAGGTTATTTAGTCTGACATCACCATTTACAGGCAACCCAGAAAGGGAAATTGTTTAGCTCTAGAAACTGAGAAATGGCAGAACTGGGCATGACCTCCTGACTTTCTTTTCACTGCTCTTTCTCTGACAGAGCTAATTTTCCTGATCCCAGCCCAGACAAGGATGACATTTCTGTTCATGGTTGTTAGAGCAACTGGTGGACAAAGTGAATTATCCAAGGAAATATTCTTTATAGCAGGCTTTATTCTCCTCTCAGCAAATATTATGCCCAAATGAGTGCTTTCAAGTGGATGGCCCTTGGCACCCTCTTGCCTTCTAATAATTGCCTTATAAATTAAATCCTTATAAATTGCCTTTTGATGCACTGAGTGCCTGGGTAGATGCCGAACACTGTGCAGAACTTTGCAACAATGAGACGCAATGCCTAAAACTGCAAAGAAGGACGCTTTGGACAGGTCCCCAGGGGACCTGGATTCCAACTCCCTGATCCTTCCACTAACTCCCTGTGGCACCTTGACAGGGTATTTCCATCCTCTGAACCTCAGTTTTCAAATCTGCAAAATAAGGCTGAACTCCTTCCCAATTTTGGGTCTGTGAGATGAACTGGGATTCTGGAATGCCCACCTGACAAGAATAGGAAGTTGCACCCAGATTTATTTTCTTAACTCAGATGTCACTCCTAACTCAGATAGTCAACTGATCTTTGACAAAGGAGCAAAGGCAATACAATGGAGAAAAGACCAACTTTTCAGCAAATGGTGCTGGAACAACTGGACATTCACATGCAAAAAAAATGAATCTAGACACAGACCTTACACTATCACAAAAATTGACTCAAAATGGATCATAGACCTAAATGTAAAATGCAAGACTATAAAATTCCTGCAAGATAACATAAGACAGAAAATTTAGATGACCTCAGGTATGGTGATGGCTTTTTTAGGTGAAATACCAAAAAAATCCATGAAAGAAATAATTGATAAGCTGGACTTCATTAAAATTAAAAACTTCTGCTCTGCAAAGGACAATGTCAAGAGAAAGAGATGACAAGCCACAGACTAGGAGAAAGTATCTGCAAAAGACACGTTTTGCTTATAGACAATTATCTAAAATATACAAAGAATTCTTGGGACTTCCCTGGTGGCACAGCGGTTACGAATCCACCTGCCAATGCAGGGGACATGGGTTCGATCCCTGGTCTGGGAAGATCCCACATGCCACACAACAACTGACCCTGTGCGCCACAACTACTGAGCCTGCGCTCTAGAGCCCGCGAGCCACAACTATTGAGCCCACGTGCCACAACTACTGAAGCCTGCACGCCTGGAGCCCATGCTCTGCAACAAGAGAAGCCCCTGCAATAAGAAGATCACACACTGCAACGAAGAGTAGTCCCCGCTCTCTGCAACTAGAAAAGATCAGTGGTTGCCAGAGGTTAGGGGGAGGGAGGGATGAATAGGCAGCGGATTTTGGGGTTAGTGCAACTATTAGGTACAGCACTATAATGGTGGATACCTGTCATTATACATTTGTCAAAACCCATAGTGCACAGTACG
The DNA here is from genome assembly GCF_000442215.2 of Lipotes vexillifer. Taxonomy (NCBI): domain Eukaryota; kingdom Metazoa; phylum Chordata; class Mammalia; order Artiodactyla; family Lipotidae; genus Lipotes; species Lipotes vexillifer. The sequence goes on from NW_006775530.1 coordinate 1,301,597, forward strand.
AAGATGTGTCCATGTAGGTTCATTGATTCTACAAATGTACCACTCTGGGGCTGGATGTTGACAGTGGGAGAGGCTGTGCATGTGTGGGGGCAGGGGGCGTATAAGAACTCTCTGTACCTCTTGCTCCATTTTGCGGTGCACCTAAAACTGCTCTAAAATATAAAGTCTATTTTTAAAAAACCCAACCACCTTTTCTCCCTGTTTTCAAACTTCTTAGTCATTGTGGGATTCACCTTATTCAACTAGGTAGCTTCTCTAATCACCATGGGCAGGTAGGTGGATTCTGAATCTAACAGTTTCTAAGGCAGTGAAAGTTATGTATTCCTTCAGCTTCATAAGCCTACAGATTTCCCACTGTAAGAATAATCAGGGAAATCTAAGACTACAGGTGTCAACTATTTGTTTATAAATGTTCAAAAAAATTTTCTGAGGTATAAAGTAATATTCACTTAATTGGTAGATGACAAAACTGAAGCACTAAGTATTAATTATTTTTCAAGGGTCACCAAGGACCACTATCAAAATTGAAAAGTGACCATAAAGCCCTCAATGCTCCTCCTGTCACTGCTTCTCAGCAAAGATCTCACATCCAGACCTCAGAATTCTGTGTAAAAGCCCCAAGGCCTGAAGGAGCAACCCACAAGTGAATGACAGATTCCTTTATCTGGCTGCCTCGCTCCCAGAGTTTCTGGAATGCTTCAGGAACAGAATGAGCAGTGTTATGTCAGCTCACATCTGTGATTTCTTTCAGGGTGTCAGGAGTGGAACAGTTAGATGGTAAGTTGTTATAAATTTCTACAAGTTCTCAAATTAAAAAACTGGGAGTTGGGGCTTCCCTGGTGGCACAGTGGTTGAGAATCCACCTGCTGATGCAGGGGACACGGGTTTGAGTCCTGGTCTGGGAAGATCCCACATGTTGCAGAGCAACTAAGCCCGTGAGCCACAACTACTGAGCCCATGTGCCACAGCTACTGAAGCCCGAGCACCTAGAGCCCATGCTCCGTGACAAGAGGAGCCACCACAATGAGAAGCCCGCGCACTGCAACCAAGAGTAGCCCACCCTTGCCGCAAGTAGAGAAAGCCCATGCGCAGCAACAAAGACCCAACGCAGCCAAAAATAAATAAATTTTAAAAATCAAAAACAAAAATTAAAAAAACTGGGTGTTGGACCAGCTGGGTGGTGGGAGAGAGTGTGTCTTCACAGGGAAGCAGAGGACAACTCAGGTGACAGCCAGAGGAGGGCATGTGTACACTGAAAAAGCCCCACATGAGACTTTACAAAGCTTCCCTGCGGGGGCATACACACCCTCATTCTGCCTTACCCTACTGCAGTGAAAATCACTATTTTGGAAGAATCCAAGAGTCTCTTCCAGCAATAAAATGCTAACCTAAAAATTCCTAATTCTAAAAAACATTTACATTTATTTTGTGTTCTCATTTCTGTATACCATCTATGTTTCTTCAGATATTTAGTTGAGCAGCTTATATGTCTGGGTCCTTATATACAATGTCACTGAATTTATTTTACAAGTGGTACTTTTACTTTTGTTTGAAGTCAGCACATAGCATGCTCTGTTTTATAATGAGCCATACATAAAGATACACGATATAGAAATATAAATCTTTTTTTAAAATTAAGAATTCATGAGGGCTTCCCTGATGGCGCAGTGGTTGAGAGTCTGCCTGCCGATGCAGGGGACACGGGTTCGTGCCCCGGTCCAGGAAGATCCCACATGCTGTGGAGCGGCTAGGCCCGTGAGCCATGGCCGCTGAGCCTGCGCGTCCGGAGCCTGTGCTCCGCAACGGGAGAGGCCACAACAGTGAGAGGCCCGCATACCGCAAAAAAAAAAAAAAAAAAAAAAAAAAAAAAAGAATTCATCAGATTAATCACAACCACTAGAAGGTAAACTCCATGAGGGAAAAGAGACACTTGATAAATAGTTCTTGAATGAGTTCATTCTATGATACTCTCAGAAAAAGTGGCATGAGATCTCAAGATTTGTGTTCAAAGTCCCAGCCCCACCAAGATCAGGTCTGTTCCACGCAGCAGTGCTTCAGAGGACGCTATGGGCCCTGGAACATCATGCAGAAACTGCTTCCTGAGGGGACAGGCAAGTTACCAACATACTTTTACTGGTGACCAATCCTGACATTTAGAAAATAAGTTTGGAAATATGGTTGTCTAGTTGTCAGTCTTAAACCTACACTTTCTCCAAATCAACTCCTCTTTCTAGACACTATGTTCTAATAATCATCTTAATTACATAAATTAGAAAGGAAAGAAAGAAGCGTTCAAATTCTGTTAGATCCTGTTTCATTAGTTAAAACAATGAATCCTAATCAGGGATAGGTATTGAATACAATGTAATCTTCTAGACTCTGAAGCAACAACCTAGCCAATGATCATCTGAAAACATAATTCAGAACTGTAACTTTTTTTTTAATACAAAGACAGAAGACCTAGCATTACTATAGAAGCCACTTATAAATCCTTGAATCAAATGGGGAAAAAATTAATAGGTCTAGGGCAAAAGTATAGGAGTGACGTGTTTATGTTCTCTTTAAGTGCAAAGTCAGCGGAATCAAGACATAATCAGTGAGTCAGGATGGCTCATGGAAGGGCAGGGACAGGTAAAGGACGTACATTTGCATCAGTCAGGTGAGTCTCTGTTAGAATATGACTAATTTACATAGCCAGCCCCCAAACAATGGGCTTCTCAAATAGGAAATGGAGATTTCTGTGTTCTATTTTCCATTTGGGATATGGTTTGAATTTCTAAGTGTTAAATAAGAAAAAAGCAAAGCAAAAAAAAAAAAAAAAGCACACAATCAACTATGGAAAGAAAGAGTATTCAAATCAATATTCTACCAGAAAAACACAAATCAATCAGTTCAACTAAATCCAATAACAGTACAACTTAAGAAAAACTATTCCATTGGGGAACTTCTCCTTGACAGTTCTAAACAGCAGGACTATAATATGACTCTAGCAACTGAACCAGCCATGTTTTTTTTCAAACTACATGGGAAATATAAAATTAGGAGTGCTAAGAAAATCTACCAAGAAATGGGTTTCACATTAACAACAGGCCCCAATAAAATTTCTTTTCTTCTTAAGGACAGCCTAGAGAGTCAAATTCTAATATACCAAGCATCAGTATCAGAGTTTAATCCTCAAACTCAAAAATCCATTCCCAGAGGGTTTCCCTACTCATTGCTAAGAGTATGTCCAGTTTGACTTCAGATCAGATTTCATAATACTTGCACTAAACCTATTCTGCTTTCTTGCGGTCTTCTCACCTAATGTGGTATGTCACACACACGTATGTGCCTACCTTTCCACCTTATTCTGACCCCTGGTCTCTACTCAGCTACTCAGGCCTTCTATCAGTTTCTTAAGTATACCAAGCTCTTTCCTGCTTCCCAGCCCTTGTACATGATGTTTCTTTAATTGGGAGAGTTTCCTCCATCTGCACTGTACACATTCCCAAACTCCTATGCAACAAGTCTTAGCTTAGACTTATATGTGTGTCCTCAGTGGAAACCTTCCCAGCCTAGGTTAGATGTTATGTTCTCTTGGCACCCTCCACTTCTCGTTTGAGGTACTTCATTCAATTCTAAGTATATTTTTTGAAATAGTTATTTAATGTCTGACTCCCTCACTGGCTTTGAGTTTCTTGAGGGTAGGGACAATGTCTATTTGTCCACTGCTCTATTCCCAGCACCTTAGCTCAGTATCTGGCATATAACAAGTAGGCAATAAATATTTTTTGAGTGAATAAATTTTAAAATGATAAATTATATAAAAGATACATGCACTAGAAACAAAGCTTTAACATGCTACATGATATGAGTTGAACAATGGATCCTGTGCTAAAATGGAACTATTCAAAACATGGAATCCTAAGCAACCAGCAGGTTATAAAGGTTCTCCCCTGACTACAGCAGTAGGGACAAGGGCTGAGCTTTGGATAGCCACTACAGTGAAGGCCAGAGAATCTAGCGTTCACCACAGATGCAAAACACTGTGCCAGGTATTTCCAAATCCAGCTCGTGCCAGGTCAGAAAGGGCCCTACCTTACTGATGGGGAAGTCTACCCAGGTAACAAGGTGGAAGTGTTACAGTTTTCTTATCCTCCACTTTGGAGAGAATTCTTATTAACAACCTGACTTGTTTATCCTGGTTCTCCTGTGTGCAATATCCATTCTGATTTCTCACAAGGGTATGAAAGGGAAGCAACAGTTTTTTCTCTTCTCTTCTCCCTCAAGTTTGGTTCACATCTGCAACTCACCTGAATGGCTCCTCCCAGCATGACGGCCACCAGCCCCATGGACATGCTCAGTGTCTGTGATTCCACAGTGCTCTCTGCCTGGTGGGCCAAGCTTGCACATGCTCGCTGCAGGGTTGCTGCTACAAAGTCCACAACCTACCACAGAAATGGAATTGAGAATCAGCGAGGAGTAAGGAAAAAAAAATCTCAAAATTCTCTTTACATCTTACATCTACCTCCTCATCTTTTCCCTCATCAACATCACGATAGCAAGAAGCTTCAGGAACAACTGCTACCATGTAGCAGGCATGGTGCTCAGTATTTTACATGCACAAGCTCACTTAGGTCTCCTATCAACTTTAGGATGTACTCTTGTCCTCATTTTCAGATGAAGAATCTTAGACTTAAAGAGGCAATCTGCTCAAGGCCATACAGTCAATAAATGAGAAAGCCCATTTATACTTTCTCAGATCTTTTAATACCCCAATCCACCTTCCTTTACTTTTCATGAATTTTGCCAGGAAATTAAAATGAAAAATCATTTGTTACTTTCTGACCATCTTAGAGCGTCCTAGATCTGCTTCTCCTAATGAGGATTGCTCTTCAATGATTCCTTCCCCCCGTTTTGACAGTCTAGTTCTAGTAAGCAAAGAAAGGGGGAAGAGGCATTAATTTTATTTAGAATTCAGTGTCCTCAAACAATCTACACAAACGATCCAGAGTCATTTTTTAAAGTATCCAATAGTTTTAAAGGATTAAGATTATTCATATATAAGATTTTACATAGCATTTGGCTAACAACTAAGCCTTAAATGGAATTAATTTGGTCGGCATCATTTTAACTGGGCTTGGATTAATCATCTTAAGTAGAAACACATTTGAATAAAAGACAGCCTACACATACCCATACATGCACACGCACACACGTGCACGTGCACACACTCACATGCACATTTAGGATTAATGGCTTAAAAGGGAAAAATCATTTTGAAAATGGGATGGCTGAGATAGGTCTAAATACCATGCAAGTTTGCATGTTTAACTCTCTGGGCAAATCACATGCTACGCTAGAATCTTTATTGCAGGCTTAAAGTCAGGAGAATGGCTTGTTAACACTTGTCTTTTGGAGCAAGGCAGGAAACTAGAAAGGTTATTAAAAGTTCCACTTACTGTAATGAACCACGCTGGTAATGGCAATTTTCACCACCCTCTCTGCCTAAGAACTTATTGATTACTAGAAGTTAAGGACATTGGCTTTTCCCAGAGAACCTGGTGGATCTACCATCTTGAGCCACCTGTTTTGCCTCCAAAGAGTTTTCTAAAGCGCTCCTTGATTATAGGAAGCTTCTATTTCACACAAATATACTGTTAAATTGCTGGAACAGAACACTATCTAGCCTTCCAACTTTTTCTAAATTCCTCTTCTCTATCTATTTAATATTGCTAACCAAGTAGTATGATCCTATTTTTGTTAAGAAAGAAACTTCCAGTTTGTATGTAAAATAAAAAACCTGGGGGCTTCCCTGGTGGCGCAGTGGTTGAGAGTCCGCCTGCTGATGCAGGGGGCGGGTTCGTGCCCCGGTCCGGGAAGATCCCACATGCCGTGGAGCGGCTGGGCCCGTGAGCCATGGCCGCTAAGCCTGCGCGTCCGGAGCCTGTGCTCCACAACGGGAGAGGCCACAACAGTGAGAGGCCCGCGTACCGCAAAACAAACAAACAAACAAACAAACAAACCTGGGAGCTGTTAACTGGTGTTGACAGCCAGCTATTATTGTCATCTATGAAGTATCCTTTCCCCCAAACCTTGTAACAACAAAACCACTATACCCCTTTGGACAACAGCTCCTCCCCTACTATTCATTTCCTGTGATTTTATGGGGCTGCCAGCCACAAGGATAGGTATGTGACTGATGCCTGTTCTAGAATTTATGTATATTGAGGAGACAATGGGAGACACTTATACTTTTTACTTAAAATTTTTTATAAAGCTACATAATTCTAAAAGCCAAATATTCCTGACAGTTTATAATGAAAAATGGCAGTGCCCTACCCCATTTCTCCCCACCTGATTCTGACTCTAGAGGCAACCAGTTTTAATTATTTAGCTATTTAATTTAGTGATAACATTAAGCAGTCACTATTTACCAGGTACTGCTCTGAACATATTACAGGTATTTACTCATTTAATTGTCACAATAATCCTATGGGGATGTGCAAACCTGCTGCCAACTGAGTGCAAGGGAGCTGAGGCCTTACTGCTGAGTCTGCAGGCATCGACTTAATCCTCCCATTCTGTAGTGTGCTACTACCACCCAAGTTCAGAGTATTTGGGTTCAACCTCTCTCAAGAACAAACCTCCAGTCTTCTGCTGTGGAGGGGAGGTAGTTGTACAAAGTTAAGGAAGAAGTCAAAGGGTTTACCTCTTGTGGAGCCTTTCAAGCTGTTTTTTTTTTTTTTTAAAGAAGACGTTGGGGGTAGGAGTCTATTAATTTATTTTATTTATTTTTGCTGTGTTGGGTCTTCGTTTCTGTGTGAGGGCTTTCTCTAGTTGTGGCAAGCGGGGGCCACTCTTCATCGCGGTGCGCAGGCCTCTCACTATCGCGGCCTCTCTTGTTGCGGAGCACAGGCTCCAGACACGCAGGCTCAGTAGTTGTGGCTCATGGGCCCAGTTGCTCCGCGGCATGTGGGATCTTCCCAGACCAGGGCTCGAACCCGTGTCCCCTGCATTGGCAGGCAGATTCTCAACCAATGCGCCACCAGGGAAGCCCTCAAGCTGGTTTAAGCTCTAAATTCAGCTCCATCTTTAGAGCTTATCTGGTGCCCCCAGTCCTCCTAGGGTTCTGCAAGGAGAAGTGACTTGCTTCTTTTTATTCATTTCAAAAAAATTTTAACAGTTCTATTGAGGCATAGTGCTTTGCTTCCTGACTTCTTCCATGGGCACTTAGCTTTCCATTTTCTGAAGTTGCTGAATCAGCTACTATTTTCCAGTTTCCAAATATTGTTATTCTCTTCTCTAATGTGTCTCCTCCTCTCCTGCTCTGTTGGAACTTGTGGTTTCCAGAGGGAACAGATAAACACTTTTGTTCAATATACCATCTTTAATCAGAAGTCCCTACTTTTTAAAAATTTGTACTTCTGGGCTTCCCTTGTGGCGCAGTGGTTGAGAGTCCGCCTGCCGATGCAGGAGACACGGGTTCATGCCCCGGTCCGGGAAGATCCCACAGGCCGCGGAGCGGCTGGGCCCGTGAGCCATGGCCGCTGAGCCTGCGCGTCCGGAGCCTGTGCTCCGCAATGGGAGAGGCCACAACAGTGAGAGGCCCGCCTACCGCAAAAAAAAAAAAAAAAAAAAATTTGTACTTCTGTGTTGCTTAAATGTTTTTACAATGAGCACGTGTTTCTTATGTTAAAAAATTTTATCGTATGAAAAAAACCACAGCACGTAGAACCCCTTCTATTCTGCCAATTACAGAGATCCAGTTACAGAAGGGTGCAGACTGTGGGAGTTTCCTGGAAGATCAGGAAAAAGGGAATCTGCTCATTCCACTCCATATACACTGGCGCCCTTGCTGATCCCTCCACACTCCAGGCATGCTCCCTCTCATCTGGAACACTCTTCCCCTAAGTATCTCAATAGCTCCCTCCTTCCCTGCTTCAGATCTTTGCTCAAAAGTCACTTTCTCGGTGAGTTTCTCCATGACCACCCTATTTACCTTACCACACTCCCTTTATCATCCCCTTTCCTTGCTTGATTTTTCTCTCTGGTACTTATCACCGTCTAATGCCCTGTGTGTTTTTGCCTACTTGTTTACCATCTCTCTCTCTCCCTCTATGTAAATGTAAGCTCCATAAGAGCACAGATATGTGTCTGTTTTGTTCACTGCTGTGTCTCTGATACCCAGAAGAGTATGTACCACACAGTAGGCTCTCAATACATATTTGCGGAATGAAAGAACTCGGGAATTGGAACAGGGCTCTGTATCAGTACAGACCGTTCCACGCCTCATTCCTCTCTGCATCACCTCACATACTAATATGCCATCTGCCAACACACTTTATTGAATTTTTAATCTTTCACCCATGAATACTTCTATATGCATTTCTAACAAATAAGAAGATTTATTTTTTATATAACTACCATACCACGACTATACTCAATAAAAATTCCTTATATCTTCTAATACCTGGTCCATGACTGTTGCAAAAATGTCTTCATACAATTGGCTTGTTTGAATCAAGATCCACACACTGCATTTAGTTGATATGACTCAAGTCCCCAACAGTCCTGATCCTCTTTAATGCCATTTATTTGATGAAGAAGCTGGGTCATTTGTACTATGGAATTTCCCACATTATGGATTTGGCTAATTGTTTCCTCATGGCACTTAATTTGCTCCTCTACCCTGAGTTTCCTTGATCAGATTTAGGTTCACATTTTGGGGGGTTTGTTTTGTATTGTTTGGGGGTTTTGAGGGGAAGAACCCTCCCCAGGTGGTATGGCATACTTCCTATGGCATTACATGAGGAGGCACATAATAATGTCTGCTTCTCATGGTGATGTTAAGATTAACTGGTCCAAAATAAAAAAAAAATTTAAATAAATAAAAAAAGATTAATTGGTCGAGGCTGAAATATTCAGGTTGACATTACTGATATTTGCATTAACCCTGAAATCCACCAAAAATAAAACATATAGACAGATGCAAACATAAGATAAATATGCGATAAAGCATGTATAATAAAATGTTAATTGTAGAAACTAGGTAGTGGGTATACAGGTACTCACTATAAAATTCTTTCAAATTTGAAAGTTTTTGTAATAAAATGCTGGGAGAAGAAAGGAACAGTTGGTTTGGGTGCCAAATGGCCTAATACATTCATTATAAAGTACCCCTAATGGTTTTAGCAACATTGATGATTGTTACCTATATCCATTTTGTTATTAGGGGATTAAAAAATATAATTTTCTAGTTCTCTTTTTGAGTTTTTCAGCTGTGGTTCTTATACAAAGAAAAAATTTTCTTCGTTGACTAGTTATACGGGAAAGATAAATGCTTTATTCATTCCCTTCATTTATCAATTTACAAAATAGTGAACTGATGCCTCAGCAACCTCAAACATGTCTTACAAGAGATTTTCGGGGGGGTGGGAGGGGACTTGACATGTCTTAATCCACTGTAGGTATTATTCTTTGTAATGCTCAAATTGTCCTACCTGTGGTCAACAGGAGCCCCTCCAAGTTGGCTCCTGAATGCCACTGACATGAGCCCATTAACCTCAGATTGCTTCAAGATGCCCTGAGGCTTACAGTACAATTCCTGCCCTAGACCCGAATGAACCTTTAATCCAATGAGTTTTGTGTTCTTTTGGTAGGAGATGGTATTTAGAAACTATAATCTGGTACTGGGGAGTTATTGCTACTGGACTGTCATTGTTTCTTGGCATTGACAGTGGACTGAGCTAGAAATACCTGCTTTTTAAAAAGAGAAAAATAAATTTTGAGTTCATATAAACACTTCCAGTTAGAACTTAATATTATAGGAGTTTTACTCAAGTTCTTTTTTTTTTTTTTTCCAGTACACAGGCCTCTCACTGTTGTGGCCTCTCCCTCTGCAGAGCACAGACTCCGGACGTGCAGGCTCAGCGGCCATGGCTCACGGGCCCAGCCGCCCCGCAGCATGTGGGATCTTCCCGGACCAGGGCACGAACCCGTGTCCCCTGCATCGGCAGGCGGACTCTCAACCACTGCACCACCAGGGAAGCCCTACTCAAGTTCTTTAATTTTATGTTTATAACTCTCTTTCTTATGCTGAAAATTTTGTTTCCTAATTATGTTAACAAAACTACTTATAACTTATTACTTATAACATATCCATACACGTGTGTATTTCAAAATAATATACCGAAATTATCACTAGCAGTAAGACTACCAAATGCAGTTCAATTTTTTGTGTGTTTCTTTTTGTCCTGATATGTTTTAACCTCAGCTGACGATAATTTAATGGGACAAATCACTTTTGTATCAGCCTAACACCACTGTTCCTTAATTAGGAGTAAAAGAAGCTAAGTGGGAAGGCTTAAGTCATCAGTTTTTAGACCATTTTCCTTTCCAACTAGCATCCTGAGACAAAAACATAAAGTCTGGATGAAAAAGTCTTTAGGGAACTGATATAATAAACACAGGAGAAACAAATCACCCTACTAAATAATATGGGGTCAGTGAACTGAAGGAATAAGAGGCCAGGAAAGAAATAATGAACATAATTCTCATTAAACAGGCACGATAAGTCAGAGCTGACAGGCAGCTGCAAATTTTCTCAGCGGGAGCTGTAGTGAAATGCTGCTTAGCAACACCGGAAGGCAGATGACAATGACGATGATACAAAGAGCTGGAGAGTCAGATTTAAGCGTGACAATCATACCATCTTACAATTGACTATTCACCAACCGAGCAACAACTAACTGTGGTAAAGTGGTAAAATATAATGACTACGCTGCCTATGCTTTAATACTTTTATTTCCTATTTTTTAAAAAAGCTGGTAAAAATAATGTCTGAGCCATTAAATTCAGGTACTGATTCACATAGTTACTCTACTCTGAAAGCATTAAAAAAAAAAATCTGGGGGCCAGCATGAGCACCCTGCAGCGTCTGGTGGAGCAGCTCAAGCTGGAGGCCAGCGTGGAGAGGATCAAGGTCTCTTAGGCGGCTGCAGAGCTTCAACAGTACTGCACGCAGAATGCCTGCAATGAAGCCCTGCTGGTAGGTGTTCCATCCAGAAGCAACCTGTTTCTGGAGCCCAGATCCTGTGCTTTACTCTGAAGACTGTAGGGAAGAAGTCTGCTGAGGAATGCTTTCAAGCACCAAGTGATGAATGACTGCCTCCAAATCTCATGAACACACTTCTCCAGCCAAATGACTTTTAGATATTTCACAGGACCTTTCCCGTGGCCTGGTCCTTTAGCCAAAATTCTACAGAAATTTATGAGTTTCTACTCAAGGAAACTGGGTGAAGGAGTAGATTTTAAATAATAATGGCCTGGTTCTTTGCTGAAGTGCTTTATACTTAAACAAAAACCTTACCACCAAATATAACAAAATACACGTCTTTCATTAAGTGTTTCTATACCTGGAATGTTACATATGTTTTATTTACTAGATGTTTACATTTTGGGAAGGAAAACAGTATTGTTTGTTAAAAAAAAATTAAATATTTGTAATTTGTTGTTCCCGACTAAGATTTTTATACCATAACAAAATTTGTTCTTTTCTCATGAATTTATAATTTCTAAATGAAGACAAGCAAGTATAAAATTGGGGGAAGAATGGGCTGTATTAATCAAATGATATCTTGATTTTTCTAAATAAGAAGATTGTTTTATTTTTAACACTAAACATGGGAGCTGTTTCTTAGCAAACTTGTTTGAAAGGACTAATGTTGTATTGTGTATTAGACTGCCCCATCCTGTATATGAAGCAGATTTGATCTTTGTCTTCTTAAGTTCCTCTACTTTATAATGGTGGTTTTACTTTAAAAAAATACTAAATTATTTCATGTCTTTAAAACAATGTTTAAATGTGATCTACAGAATATTACAAATGATTTTTTAAAAAGGTGATGTGAAAATATTACAACCTAAATGAATATTCAATGTCATAAGTGTTTTACTTTGATGATGTGCCTTTGATTTAATTTGGGACACTTAAAAGAATACTTTATTTGTGCTTGTTATAACCTCTGAAGAGCTTGGAAATAAAATTTCTGCTAATGACAGCCAAAAAAAAAAAAAATCTGAAAACTTCACAGGCAAAACAAAACAAAACAAAACAAACACTCAACACTTCACAGGCTGTTGTGGAGATAAGCTGTGAGTTAGAGGACCTATACAATTCAAGGTGATCTTATCATTAGTGATTTTTTTTTTCAAATTTGAGTTTTAATCATTCTCAACTTTTAATGCATATTAGAATCATCCATGGAGCTTAAAAAAATACATATGCCCAGGCTCTAATGCAGCCATGATGAATCAGATTCTCTAAAAGTGGGCAAGTGGGAAAGAGATCCCAGACAATTTTATTTGCACCAAAAGTTGAAAACCACTGTGATATATAAATATTTTAAATAATTCTCAGTTTCATGTGCATGAGAATCACCTCAGCAGCTTGTTAAACATGCTGATTCCCAGGACCTATGAAAGTACTGATTCTCTTAGCCTGGTGTGGGCTCAGTAATTTACGTTTAACCTGAATTCCAGGTAACTCTGATGCAGGTGTCATCAAACCACACTCTGAGTAGACATTTCTTTGAACATTTTGGGGAAAGAATGAAAGAAACCGAAATAGACAAATACCACCAGGCTGGGAACTGGCATGTGGCCGTCACTGACCTGAGTGATGTTTGTGAATATCTGCTCAGACATTCTCTCACACAGAACAGCCGTAAGCTGGAGGACCAGCAGCTTCCGCTCCTGACTTTCCACAAGAAGAGTCTGGTGCTGCTCTAATTCCAAGAGGCTTTTGCTGGAGAAGGGCTTTGATTTTAACTCTGCTTCATCTTCCACAGCCATGTGAGTCAACTCCTATCAGTGTGGGAGAAAAGAAAAAGAGAAGAAAAATCCTGTACAACTAAGGATTTCAAAAACAGCTAGAAAACTCTGTTTGAAATGTGTATATAGAGAACCAGTCTGTTTTCATGACAGCATTATATACAATAGCCAAAAACTGGAAACAACTTAAATGTACAGCAATAAGCATAAATTGTGATGTATTTATTATATTGCAGCAGGTGAGATAAATGAACTAGATCTATATGGATATCAGTATAGAGGGATCTCAAAAACACAGTTGAATGGAAGATGTAAGTTGCAGAATAATACATATATCATGATACCAGGTATACGAAAATTTTAAACTTCATAATAAAAAACATACATACACACAAAGAACTAATTTGACAGACTACTTACTTTAGCACTGTTTTTATGATCTCTACCACCAGCTTCCCTTGAACTGAGGTCATATAACATTTCCAAACCTTTTTTAGAGACTATTACATGCTTTTAGCAACACACCTCTTTTTCTCTAAGATATTTAGAACTAAACTTCTAATAACTAAACTTCTAATAACTAAACTTCTAATAGATAATTCATTACTGTGGGTTTTATAAGCTTTTCCCTAGCTTTCACACTGTAAATTTCCTTGGGAAAGGAAAACCTTAGGTTCCTTAAGAATTAATGCTTTACCTTAGTAACTGACAGTTTAGAGCAGTGGTCCTCAACGGTTTCTGGGCAATTTTGCTCCCCAGGGGGCACATAGCAATATCTAGGGACATTTTTGGTTGTCATAATTGGGAGGTGACACAGACATCTAGTGAGTAGAGGTCAGGGATGCTGCTAAACTTCCTACAATGGACAGGAAGCCCCCACCCCAAGAAAAAATTATCCAGGCCAACACGTCAATAGTACAAAGGCAGAAGAACCTTGGTTTAGAGCAAAGCCCTTTGACTTTTTGTTTTTTAAACAAATTTTAAAGAAATTATCCAATTAAGAGGGCATTTTCTTGGAATGTTATTTACAGTGAATGGCTGGGCAGGGAGATGAATGTGAACATGGGAGGTGAGAAACATCGAAAAAGTATCACCCACTTCAATTCTAGGAACGTTAGCCCTGATTCCCTCCTTGCATTCTCCCACACCCACACCAACCTTAAACTCCACAGACATTCTCTTAGAGTTGACACTTTATTTAGGGAAAATACTAAAGAAGGCAGAGATGGACAGGGAATCAGAGATATCGGCTTATGGTCGCTAACAGTACAAACAAGGAGTAACAGTATGGGGCATAAGTTACTGTTGGAGATTAGGGCAAAAGGAAGTACAACCACCAGGCTAAGAAACAAACCCGGAAAAGGTTTCAAGTGGCTACAAAATGAAATGAGAGAGGCAGAACTGCTAAATCTCCTTTGCAAATACCTGACAAAACAATAGTCAGAAAGAATAAGGGATTACTCTATAGCTGTAAAACCTACTATTAACTTCAAAAGAGTTCTTACTGTCAACACAGAGCAAAGATTAACCCTTTAATAGATCAACAGCTCTGCTTTGGTCATCTCTAAAATTTCAGTGCAGATTATCTTGGAAAGTAGTTCAATCATATGTGTACTGCTGAAGGTAAATTTCTTTTTGACCAAACCAAAGGCTATTAAAAAATAAATTACCCTCATTGTCCTCTATTTCTCCTGAATTAAGACCTAATTTTAGGACCTAAAATTATGACTGCCTTGAAAATTCAAAGGGGCTCCTGGTACTATCCTAGAATAAAGCTCATCATGAACTATACTTAGTTCTTACCTTCAGGCAGAAGATGAAGAAGTCACCTGCCAAACCACATTCCTGGCAGTGGGACAGCAAGTCCCCAAGGTGCTCTACCTGGCACTGCTCTGAGGACACCTTCTGGTATAGGGCTTCATCTTCATCTTCATCACTGCAATGCAGGGTAAGATTTATCACCCAGAGAAACTATTTTTTTTGGAAACCCCATTAATAATCTTCTAAAGTAACATGTTATTTCCATACAGTAGATCATTACAAAGAGTTAAAAATTTTGTTTAAATTATGTTCCTGTTTCTCCATGCTGAAAAGGTATTTATTCTCAGAAGCTAGGCTATCATGTCCTACATAGTCATTTGCTCAAATGGGGAAGATTCATTTTAAGATGGACGTTGAAGAATTACTACTATTTCAATAAGTTGCAAAAGCAAGGAGGAATTAAAGTATAGGTTTATGCAGATATTCTGGTTCCTGAAGAAGAGAAAGAGAAGGCTGAAAAGCAAGGGCAGATCACAGAGAGCCTTGGATGCCATTCAAAGGAACTTGGACCTTTTTTCAATGAGCCACGAAGGGTTATGGGCAGTGGAAAAAGACATGATCTTCATAGGAAGAGATTCAGTCAATCTCAGTGAACCAATTGTTGAGTTATGAAAATGCATAAAGGCGCAGAAAACTGAGGGGGGCAAATTTCCAAGTAATAAAATGTGGCTAAGTTATCAAAAACGGTGCCATGATTTCTGCAAAACGTTTCAAGAAAATTCTCATGAGGTACTATGGCTTCTAGCTTTCATTCATCGGATAAGTGTAAAAGCCAATATATAGTATTCTTATATAGCATCATGTAAATAAATACAAAGGTACAGAAGATACACCAAAACACCAAAATGTAAACAGTGATTAGGATAGTGGTTGATTTTTGTTTTTCTCTTTATGCTTTTTTGTATTATACAAAGAACGTGTATTACTTTTGTGATGAAAGAATAAAATTTCTGGGACCTCCCTGGCGGCGCAGTGGTTAAGAATCTGCCTGCCAATGCCGGGGACACAGGTTCAATCCCTGGTCCGGGAAGATCCCACATGCTGCAGAGCAACTAAGCCTGTGTGCCACAACTACTGAAGCCCGCACGCCTAGAGCCCATGCTCCGCAACAAGAGAAGCCATCACAATAAGCCCGTGCACTGCAACAAAGAGTAGCCCCTGCTTGCCGCAACTAGAGAAAGCCAGCGCACAGCAACGAAGACCCAATACAACAAAAATAAATAAAGTGGTTAATTAAAAAAAAAAGAATAGAATTTCTTTGATTAAATTGAGAAAAAAATGACAGATGCTGCTTCATTTCATTGAAAATACAATTATTACAGTTAATTTGGCAAACCGTCTAACTGGGCAGTATGTCCCAATCTGCCAGTTCACTGAATAGCATAGCCTTTATACTCCTTTAGTAGAATGAATAACCTAGAAATTACGCTTGGAATTACTTCCTATATTATCCTAGTATCTTCCAGAGTCCTTCAGATCAATCATGTTATCTCCACCACGTTTTATGTTAGAAGAAAAGCTGAAATAGCTTCTAAGCTTCTGTGAACCACCCCAACTGTCAAAGTGAAGTACTGTATTCAAGTATTCTTTTAAAAAAAAAGACATGACAACAACTACCTTAAGAAGCATTACTTTATTCATTCTTAAAATTTCAATGAAAGAGTCAATTCCAAATAGTTATATTTAGTTCCAGAAAGGTAAAACTTCTTGATCCAAAGATCATGAAATCTAAGCTGCTCTTTTAGAGTTTCTTTAATCAAACTTCTTATTGATTACTGGTGCTGCTGGGCAGAATGGTAGAGTGAAAGGTAAGTGGTGATAAAGACCAGGTGGTGATATGGACCCTGCCCTTGGGGGACTAGCACCATGAGCAGGATCTTTAGAACAAATCATAAAATCACACACACACACACACACACACACACACACACACACACACACACACTTCTTTGGTATGGTGTCAACATTTTGGAGACATGGAGCGTCTTCAATACTTAATGAAAGCTATGGACCCTATTTTCAGCAAAGAATCCATGTTTGCATATAAAAAAATTTCTTGTGTATAATTTCAAGGGGATTATAGATTCCAAGAAGTCCATGTACAGACCCCAGGCTAAGGATCCATTGCTTCTGGCAGTGTATGGAGATCCATTCAATCACTGTCTATTCACTTTTTTTCCTACCAAGAAGAGAAACTGTAGTTTCAATAAGAACTGTTGATTTTGACATATTTGTACTAAAGACTTGTTAAGACAGCAATAAGTTTGAACTGCTGATAAGTCACATACTATAAAATTTTCTATCTAGTCCCTAAATTGGTCCCAGGATAAACTGTTCCGAGGGGTTTTTAAATAAACATGCCAAAAAATATTAAGCTCTTTTAGTTCAGGGGCATAGTTATAACCGCAAAACCTATTAATGCTCAACAACTCTCAGTAAATTAGTAGCTTACGTTTGTACTGATAATTCTGTTTGCAATCAATGTCTTTTTCTATTTTCCTCAAGACTCTCATATTGAATAAGTGTTTTAAAACTTAACCAAATTAACCATGAACTTAAATAGTTAAATTTAAACACTGTAACAAATAGCAGCACTTTGAATGTGATGTGACATCTGAGTAGCTGCCACCAGTTAAATATTACATGGACTCTGATCAACAAGAACTTATGGGGCTTCCCTGGTGGCGCAGTGGTTGAGAGTCCGCCTGCCGATGCAGGGGACGCGGGTTCATGCCCTGGTCCGGGAAAATCCCACATGCCGCGGAGCGGCTGGGCCCGTGAGCCATGGCCGCTGAGCCTGCGCGTCCGGAGCCTGTGCTCCGCAACGGGAGAGGCCACAACAGTGAGAGGCTGCGTACCACAAAGAAAAAAAAAAAAAACAAGAACTTATGTTCGTAGGTAATAACATCTACACATCACCTAGAAAATGGAAATAATTTAAAATACACTTGTGAGATGTAGGAGAAATAAATTATCCATTCCACTAACACTTGTTAGCCGCCTTCTAAACAAACCCTAGGAGAAACAAACCCCCATCATAAAATTACCATAAAAGAGAGCTTTGAGACAATTTCCCTTAGGATTAAGTCTGACTCTGAACACACATATACCATTCTGAGTGTCAGAGAGAGAACTGGATTGTTATGGTGTTGAGGGTGAATATATATCTGCCTTTTACTCTGATTCACTGGCAAAGACTTTGTGAAGTAAGTGGGCTTGTTGTGATGCAGAGCTGTGAGGCTCCAGTAAATTGCACCTATTAGCTAGCATCTAGGAAAAACCTGGAGGATCATTTAAGGCTCACATTTCACTCAGAGATATCAATAAATAGCAGCACCTCAGCTGCTTGAGTTTCTGGTTTCCTTTCTATCAGCGCCCCTTAGTGGACAAGTCACAGAATGGCCTTTCGAGTACAATTAAACCTGAAGAGAGACAGCAAAGGATGGGTGGACTCACCAAACGGCCTCTTTGATGGTAATCATAATCCCACCTTGAGTGGCAGCTCTAAAGTGGCACAGAGAATGGAGAGAGGGCACAGTTTTCTCCAACCCTGCAAATCCTTTCAGGCTAGTAACTGCCTTTTTCCTCTCCAGTTTCCCCAGCATCCATAATAAGATCTCTTGGCAAAGTGACCTGGCAGAAAAAAGCAGTTATAAATGAGCTTGTCATCTTACTCTACACACTTAACAAGCTAACATAAAAAAAAGAAAGAATGAAAGTCAGGTTCCATGCATTCTAAAGGCTGGCACAATCATCTAGTACTACTGAAGTGCGGGAGTGGAAACTACGCTTCTTGTGAATTTCAGAATGCAAATATCCTGAAATTCAGGGAGTGACTGACTAATCTCTGGTCGTAGAAGCAGCCCTGATATGACACATGAGCCCCACATGATTTTTTTTTATTCCCAATGAACTCATTGCCTTTGAATCAGGTACTGTGAAAGAAAAGTTTACAGTGATCAAACCATCTAAGATGGGGACCAATAACTGGAGACCAAGAAACAGCACACCAACAAATTCTTGCTGATTCCTTGTCCCCTCTTATCTGTGCCAATCAACTAGGACAGGAATGGAATAAATGTTTGCTTCTTCCTTCTCAGTCTCTGATGAGGACATGATAGTGCTGTGAGGACTTGGGCTTCAAAACTAAAACCAGAGTTATTATAGGAATGGTGTTTTGAAGCCAAATGCACATATTTATAGCCTCCATCTTCCACTGCACTTTCTCTTGTCATTTCCCTCATGTCTGTGGGCTTCAGTGATCGACTGACCAAAAGCTAGAGAGTTAAAGGCAATATGTAAGCTTCGAATAATATGCAAGACTGAGTACTTTGCTTTATCACTTAATGATGATAGTGACTATTTATTGAGCTTATTATTTGCCAGGGACAGTGCTAAACACTTCAATGCATAGTTAGTCTACATAATAACACTATGAAGAAGATACTGTTACTGAATATGAGATTACATGTGGGGAATTTCCAAACACCAAAAATCAGAATTCTGTAGGATCTTTTTTTTTTAATTTTTATTGGAGTATATCTGATTTACAATGTTGTGTTAGTTTCAGGTGTACAGCAAACTGAATCAGTTATACAAATACATATATCCACTCATTTTTATATTTTTTTCCCACATAGGCCATTAGAGAGTATTGAGTAGAGTTCCTTATGCTATACAATAGGTCCTTATTATCTATTTTATATATAGTAGTGTGTATTTGTCAATCTCAAACTTCCAGTTAAAGTCTTAGAAGGAGGAAGAAACAACATAAATCACTGTGAAAACAGAGCTGATACAAAATGAGTCCTACTTAAATTCCAATACAAAAGATTATTTTCTGGATGACTAAGGAACCCCTTCATTCTCAACAACACTGTACAGCACTAACACCAAATCCAAGCCTAAATTACAGAGTGCCACATTCAGATCCAGATTTCCCAAACTTGATTTCTAACTACTCACAAGGTATTTATGATCCAACCTCTATTTCCTCCTCCCTAGACATGTAATTCCAGTATTTCTCACTGATCAAACAGTGGCATGTTCATACATGTAAACGGAGATTTCATTTCTAATGTCTAAGAGGCCAAGGAAAGTCATTCTAAACACTAGATCCAATCCCGTGCAACCTGCAAAGCTCTCTTGCTTTTCTAGAGGACTGTCAAATGTTCTGCTGACTTTGAAAGAAAAAAAAAAAATTATAAAGTGGCATAAGTCATATTCAAAATAAGAACAACATACAAGAAAGAGTTCAGTATTTACAAACAATAAGGTTCTCTAGATTGTTTACCTTATGTGAGACACACTGTGCTTGGTAAAACAGTAGAGAGAAAAGAGCACTCCCAGGACAGGAAGCAGGGAATCCACCAAAACTGTTAAAGGTTCATTCCCGACCACGTACACCTAGGGAAAAGGAAATGGTGGTACACTGAGTGCAAGGCCGGAGCAATGGGAATCAAACACCATACACGAATTAGCAGGGTTTGGAGGCTTATCTTAAGCAACACTCTAGCCCTGAGGTGAACAATTGTAGCTCTAAGCCTAAGGAAACCATCTGAGATTAGCAGACAGGCTGAATCAAAGGAAGACTAAAAAGGGAGCATTGCTCTTTCATGCGTGCAGCCTTAAAAACTGCTGGGTGAACCAGGTAGATGAACCCATTTTCTGACCCCTTCCTTTCCTACTTGTGACTACCTCAAGAGTCTCTTCACCTATTATTCATCAATACAATAATTATCTTACTGCTAAAGGCCCTACTATTAGAAACTAACAAGCAATGACCACCAAATAGAAAAGCTTAAGACTAGATTTGAAAGAAAACAGCAAAACACAGCTTGCTCTAGATTTGTCATTCTTAAGATGTAACTGTCACATGGGCATGTCCTATTAACTCCAGTTCAATAAATGTGCACCTAGATCTGCACTGGCTTTACAGGGTTAAGTCTGTGAGGATTCTGATGTTTATTAACAATAACTATGTTAACTGTTTTATTTGTACCTTTTAAAAAGGATTCAACAAACTCTTCTGAATCTACTGGAATCAAAGTACTGTTCTAAGCACTGTAGTGAATATAAAAGTGAACAAGAATTGTTCTCTCTCATTGCTTGTGATCTAACGGGAAAAATAAAACAAACCAATAATAATATTAATGTTAATAATTATTATTATTCAAGGTGGATAATTTAAAGTATCTTATGAAGTGCCAAAATGCTATTCAAAACTCTAATCAAACACAATAGGATTTTATTTCACTTTATTTTTCTTTATTCTACAAACTTACGGTTATTTATTTATTTATTTATGGCTGCGTTGGGTCTTCGTTGCTGCACGTGGGCTTTCTCTAGTTGCAGTGAGCGGGGGCTACTCTTCACTGTGGTACGTGGTCTTCTCATTGCAGTGGCTTCTCTTGTTGCGGAGCATGGGCTCTAGGCTCTAGGCGTTCAGTAGTTGCAGCATGGGCTCAGTAGTTGTGGCTCGTGGGCTCTAGAACACAGGCTAAGTAGTTGTGGCGCATGGGCTTAGTTGCTCCATGGCATGTGTGATCTTCCTGGACCAGGGATTGAACTCGTGTCCCCTGCATTGGCAGGTGGATTCTTAACCACTGGACCACCAGGGAAGTCCCCACAATAGGATTTTAAAATGCAATTCTGTTCTAATAAATTAACTAAAACTTGATGGTACAGACAATAATAATAATAAAAGAAGAAGAAAGAGGATCTGACAATGATTACACACTTAATATGTGTTCCAGAAACTATGCTGGGATTTTTATCTCCCAGGTACTATGTTAGATTTTTTAAAGAGCTTGCACATTGAAATTATAACTATCTCACGAAGTCTGTATTAGCAGACCTATTTTAAAGGATGAGGAAAGGGAAACGTCAAGAGGCCCTAATTTACAGAAAGAGCACTGAGGTAGAAATCAATGATGTTTATGGGAAACTAAAGGTCATGGAGGCACAAGCTGGAAAAATCTCTGTGCTTTTCTAGAGAACCCTGTCCCTTTAAATCAAACCTAATTTTTCACACTCCTTAAGCCTCCCAACTCCTCTGTGGCGCCTGATAACGAAGGAGCCAGCTTCCTGTGCATGATCAAACCTCCATAAGCCCAGCTAAATGAGGTGCACTGTATGGCAGTGTTCAGAAATAATATGTGGGGCTAATTATGATATCACCAATTACAGGAGGTAAAAAAGAGATTCCCCCAGATAATGTAAGGGCCTACTGTTTGCCCCTGGACTGTGTGTTCCAGAGGTAATCCCTAAGGAGCCATCCTTCCTTACCAGCATCTTTAGTACAAACAAACAAACAAACAAATGAAGCTAAATCTTTATTATTTATTGGGCTAAAGCACTTCAAACTTTAACATGAATTCAAATCAAGCACATTTCTCAGAGGTATATGCTGTTGTTGATAAACTCCAATTTTTAAATTCTCTTCTTGTACTTTTCTGTATTTTCTTACAAGGAATAGAAAAAAACTGCACAGCTATTTATACATATACATATGTGATTCATTTTTATGTAAAGGTTCAGCATATGTTTACTGTGTGCCAACTGTGTGCCAGACACATTTGTGGTTCTGTGGATACAGTGGGAAACAAATTATCTGCTTCAAAGGAGCATACATTCTAGTGAGGGGACAGAAAATAAACAAATATATAATATCAGACAGTGACAAGTGCTAGAAGAAAAACAAGTTTAAAGGGATAGAGAGTGATGACGGGAAGCGCGTGTGGAAAGAGGGAGAAATTAAGAATAACTTATCAATTCACCAATAATCCATTAAGTTCACAGATTAAGAATAGAGAAATTTTTTTTTTCAAAGTGGAAAGATTTAAAGTCTCCTTTGGCTCAAACTGATCAATGAGTTTTCTCTATGAGAGCTCAAAGAACTTGAATGGCCTCTGCTTGACACACACAGGATTGTCACCTCCCTTCCAACATTAATAGTTAAAATTCCTCCTTGGAGTGGGCCCTAATCTACTTCTCTTTAAACATCCTTAATGGAAGTGTATCTATTTCCAAAAATTTTGGACTGGCCATCTATAAACAATCATCAAAATCCAGTTCTATTATCCACCTTATGGATTGCTCTGCATCCTAACGACAAGATTGCACTTTATAGATGAAAGACAGGCAGTGGTACTTATTAAACTGACCCAGCTCAAGTTCTGCCTCTTCCATAGGCCTGCTGTATCATTTCACTGTTGAACTGTTCATTCATTCTCTAATTCAAATATTCATTAAGCATCTAACCAACATTAATGACTTTTCTCCTATAAATTCCAAAAGCATTTTAGAGCTTGTAACACATAATCAGTTCTTGAATATATAAGTCTCTGACCTCTCTAACTAGCCCGGCAGGCAAAAGTCAAGTTCCCTACGTCAGCACCTGTTAGAGTAGATGATTAAGTTTTGTTACCTGAGTTTTTGGTGAATAAGCCGTTTAAACGCAGTTGTATACAATTTAAAGGAACACCACTGGGGGACTTCCCTGTGGCACAGTGGTTAAGAATCCACCTGCCAATGCAGGGGACATGGGTTCAAGCCCTGGTTTGGGAAATTCACACATGCCGCAAAGCAACTAAGCCCGTGCACCACAACTTACTGAGCCTGCGCTCTGGAGCCCGCGAGCCACAACTGCTGAGGCCGCGTGCTACAACTACTGAAGCCTGCACGCCTGGAGCCCATGGTCCACAGCAAGAGAAGCCACCACAATGAGAAGACCACGCACCGCCATGAAGACTAGCCCCCGCTCACCACAACTAGAGAAAGCCCGCGCACAGCAACAAAGACCCAATGCAGCCAAAAATAAATTAATTAAAAAAAAATAATATAGGAACCCCACTGTTACTGCTTTTATAAAGCAAACAATAACTACCACTTATTGCATGTCCACTTAAGAATGAACCAGGTATTCAGCTAAACATTTAATATACAATCAATTCTCGCAAGAGTCCTGCAAGTTAAGCATTTTATTCTCATTCTAAAACTCTGGAAAACTGAGGATCAGAAAAGCTATGTTAGTGGAGCAAAGGTAAACTGTCAGTAAATGACAGGGCCAGGATGAACCCAGATCTGTCTGACATAATATCCATGCACAATCCATAGAGAAAGAAAGTGGACTAGCAGTTGACAGGGCTGAAGGGAGGGAGAAATGAGGACTGAATGCCTAATGGGTATGGGGTTTCCATTTGGAGTGATGAAAAAGTTCTGGAACAACAGTGATGATGGCTGTGCAACACTGTAAATTCCACTGAATTATACATTTTAACATCGTTAAAATGTTAATTTTAGGGCTTCCCTGGTGGCGCAGTGGTTGAGAGTCCGCCTGCCGAGGCAGGGGACATGGGTTTGTGCCCCGGTCTGGGAAGATCCCACATGCCGCGGAGCGGCTAGGCCCATGAGCCATGGCCGCTGAGCCTGTGCGTCCGGAGCCTGTGCTCAGCAACGGGAGAGCCCACAACAGTGAGAGGCCTGCGTAACGCAAAAAAAAAAAAAAAAAAAAAAAAAAAAAAAAATGTTAATTTTATGTAAAAAAGAGCAAAGCATGTACCCCATGGCCTCCCAATACTAACCTCCTCCTGTACATAATGATATTTTTATTTCTTCAATCCCTAACTTTATCCCAGCTGTGGCCCCTCAGATTCAGTGGATCCCAGCTTGTCAGACTATTAATGACCCTATTCCTGTGACCTCTGCAAAGCAGGGCTGAAGTTCCCAGTGGCACCATGGACAGCACTCCTGTGCAGCCTCCTCTTCCTCCTACTGAGAGTCTTATATAGCTCGTTTCTACCAAGTCTTCCGGTAGCTCTCCAGGGTCACAGTTTAGCCAGTCCTTTCCAACGACAGTCCCCTCCTTCTAATCTCTTGCCTCACATTAAACTCAGATGCAGGTTAACAGTTTGGTCTGCACCTGACATCTAACATTACCCGCTGCTTATACTCCCAAAGTGGAATCTGGTCACTTTTCCCTTAATGTGGATTGACCCACATCATTGACTTGTATCTGGAGTTTAGTGACCCATAAAGAGACATGTGAGGCTGGACTGATTCAGTCAATGCTGCACTGTGATCTCTTGGTGCCAGCACTGACAATGACCAAATGCCCCAGAAAAAAAAAAGAATCTTCCAATGAAGTCATACCACATACGGAAAAAACTGTTGGGGCTAGTTCCTCCCAGTTTCCTGCACACTAGGCTGGTGACAGTACCGACTGAAGAAGCAGTGAAGGCACAATAGGTAAGTTGTTCCTGCCCCACTGAGGGGAGGGCCTGCCTGCCCCGCCTCTGGGCTCTAACACCCAAGTGTTGTGCAATTTCTTTGGACTGCGCTTATGTGCAGTCTCTTTCTAGTAGGGGGTCTTCCCTGCTCACTAGGAGGCAAAGTGGGGTAGAGATTCAAGTTCTGAAACACAGGCTTCCCTGGTGGCGCAGTGGTTGAGAGTCCGCCTGCCGATGCAGGGGACACGGGTTCGTGCCCCGGTCCGGGAAGATCCCACATGC
>NW_006775530.1:1327005-1347067 GCF_000442215.2 Lipotes vexillifer
AAAAAAAAAAAAAAAAAAAAAAAAAAGTTCTGAAACACAATCTAATACCTGATATATTATTTCTACCTGTTGTAAAGATGTTCCATATCATTTGGAAGTTTCCTTTTTTTAGCAGTATAACTATCGGGCATGTTTCACATAGGGTTGTCTGTAAATAATTCCACTGAGCAGTTGAAAGACTTAACATGAATCAATTGACTTCTCTGAGTCTTAGTTTCCTTATCTGGAAAATAAAGAGGTTGGATTAATCAAGCTTTAAAACTCTTTCCTATCTACTCTAGCATTCCCTGACTTGACTGCAAGTTTGCTCATGGTCTTCTATACTTTTCTGGTACCTCAGCCATTAAGAGGTAAGACTAGTTGAAAAAAATGAAGCATCCCTCCCCACCCCAAAATTTTTGAAACGTTGAATCTTCAACTTGACCAAGATGTAACAAATTTCTAACCCATCCTCAGGAGCTTTCTGATCCATCAGTTCTGAAGTTAATACTCAAAAGATGAAATCCTGTTTAGCTGAAAGGTTTTCTGGTAACTCAAGTTTACTTGAGGTATCTGTACAACTAGGGATCACCAAACAAAATACCAAAAGATGGGAAAGCTGAAGCAGGGAAGGTATAGACAGACTCTCAAGATACCTTTTTAATTCTTTGGTGTGAAAAAGCCTCTCTGAGAGTAAGTGAAATGGTGCTTTGAAGAAAAGTGGAATTTCTGTAACTACCTGTGGCTTTTCCAATATAAATGTGTAGGACAGGACTGAGGGGCAAAATAAGAGGCCTGTATGGATCTAGGAAAACCAAAACGGCTCAGAAAAGATTAGTCAAGGAGACACATGGGTACCAATGACCCCACAGGGAACCTGGGGATTTCCTCATTCCTTTCTGGGGATTTCCACATTCATTTAGGAATGCATCTTGGCTTTCTATTACAGACCCAGCCCTGAGAAGAGGAGGCCTCTGTGGTTAAGCCTCACGATCCTTCATCTAAACTTAGAGGAATGGTGTTCTAACAAGTAAGAGAGGCATGTTTCTTGGTACTCTTAACTATGAATCATGCTCTATTGTAACTCTTTGTTTGCTTCACTGGGAATCAGGTAGCAGCTGATTCTTAATCATTTCTGTATTTGTAAACCAAGCAGAGTGGCAATCAGTAGGTACTTAGTAAATTTTTTGGTGACTGATTAACTGAATCAAAGAATGAATGGGGCTTCCCTGGTGGTGCAGTGGTTGAGAGTCCGCCTGCCAACGCAGGGGACGCGGGTTCGTGCCCCGGTCTGGGAGGATCCCACATGCCGCGGAGCAGCTGGGCCCGTGAGCCATGGCCGCTGAGCCTGCGCGTCCGGAGCCTGTGCTCTGCAATGGGAGAGGCCACAACAGTGAGAGGCCCATGTACCGCAGAAAGAAAAAAAAAAAATGAATGAACAAAGCAGATTGACTGCTGTTTACTTCCTCAAAAGTTCTATTTTTGTGGGGAAGTTACAATGCCCTATTTTCATTTTTTCTTTAAAAAAAAAAAAGCTGCAGCTAGAAGTTATCAATCAATGCAAATTAACTGAACAGAATCACTGAACTTCAGCCATGGAAGGGAGAGCAGATTGAACAATAGAAGATTTGATTTTATTATAATGGCTTGTTCAGCATCTGTCTTCAATGTCTGGAGGACTGAGTTTCTCTGGAAAGATTGACTGGAAATTTGAATTTAAGAAAAAAGGAAAAACCCGGAGGAATCAAAATGGTCAAAAGTATTAAGAATAGGACTTCCTGGTGGCGCAATGGGTAAGACTCTGCGCCCCCAATGCAGGGGGCCCAGGTTCAAGCCCTGGTCAGGGAACTAGATCCCGCATGAATGCCGCAACTAAGAGTTCACATGCTGCAACTAAAGATCCCGCATGCCACAACAAAGATCCCGTGCCCCAACTAAGACCTGGTACAGCCAAAATAAATAAACAAATATATATAGATATTTTTAAATAAAGTATTAAGAATAAATACGTGTTTCTGTTTCAAAGCAAACAAAACCGAAAGCAGCCCTCACGTGCTCATTTCATAGACTCCCATTATATTGTCAAACACATCCCTTAGAGACCGCTGCAAAGTCACCGAAAGAGCACTGGGAAGTCAGGAATCAGGAAACGTGGGTGTAAACTTTGTTTCTGCCACCTATATGGTTGCCCAAATCCACATATTAAATGAGTGAACAGGGATAACACATTTAAACCGCTCTAGGTCCGTTTCCTCATGGATAATATAATGTAGGTGTTAAGCTTTTAGCATAAGGACCAATTAAGATAATTCACATTAAGGGCTTCCCTGGTGGCGCAGTAACTGAGAGTCCGCCTGCCGATACAGGGGACACGGGTTCGTGCCCCGGGCCGGGAAGATCCCACATGCTGTGGAGCGGCTGGGCCCGTGAGCCATGGCCGCTGAGCCTGCGCGTCCGGAGCCTGTGCTCCGCAACGGGAGAGGCCACAACAGTGAGAGGCCCGCGTACCGCACACACACACAAAAAAGATAATTCACGTTAAAATATTTTGTAAAATACATAGCCATATGCAAATGTTAAGTTTATTCCTAAATATTCTTGTTGATGCTACTGTGAATGGAACAGTTTTCTTAATTTATGGCCTTATCTTCTGCAGGGATGTACGCGTATGGAAATACAAACATGATGAGCCTATTCAGAATCAAGCTGACTAAATCCTAACACTGAAATTCAATACAGGCTGGAACTTGATTTTACCCCAGTTAAAGATTAAACTAGTCAAATGCTGCCTTCTAAAATATCACAGTGATCCTTTTGACAGTAGTGTTCTAGAACTTCTAATGCACTTACTGAGTTTAATTAAGACTTAGGAGAAGCAAAAGAACCAGGCAAGTTTTACTTAATATAGTATTTTGTACTGTGCATGCTTTCAGAGCATAATGCATAAAACAGTCTTAAAAAAAAAGAGTTTCCCTGAACCAAAAAGGAACTGACAGTTTTTTGAGCACCTATTAAGGAATGCAATGACCCGGGCTTCCCTGGTGGTGCAGTGGTTAAGAATCTGCCTGCCAATGCAAGGGACACAGGTTGGGGCCCTGGCCCGGGAAGATCCCACATGCCGTGGAGCAACTAAGCCTGTGTGCCACAACTACCGAGCCTGAGCGCTAGAGCCCACAAGCTACAGCTACTGAGCCCACGTGCCACAACTACTGAAGCCAGCACGCCTAGAGCCTGTGCTCCGCAACAAGAGAAGCCACAACGAGGAGCCCGCTCACCGCAACGAAGAGTAGCCCCCGCACACCGCAACTAGAGAAAGCCCGTGCGCAGCAACGAAGACCCAACAAAGCCAAAAATAAATAAATAAATAAATAAATTTATTAAGAAAATAAAGAAAGAAAGAATGCAATGAGTCTAACAAAAGTTACCTTATTCAACCACCCGACAACTCAAGTGACACATTTAAGTCACCTGAAGTCCCATGGATAGTCAACCCTGGAGCCAAATTCCAATCTAGGTCCATCTGACTCAAAAGGCCAAGTGCTTTTCACTACACTATACCACAGAATCTGAACTGCAGCATTTAGAAAATCTAATGCTTAAATCTCACACATCCTTGAAGGATACTTTTTTTATTCCTTTGCATGTTATTCAAAGTCACAGTTCAACAGGAGATGGAAACATCCAGAAAGAATGATTGCCTTTAGGGAGGGTCCACAGGTGACAGGGAGACTAACTTTTCACTGTAGAGCCTTTGGCACTTATTAAATTTGTACCATGTGCAAATATTATCTTTTCCAAACAAAGAGAGTGAGAGAAAGAGAGAGAGAAGGGAATGTTGGTCCCGGGACCAGCTCTGCCACTCACTAGTGTGATTTGGGACAAGTCACTTCACAATCTTTTGGATTTTGCTTCCTTTACTGTAAAATAAGGGATTAATTTGTCAAAACCCAAAGAATGTACCACAGCAAAGGTGAACCTTAATGTAAACTATGGACTTACAGTGATATTGACATGTCAACATAGGTTCACAAACCGTGACAAATACACCGTCCAGTGTGGGATGCTGATAGTGGGAGAGGCTGTGCACATGTGGGGGCAGAGAATACACAGGAACTCTCTGTACTTTCCACTCAATTTTTCTGTGAACCTAAAACTGCTCTAAAAAAAAAAGTCTATTAAAAAAAATGAAGGATTATGCACAATTATTTCTAAAGTTCCTTCCAGCTCTAAGATTGTATTATTCTAATTTACTCTACACAAATAATTAAAAATTAGGAAGGAGGAGTCAACTGGTCAATCTGACAGAGAAACTTTAATTAGAAATTCATTAAGATTAGATGGGGGGAAAAGACTTGAATAATCAAAGTCAAGATTTCCTAAACCTGGAAACAGAGAGCGAAAATGGAAATGAGAATGTAGAAAATAAACTAATTAGGTACCTTCTAGCCTTTCCTATCCTAAAATTTCTTCTGTCTTTAGGGAGTCTTGGGCAAGTACTGTGAGGAATACTAAAAGGCAACATCTCTCCACCCCCAGTATCGAATTCTGGCCATTCCTCTTAAGAGCAAGAAAATATCCAAATCAGAAAGAACTGGAATTCTTTTATCCTGCCCTACCCAAAACCAGTCTCTATGCAATATGGGCCTCTCTTCACCTCTGTAGGCAAAGAAAAAAACACGACTCCCTCTCATACCAGGGAGGACAAAAGAATATAAACATTCTAGAGATTAGGCCCCAGACACTCAGAGGCAGAGGAGACAAAAGGGAGTCACTGGACTAAAAGCTATTTGAGCAGCATATGCCCTTTTTGGCTTACATAATTTTACCAGAAATAAGGTACACACATAGAAATGACAAGAATTATTTATGCAGATGAAGTACAAGTGGCTATGCCAAGTTTTCATTTCAATTCGACTAGCATTTGTATATATACCTGTACTGCTGAGAACTTTCCACCTGGCCCACCAGAGCCACACTGCTCTACTCTCTGCTGTATGTGAAGGATGCAAGTGCAAAAAGCCCTTCCCTTGTCATTGTTCCTGCCATAAGATTTTCATTCAGAGAGCTGAGAGTTTATTCCTTTAAATACCAAAATGTACTTATATTTTAACAATTTTGGAAGGAAATATTTCTAAAATGAATTATATGCAATCCCTGCCTTCTTAAACAAAGTATACTGAACACACGGGTCCCAACATACTTTGCTTTTCAACTGATTATGCCCTTTGGGGGTATTTTTTCTGTCTCTTTTCTTGGTCTTCTCTGCTCTTGTCATTGTGCCTTAGTTAGTCTAAGTAACTTCTAATTTGTTACTTCTAATTCTGCTATGGTCTTAAAAATCAGATAACCAGTCTGACCAGGACTGTGTATAAAGCAAAGAAGAAACTGGCTCTGAGGACTAAGGGGCTCTGCAGTTAGACTGAGAAGGCAGCCAGATGGACAGCTGTCATAACACAGGTGACATGGGATGTTAAATTGGAAATGTCAAGTGAAGCACCAAGATAAAATAGACTTAAAACTCCAAAGACACCAGATTATGATGAGATCAAGACTATAAAAACTCCCCATTCAGAAAGAGGGTAGAGAAGATCAAAGGTGTGGAGACTGAGAAGAGACTGATGAGGAGGATTTCTTTAGAGAAAGCTGTTGGTCAGAGTGAGTCGAATCCCACAACCCACCAATGATAAAAAGACAACCCAATTTAAAAATGGGCAAAATGGGCTTCCTTGGTGGTGCAGTGGTTAAGAATCCGCCTGCCAGTGCAGGGGACACGGGTTTGAGCCCTGGCCCGGTTGGATCCCACATGCTGTAGAGCAACTAAGCCCATGCACCACAACTACTGAGCCTGTGCTCTAGAGCCTGTGAGCCACAACTACTGAGCCCATGTGCCACAACGACTGAAGCCTGGCACCTAGAGCCCGTGCTCTGCAACTAGAGGAGCCACCGCAATGAGAAGCCCATGCACCGCAACAAAGAGTAGCGCCCGCTCGCCACAACTAGAGAAAGCCCATGCGCAACAATGAAGGCCCAATGCAGCCAAAAATAAATAAATAAAATAAATTTTAAAAAATTTAAAAAAAATAAAAATAAAAATGGGCAAAGGTTCTTAACAGAAATTTCTCCAAGGAAGACATCCAAATGGCCAATAAGCACATGACAGGCTGTTCAACATCATTAGTCATTAGGGAAATGTAAATCAAAGTCACAAGGAGATATTACTTTACTCCCACTAGGAAGGCTATTTTTTAAAAAAGGATGATAACAAACGTTGGCCATAATCTGGATAAACTGGAATTCTCATATATTGCTGGTGGGAATGTAGAATAGTGTGGCCACTTTAGAAAATGATCTGGCAGTACCTCAAAAGGTTAAACATAGAGTTACCATATGATCCAGCAATTCCACTCCTAGGTATACACCCAAGAGAAATGACAACATACATACACACAAAAACCTGTACATGAATGTCCACAGCAACACTGTTCATAACACTCCAAAATGTGGAAACAACACAAATTTCCATCAGCTGATAAATAGGTAACAAAATGTGATATAACCATACAACAGAACACAATTTGGCATTAAAAGGTATGAAGCACTGCTTCATGATAAAATACGGATGAATCTTAAAAACACTGAAGAGCCAACTACAAAAGACCACATATTATATAATTTAATTTATATAAAATGTCCAGAATAGGCAAATCTACAGAGACAGAAAGTATATTAGTGGTTGCCTAGGGCTGGGGGCAAAGTGGAGAGAATGGGAGGTTACAGCTAATAAGTATGGAGTCCTTTCAGGAGGGATAAAAATATTCTAAAATTAGATTGTAGTGATGGTTGCACAACACTGTGAAATACCAAAAACACTGAACTGAGCACTTAAATCAGTGAATGGTGAGGTATGTGAGTTCCATCTCAATAAATCTGTTAAAAAGAAAAGGAGAGAGAGAGAGAGAGAGAGAGAACACCAGAGCTGGAAATGTTCCCAAATGCCTCTCTAAAATTAAAACACCCTCTTGTACCCTCTTGTTACCGAGTGAGTTGCTGGATCAATTCAACCATCTCAGATGTTTTCCTTATTTCCTGCCTTTCAGCTGTACTCTATAATTTAGTATTAGCAGAAAGTTAATAAAGACAACATACTCTTTGTTGCTAAAGTTTACACAATGTTTACCATTTTCCTCCAACGTACACATTTCCTCTGTTTTCCCTCTGCAGCTGAGCTGCCAAAACCTTGTAGAGAGAATAAACTTCTACACCCCTTCCTGCTTTCAAGACAGTACCAGTCCTTGTGCATAACCAAGTGTCTACAGCAAACTAATGTTTTGCTTGTCTCTCCAGGAGGTTTTTAATTCATTAAACTGTTCACCCAACAATGAGGATTTTTCCCGCCTTATGGGGGGCAACAATAGGAGAAATGGCAAGGACTATTTCTCAATCTCTCTGATTTTTAGAGGCTAATTCACTTGCCAGAAAGAAGTTGTTTTGCTTTCCTTTCCTCCTAAAAGCAATTTATTGACATCTACCTAACACTATGAGGGGTTTGTACCAAAGTTTAGACAAAATTAGTCCTACTCCTATCAGCACCTTCAAGTCTTTCTAACATTCCACACCTGGCTATTTTACAATTTTTCATCATGATATTTCTTAGATGGAACATGACTGAAGATAACCTTTCTAAAAGTTATTTGGGCTTTATTCTCTAATTCAAAAAGTTTGCTTTCTAGATTGCTCTGTATAATTCCTTGTCTTCATATTATCTGAAAAGTCCCTGCCTACCAACAGGTAGAACAAGATATAAGAACTTTCTTTTCATAAGTCTCTAAAATGAATCATTAAAAAATAAAAACAGCATTATAGCCACTAAGTCATCAGGTCCTGTTTTATCTATGAACAATTTAATTCTACACTTGTGTGCCAGGTCAACATTGTAAAGGGTGTACTCTGGTTTTTTTAACAGCAAAATTAAATAAAAGGGTAGTAAATACCCAACTTTTAGTAAAAAGTGAGTGTTACTGAGAATGAGTTTTGAATTTTTAAACAGCATATATTTATATCCACAAATTTATTAGTATCATACATAAAGCTTAAACCAAACCAAAACAAAAGCTCTTTCTTATCTGAAAGAACATGATTTAAGATTTACTTTACACCCTCATACACTGCTGGGGGCAATGTAAAATGGTGCAACCCCTTTGAAAATGATCTGACAGTACCTCAAATGGTTAAACATAGAGTTCCCATATGATCCAGCAATTCCACTCCCAGGTATATACCCGGGAGAAATGAAAACATATGCACACGAATAACTTGTACACAAATGTCCATAGCAACATTATTCATAATAGCCAAAATGTAGAACCCAAATGTCCATCAAATGGTGAATGGATAAACAAAATATGGTAAATACTTAGAATACTTTTCAGCAATAAAAAGGAGTGAAGTACTTACTGCTTCATGCTACAATCGAGATGAACCTTTAAAGCATCATGTCAAGTCAAAGAAGCTAATCACAAAAGACTACATATTGTATGACTCCATTTATATGCAATGTTCAGAATAGGCTAATCTAAAGAGACAGAAAGTAGATTAGTGGCTGCCTAAGGCTGGGATGTGGGGAGTGGTGTGCGTTTCTTTTGGGGTAATGAAATGTCCTAAAATTGACTGTGAGGACAGCTGCACAAATCTGTGAATATACTAAAAGGCCATTGATTCCCACACTGTAAATGGGTAAATGTACGGTACATAAAATATATCTCATGAAGTTGTCTAAAAAAAAGATTTACTCTACATCCAAATGTCCATCAACTGATGACAAATAAACAAAATATGTATATATTCATAAAATGAAATATTACTTACAATAAAAAGGGACAAAATATTGATACATGCAACAACCTGGATGAACCTCAGAAACATGATGCTAAGAGGGAGAAGCCAGTCACAAAAGAACACTTATTGCATGAGTCCCTCATATAAAATATCCACAAAAGGCAAATCCATAGAGATACAGAGCAGGTTAGTGGTTGCTTCGGGATTAGGTGTGGGACCAAGGAGTGACTATAAATAGGCACAATGGATCTTTTTGGGGTGATGGAAATGTTCTAAAACTGTACGGTGGTGATAGTTACACAACTCTGTAAATTTCCTGAAAAAGCACTGAATCGTATACTTAAAACATTATTTTTTGATCTGTGAAGTATATTTCAATAAGGCTGTTTTATTAAAAAAAGATTTATTTTAAAAGTATTTTAAAGAGGCAAATAACTCAAGTATTAAAATGGGTAAAAAACAAATGAACAGGCAAGTTAAAGAAGAGAATATATGAATGAACCAAAAGACAAAAAAAGTCCAACGTCACTAGTAATAAGAGAACTAACTGCTAACCAAAACCACAATGCACCTAAGATAGACAAAACTCCCTGAAAACAACTCAAATGTCTACCAAGAGAAGAATAAACAAATAAATGGTGATATAGCCATAAAACAGAATAATATCTGGCAGTAGAAATGAATGGATTAAAGTTAGATATATTACAGTGCCATTTAAATAAAATTTAAAATCATGCACAACAATACTAAAAACAGATTAAGGAATAATAAATACAAATTTAGGATCGTGGTTCCCATTGGGTGAGGAGCAAGGGAAATGTGATCAGGGATGGGTTCACAGAGGATTTCAACTGAATTGGTAGTGTGTAATTTTTTAAGCTGAGTGGTGGGTACATGAGTGTTTTATTCTTCATTTTTTATTTGGTTTGTTTGAACCATTTCATAACAAACTAAAATTTAAAAATTTACTCTAGGGCTTCCCTGGTGGCGCAGTGGTTGAGAGTCCGCCTGCTGATGCAGGGGACACGGGTTCGTGCCCCGGTCCGGGAAGATCCCACATGCTGCAGAGCGGCTGGGCCCGTGAGCCATGGCCACTGAGCCTGCGTGTCCAGAGCCTGTACTCCGCAATGGGAGAGGCCACAACAGTGAGAGGCCCGTGTACCGCAAAAAAAAAAAAAAAAAAAAAAAAATTTACTCTAAAATGTTTAATTTACTGCCATAGAAAAGAAATAAATGTGGAATAAAAATTTTTTAAGTATTGAAATATAATTCACATACCATAAAATTCACTCTCTAAAATGTACAATTCAGTGGTTCTTAGTATATTCATAAAATTGCACAACCATCACCACTATCTAATTCCAAAACATCTTCCTTACCTCAGAAAGAAACCTCATTCCCACTATCAGCCACTCCCAACTCCCCAGCCTCAGCCACTAGCAATCACTAATCTACTTTCTGTGTCCGTGAATTTGCCTATTCTGAACATTTCATTTAAATGGAATCATACAATGGGTGGTCTTTTGTGTCTAGCTTCTTTAAACATTAAAAAATCATAATTTTAAACTGTTTATCCACTTGCCTCTGTGCATTAAACAGAAGCAGCATCACCGACTTTCCTCAGTGTTAGTGGGCAGAATGGCAGGGGTCCCCTCCTGTGGCCCTTGGCAGACCAGTTCCATGTGGCTCACCAAGGTCCCAAGGGATGGGGAGGGTCCCAAGGGATGGGGAGTTTCCCCAACTCAGAGGGGCTGACTGTGGGGTCTCTTCCAATCACCCCTTCAGTATGTGGTGACGAGTCTCGGGTGCCTGTCTACGTGGACTTATAGATGGTAGTATCCGGTTATAATCAAAGGGCCCTCACAGAATGAACAAGGGGCTTAAGCTTCCTGCCAAGAACCAGCCGGCTGAAGAGGCCAAAGATGCAAACATAGGGGAGGGTGTGGCAACGAGGGGATGGCAGCACTGACAGTGCTTGCTCCCCTACAAGTGCTTCAAGTTACTGGTAAAACCAATGACCAACTAGGATTGGCAAAAATTAGACACTGCCAAGAACACTAATGAAATATAAATTTAAGAACATTACAGAAACCATGAACTGTGGCCCCAGGGTCCATTGTACACCTAGGGACACAGAGTGATTAGCAAGATTCTTTTCATCTGTATTTAATATGTACTTAGCATTCCCTTTTGTACACTGTACCGCGGTTTACATAATATATACCTAAATAGGGAAAAAAAAAAGTGTTCATCCATGTTGAAACGTGTATCCATACTTTATTCCTTTTTATGGATGAAAAATATTCCATTATATGAATGTATCACATTTGTTAATTCATTCATCAGTTGACAGACATCTCAGTTGTTTCCATATTTTGGCTATTATGAATAATGATGCTATGAACATTTGTGCACAGGTTTTGTATGAATATGTTTTCACTTCTCTATAACTAAGAGTGGAATTGTTGAGTCATATGATAACTCTATGTTTAACTTTTTAAGGAACTGCCAAACAATATATTCCCAAAGTGGCTGTACCTTTTTACATGAAATATAATTCTGAAGGCTGTTTACTCTTGTAAATGTTTTTAATAGTAAAATATTATTATAAATGTATTGAGGGACTTCCCTGGTGGCGCAGTGGTTAAGAATCCACCTGCCAATGCAGGGGACACGAGTTCGAGCCCTGGTCCGGGAAGATCCCGCATGCCACAGAGCAACTAAGCCCATGTGCCACAACTACTGAGCCTGCGCTCTAGAGCCCGCGAGCCACAACCACTGAGCCCACATGCCAAGACTACTGAAACCCGTGCACCTGGAGCCCGTGCTCCTCAACAAGAGAAGCCACCGCAATGAGGAGCCCACACACTGCAACAAAGAGTAGCCCCCGCTCACTGCAACTAGAGAAAGCCCGTGCGCAGCAACAAAGACCCAATGCAGCCAAAAATAAATAAATAAAAATTTTAAAAATGTATTGAAATAAACTTTAAAGAAGAATATTTACCCAGTGCCATCTGGGCTTAACACAATGGATTTCATTTTTGTCTAAAAATACGTATTTCATATATAAGATTGCAATCATAGAGAACATATAATTTATATAAATATTTTTTCATTTTCAGTATATATTTAGGAAGTCATTTCTATGACTCATTTATTCCAACTTCTTTATGATGATGATTCTATCAAAAAATTATAAAGTAGATTCAATATTATCATACACTAAATTTTAGGAAGCCTACAGTATTGCAAATTCCTTTGTCAATTCCTTCAAAGACACACTTTCATCAGTGGCATGTGTCAGTTAGAGAATCTGAACTGTTTAAGATTCAGAGTAAATGATGAAATTGACAGAGTTTCAAAATGTATCAGTTTTTTCACTAACAACTTATAGTTTCCAGTTTTCAAGGTAAAAAGATTTTGATGGTTTGGAATTTAAGATTAGTCATTCCAATTCTTGAAGTACCAGTTTAAAAGGCAAAATTATTTTAAAAGACTAAGTACAAATATTAACTGAAAACACTAGTGACTCAAACTACCAACCTTATATACATCCTCAATACATCTACTAAGTTCTTCTTCCGTCACCAAAATGGTCCCCGGCACCATGTCACACTCTGAAACCTCTAAGGAACAAAAAACAAAATTACCTACACTCAGCACCTCATTGAATAGAAGAAGCTGGGCCTAAGGAAAAAAGTTTTACTAGAAAGTTCAGGAAGTAACAGCTAAAATTAGAAAATCAACATAGTTACAATACAGCACCATTCAAATACAATATTTCACAGAATGTTTCATTGATTATAAACACGCATTGTTATTTTATGTATCACTAAGAAAGAAAAAAACACTGCCAAGTAACCTATGAAACATTATCACTTGGGATTTTACTTTTAAATTAATGAATGAAAAGTTGGTGATTAAATTAAGTGAAAATGGCAGAATCAATGGTTGTGTCTGGGTGACTGGTACACAGGTGTTCATTATACTATTCTCTGTACATGTGTTTGAAAATTTCCCTTTAAAAAGTTTTAAGGGACTTCCCCAGCGGTCCAGTGGTTAACACTCCGAGCTTCCACTGCAGGGGGTACAGGTTCAATGCCTTGTCAGGGAACCAAGATCCCACATGCCACTTGGTGTGGCCAAAAAAAAAAAAGTTTTAAAACAGAGCTTTTTAAAAAAAGTATTAAGAGAACTCTCCTAGATTTATTTTATACAGTATTGTTATATGTCATTCTTTTTTTCCTTTGGCCACTCCATGCAGCATGCAGGATGTTACTTCTCCGACCAGGGGTCGACCCCATGTCCCATGTAGTGGAAGTACGAAGCCCTAACCACTGGACTGCCAGGGAATTCCCTATCATTCTTGAAACAAGCTAAATAATTGGAATAAACAGGATAAGGAATTAAAACTGCACATTAAATGTCCAACTCTTCTGAAACATTTCAACACCATTACCAGTATCTGTGTTTTGCCATAATATATCGTTCTCTGTGCCACAGAGTACAGTGATGTGATATCCTTAAGAGTCCTCCACTTTACTATTGTCTTCAAGATTTTCTTATAAGTCACTGACATCCATTCTACAAATTTTAACGCTCATTTGCAGGTACAACAATGCCACAATTGCTACCTGGCCAACAATGATTGTGAGATGGGCAATTAGAATTGCTAAAACGTGAAAAAGATTTCGAAAATAAAAATTTTTTTAATGTGAAAAAAAGTGCATCTTGGAATTGATAAAATATGATAATTCATCATAATTGCCACATAGTCCTAAAAATGTGATGCAATATGAAAAACAAAATAAGAAAGCTTATACTTTAGAGATTGTTTTTCCAGGGGCAATGATGGGGTATATATATAAGATCAGTCATATTCTTACCCAATCCTTTTTGTTATCAATAGATGTATATGCAAAACATGTAGCTGGTGTTACAGATATAACCTAACACATGAAAATGCAGGGTAAATAGGTGTCCAATAAATATTCTTTGAATGAATGAACAAGGCCCAGGACAAAAATAACTGACCCACAACTAGACTGAATCTAGGTGTCCCAAGCACAGTGCTCTAGACCAGGTGTCAAACTTGAACACACACTTGAATTACCAAAAGGGCCTGTTAACAGAAACAGTGTTGGGTCCCACATCAGAGTTTCTAATTCAGTAGGTCTGTGGTGGAGCCCAAGAAGTTGTATTTCTAATAAATTCCCAGGTGATGCTGATGCTGCTAGTCCTGGGACCACACTTTGAGAACACATTCCAGACTAAAGGAAACACCTAGTCAGTCACAGACAAGAAGATAAATAGATTAGTATTGAGGTATATAGTCTTAACACATGAAATTAGATATAAATGCTAGGCCTTAATGACAAGGGCCAACAGAAATAATACCTCATTTTATGCATCATTTTTTGAAGAAATACTAATTCTAGACTAGATTTCTATTAAATGTATAAAGGAATTTTAATTATTTATTCAAATACGTTTATCATGTCTGAATAATCACAAATTTCACTCCACCAAAGCTCAATCTGGTGCTTACTATGCACAAGAATTAGATTTTCTCCATTCTCACCCACCTAAACCCCGCTAAACACACTCAAAAAAATTTACACTGTAAATGACTTTTATACAAAGTCTACACAGAACTAAATTGGGCTTAACCACAACATCAATTTTTCTCTTTATTTTTAACCTCAGAAAAGACTATATGGAAAGGTTTTTTTTACTCACTAAGAATGTTGAAATGATACTCTGTATCCCAGCACTAATCTCAATAAAGCATGAACACACACTGCGGGAAGTGCTGAAAATGTCAATCTTTTAACACATTAAAACTGGCCAAATCTGGGAACATTTAAGCTTCAAAATGAATGATAGGAATGTTCAGTCACCCACTGAATAAAAAAAGAATCTATGAATGTGTATTGATACTTAAATAATTATTTTTTTAAAAGAGATGAGGCAAGGAGAAAAGAAAAGCTCTTCCTTACAGAAGAATACCAACTAACAAATTAGAAACAATAAAAAAAATAGAAAGTCACCACTTTATGAGTAAAAATCATCCGTGGATACTAAACCACAGTATGAAGGACTGTTGGGAAACAGGATATTCACACTGTCTCATATGTCTATCATCCCACAGATTATTATTAATTACAAAGGAAGGAAGATATTTTTACAGTGGAGAAATCTGGTTGCTACCACTGTAATCAAATAGTCAAATTTAACATCACTAATAATGGAATAAACTGATAACATGTGCCCCTAATATGATGGACTAAAAAAAAAAAAAAAAAAAAAAAAACCATCATATGTAGTACTCCTGCCAAAATGTTAACCTGGATCTAATCAAGAGGAAACAATGAGACAAATACAAATTGAAGAACATTCTATAACCTGGGCTTCAAAAGTGTCAGAGTGAAAGACTATTAGGGATCTATTCTACATTACAGAAAACTAAAAAGACATAACAAGTAAATGCAATGTAATTTTTAAAAAACAGCTATAAAGGAAATTCTTGAGACAAATAAGAGACTTGAATAAAGTCTGTATATTCAATGTCTGCAACTAACTCTCAAATGCTTCAGAAAAACAATACGTATGTGTGTAGGAAGAGAGAAAGAGAAAGTGAACATGTCAAAATGTTAACTATGTGAAGTATATAGGGGTAGGACACTGCATTCTTCTTAGAACTTTTATGAAGTGAACTTTTCAAAACAAAAAATTGGGGGAAAAAAAGTAAAATTAAAGACAATGAACTACCATAGACTTAAGTTATTTAAATCCAAAACACGGAAGAAGGTCCTTTAGAGGGAAAGTGAACCACCAGACTTCCTCCTTTACCTGCTGTATTTAAACATCGATGAAGAGGAGCTAACACTGGCTGAAGTAAGTACTTTGCTGCCAGCTGTGGCCGTTCTCTTGACATACTTATAAAGGTAGTGGTGGCAACTCTCTGAAATTGTAGTCCTGTCAATTTATCTTGAAAGTGAAATAAATCCAAAATCTAAAAGAAAAATTACATGAAGTAAATACCAGGCTCTTTACAAGAAGCATTACATTAACTAAGAAGACAACACATTAATTTCTTTACGGCAAAAAATAAATTTACTGCAGTAACACTGATCCAATAGAAGTTTTTTTTCTTTTATTTAACAACCCAGTGTCAAAGGGTATGAGAACTGAAGGAGCTATGTTTTTATTAAAAAATTTTATCGGATTTATAAAATATGTGCTCATTGTAGGAAATTTGGAGAATAAATTTTTGGGTTTTTTTTGTTTTTTTTTGTTTGTTTGTTTGTTTGTTTTTTTGCGGTACGTGGGCCTCTCACTGTTGTGGCCTCTCCCGTTGCGGAGCACAGGCTCCGGACGCGCAGGCTCAGCGGCCATGGCTCACGGGCCCAGCCGCTCCGCGGCATGTGGGATCTTCCCGGACCGGGGCACGAACCCGTGTCCCCTGCATTGGCAGGCGGACTCTCAACCACTGCGCCACCAGGGAAGCCCCTGGAGAATAAATTTTTAAGAAGAAAATTAAATCTTCCCAAATTACTATAAACATTTTGGGTGTATTTTTTTCCAATATGTTTCCTGTATAATTCTTTTTTCTTTTCAATTAAGGCCATACTTAATATTCAGTTTTGTGTACTGCTGAAACCTTCTCATATTGTTATAAATTCCTCAAAAATATTATTTCCAGATATTCAGTTTTCCCCAAAATTTTGCTATGATAAATAGCAATTATGGGGTCAAGGTGTATAAATATATTCAGAATCTGAAGAGCCTGTCAGATCTGAACAAAAGTCTACTTTATTCTCAAAAATAAACACTGATCTCTCGTGCTTGAGTTTAAGCACCCAACTGAAAAGCACATTCTGTTTCTGGCTTAAAACTGACTCTTATACTTTTTGTAGACAGGAGAATCTTCTGTTCAAAAACTGTATGTGACCTCTGACACTGCCAAAGAGACACTAGGTAAGATTAAAACCTATGACTTGATTTTATCATTTCCTTAAGTGCCCAAACTATAGCTATTAGCTTTGGAAAATATTTACTCATCATTGCAAACGATAGCTTTATCCTGTAAGATAATTTATACTTAATATTTTCCAATATAAGATTTTGCATTGTGATATTTGTTCCCATGCATGCCTACCCATGAGAATCCTGAAGACCAGCATAACAACTGAATGACTTTCTTCACACTGTATTCCAAAAGGCATATCTTACATCTAAATGCATGGGGAGTGCTAAGAACACTCCTTCCACACTTTCACCTAATCAGA
The DNA here is from genome assembly GCF_000442215.2 of Lipotes vexillifer. Taxonomy (NCBI): domain Eukaryota; kingdom Metazoa; phylum Chordata; class Mammalia; order Artiodactyla; family Lipotidae; genus Lipotes; species Lipotes vexillifer. The sequence continues at coordinate 1,344,111 of NW_006775530.1, forward strand.
TTAACAAAGAAAAGTTTTGTAACACATTGCATAGGCAAAAGTGTGGGAAAACAGATACATAAATAATATCAATCAAAAATTTAAAAACACATACCCTTTAAGCCAGTAATGTCAATTCTAAGAATTTTCCCTGTGATAATACTTGCACATAGGCAAGATTTATACATATTAACTGGAACATGGTTCGTAACAGCAAAAGAATGGAAACAACTTAAATGTCCATTAATAGGAAGCTAGGTAGGGCTTCCCTGGTGGTGCAGTGGTTAAGAATCCGCTTGCCAATGCAGGGGCCATGGGTTCGAGCCCTGGTGTAGGAAGATTCCACATGCCGCAGGGCAACTAAGCCTGTGTGCCACAACTACTGAGCCTCTGCTCTAGAGCCCGTGAGCCACAATTACTGAGCCCACGTGCCACAACTACTGAAGCCTGTGCACCTAGAGCCCATGCTCCACAACAAGAGAAGCCACCAAAATGACAAGCCCGCACACTGCAATGAAGAGTAGCCCCTGCTTGCTGCAACTTGAGAAAGCCCGTGCACAGCAACAAAGACCCAATGCAGCCAAAGATAAATAAATTTATTTATGTATTTATTAAAAACAACAGGAAGCTAGTTAAATAAATTATGGTACATAATATGATGAAATATCTATGTACCCAAGAAAAAGAATGATGAAATGATCTCTAAGGTACACTGTTAAGTGAGAAAAGCAAAACTGAAAAACAGTGTGTGGAGCATGTTGTCATTTGGATAAAAATTAGAATATATACACACATATACACACATATAGTTGTATACACAGGATACACAGACTACCTGTGCAAAATAAATAAGAAATTGGTACAGAGATGGGAGGGAGACTTACTTTTCCATTTACTCTTTTGTGCTTTTAAAATTGTGTACCATGTTAATTTACCTTGTTTATTAAATACCTATTTTTTAAAAAACTAATAAAAAACACAGAAAAGATAATGAATATGATGAAACTGTAGTTTCATATTCCAGCTCTGAGAGCAAGCTAGTCAGTTATTATTGGTGAGGGGTTCTTAAATTTAACAGGTCAGTCTCTCCCACAGGTTTTTAATCAGTTATTAAGAAGGCCCCTCACTGAATAATAAACATTATATTGTTTTTAACTCAATATCAGATGAACATTAAAAGTTCTCTTTTTATAAATAAGCAGATAATCCTCAAACAGTCAAAAGAAACAAAATGATTTACCTGGGGGCAGATATCTCTGTAATAATCCTCTGGTGAAAGAGACTGCTGGGGACAAGAGGCCAAAATCTTTGCAATTAGGTCACACTTCTCCCAATCGGCAGCTGTGGCCTCAGCATCACTCCCACCAGCCGCCCCGGCTGTCAGCAATGGATAGAGATGTCAAAAACTCATTGCAGTTCACCACAGAAGGTCCTTAAAATTTACAGTAAAAACTATTTTTCCCTACTGAAAGTTGTTAATTTCCTCTGTAAGATAAGCTATCCCTCCGTACTTTCCTTTTGATGTTGGTTTCTGGGAGGTTCAGAGAAAAAAGCAGCACTTAACCACTGTAATGATATTATTCATACGACTTGAACACTAGCTTCTTCTTAGTTATTTATTATTTTTTAAATGATTAATATTATTATTATTATGTCTCTTTATATACATCATGTATTTCAAACTGTCTTTTTTTTTCGGCTGTGTTGGGTCTTTGTTGCTGCACACGGGCTTTCTCTTCGTCGCGGTGCACAGGCTTCTCACTGTGGTAGCTTCTCCTGTTGCAGAGCACGGGCTCTAGGCATGCAGGCTTCAGCAGTTGTGGCACGTGGGCTCAGTAGTTGTGGCTCGCTTGTGGGCTCTAGAGCGCAGGCTCAGTAGTTGTCACGCACAGGCTTAGCTGCTCTGCGGTGTGTGGGATCTTCCTGGACCAGGGCTCGAACCCATGACCCCTGCATTGGCAGGTGGATTCTTAACCACTGTGCCACCAGGGAAGCCCTCAAACTGTCTTAAACCAAAACTGTGGAGTAACAGGTCCCAGATTTACCTTACCATCTTAGATGATTAGAAAATGGGACAAAATAAATAAACAATGGTTTTCAGACAGTGGACAACAAGCAGCCCAAGACACTGAACCCTAAGAGAATGGAAGCAAACAAAGTGAGTCCCATGAATACCCTAGCCTATTTCCTAGAGAGAGTTTTGAGGCTACACCACAGCTAAGGAGAGCCCAAACGAAGCCTGCCGCCTTGTTGAATTAAAGAAACACAGTTCAGGGTTTAGGGAGACCAACACAGTTCAGGGTTTAGGTAGACCAACACAGTTAGAATTTTCAGGGCAAAACACCAGAGAAGTGAAAGCTACACAAAGAGGGAGCTCCAGAGATCTGCAGGGGAATCCTCTCTCAAGTCTTTCATGGAGTATGATCTGTGTACGTGTGTTGAGAAAAAATACCCAAGGCAAGAACCACAGAAAGGAGTACGGGGAACAATCCCCACAGTTTACACAGGGCTTGGAATAGTTAATGTTCCCACTAGTGAGCATGGAAAAGCCTCCTAATACACAGAATATCAGAAAGGTATTACCTTAGTAGTGGTGCCAAACTACGTTGGGTTAAAGGCTGCTCTAGACCCACAGTAACAAGGCTTAAAAGCCAGGATTGAAGGGCTCAAACTGATGCCAAGAAAATTAACTGCATCCCAGAACAAAGCCCAACAAAGGAATACAACAAAATCTAGCACCCAACAAGGTAAAATTAAAACATCCAATATACATTTAAAAATTACCAGGAGGGCTTCCCTGGTGGTGCAGTGGTTGACAGTCCACCTGCCGATGCAGGGGACACGGGTTCATGCCCCGGTCTGGGAAGATCCCACATGCCACAGAGTGGCTGGGCCCGTGAGCCATGGCCACTGAGTCTGCACGTCCGGAGCCTGTGCTCCACAACGGGAGAGGCCACAACAGTGAGAGGCCCGCGTAC
>NW_006775530.1:1347182-1362599 GCF_000442215.2 Lipotes vexillifer
CAAGGGACTTCCCTGGTGGCACAGTGGTTAAGAATCTGCCTGCCAATGCAGGGGACATGGGTTCGATCCCTGGTCTGGGAAGATCCCACATGCTGCAGAGCGACTAAACCCGTGCGCCACAACTAATGATCCTGAGCTCTAGAGCCCACGAGCCACAACTACTTAACCCGCATGCCACAACTACTGAAGCTCACATGCCTAGAGCCCATGCCCCACAACAAAAGAAGCCACCGCAATGAGAAGCCCATGCACCTCAATGAAGAGTAGCCCCCGCTTGCTGCAACTAGAGAGAGCCCGTGCACAGCAACGAAGACCCAACACAATCAAAAATAAAATAAATAAATTTTTTAAAAAATTACCAGGCATATCCATTCAGTGAAATATTTTCAGTCATAAAAAGGAACAAAGGACTGATTCATGGTATAACATTATGCTAAGTGACTTAAACCAGACACCAAAGACCACATATCGCATGATTCCATTTGGATGAAATATCTAGAATAGGTAAATCCATCAAGACAGAAAGCAGATTAGTGTTTACAAAGGGTTGGAGGAGGGGAGAATGGGGAGTGATTGCTAATGGGCAAGAGGTTTTTTGGGGGGAATGATGAAAATGTTTTGGAATTAGATATTGGTGATGGTTACACAACTCTGTGAATATACTAAAAACCATTAAACTGTACTCTTTAAAAGAGTAAATTTTATGGTATGTGAATAACTTCTCAATTTAAAAAACCTACTACGTATGCAAAGAAGCAAAAAGGAACATAACAAGAAGGAAAAATCAGTAAAAACAGACACATAAAAACAGAGGTGACAATTAGGAGACAAGGACATTAAACAGCTATTATAAACTTATTCTCTATTTTCAAAAAGGTAAAGAAAAGAATGATCATAATGAGGAAAGAAATGGAAGATATTAAAAAGACCCAAACTGAACCTCTAGTAATGAAAAAAATAATAAATGAGGGAAATTCCCTGGCGGTCCAGTGGTTAGGACTCTGTGCTCTCAGTGCCAAGGACCGAGGTTCAATCCCTGTTCAGGGAACTAAGATCCCACAGGCCATGCAGCGCAGCCAAAAAAAAAAAAAATCTGAAATGAAAAATATGCCAGATGGAATTAATAGCAGATTAGATACTGTAGAATAAAAGATTAATAAACTTGAACATGTAGTAATAGAAATTATCCAAAATGAAACACAGAGAGAAAAAGACTGAAAGAAATCAACAGAGAAACAGTATCTTGTAGGACAATATTAAGTATACTATTAGGTATAATTCAAATTCCAGAAAGAGAAAAGAAGGGAAGACAGAAAAAAAATATTTGAAGATAATGTCTGATAAATTTCCAAATATGATGAAAACTATAAACCCTCATCTCCAAGAAGCTTAAGAAAACTTAAGCAGAAAAATCATGAAGAAAACCACCCACACCAAGGCATATCATAATCAAATTTCTAAAAACCAGTGATAAACAGAAAAATCTTAAAAGCAGCTAGAAAAAAAAAGGTGTATCAGATACAGAGGAACCAAGACAAAAATGACAGACTTTGCATCAGAAATCATGCAAGCCAGAAGACAATGGAGTAACATCTTTAAAGCACTAAAAGAAAAAGAGATCAACCTAGAATTCTGTATCCAGCAAAAATATTTTCAAAAAAGATGGTGAAATAGGCTTTTTCAAACAAACAAGAGCTAAGGGAATTCATTGCCAGTAGATCTGCACTATAAAAAAGGTTAGAGGGCTTCCCTGGTGGCGCAGTGGTTGAGAGTCCGCCTGCCGATGCAGGGGACACGGGTTCGTGCCCCGGTCTGGGAAGATCCCACATGCCGCGGAGCGGCTGGGCCCGTGAGCCGTGGCCGCTGAGCCTGCCCGTCTGGAGCCTGTGCTCCCCAGTAGGAGAGGCCACAACAGTGAGAGGCCCACACACCGCAAAAAAAAAAAAAAAAAAAAAAAAAGGTTCAAGCTCTTCAGGCAGAAGGAAAATTTGGATCTACACAAAGAAACGAAGAACACCAGAAATGGCAAATATGCAAGTAAATATAAACTACCTCAAATCATTGAGAATAAACCATATATATATTCATATATGCATAAGTAGCAAAATTAGGGTTCTAAGTTTCTTATAGCAGCTCCCCAATTTGCATGCCCTTGGGTGAAGTCTAAGCTTTCTCTGGAAAAAGAAGATGCAAGGACCTATCTGCATGTGACAACTTCTCAGAGGTAACTGTTAATTTTCCATTTCATTGGTCCTAGAAGCCACTGCAGGCAGAACTGGGGAGGCAACATTACAGCCACTGCAGACCAAATCTACCAATGTCTGCCAACCACACTGACCTCACTTTTGTCTGACAGGACCAAGGTACATTGACCACCCCAGAAATGGAAAGTCAAGATCAATTCTCTCTCTCCTCCTCCCTCCCCACATATCCAGCCCTTCATTAAGTTCTGGCAACTCTTCCCCTTAAATACGTCTTATATTCACTCATTTCTCTGCATTTCCACTGCCACCGCATTGGTCCAAACCACTGTGATCTCTCAGATGACTGCTTCTTCTTAACTGTTTTCCCTGCTCTGCCCTTACTCAACCCATTCTTCACAATACATCCAGAAATATATTTCTAAAATGTAGATTTGATCCTGTCTCTCTCCTTAAAACCCTCCAGTGGTATCTCATTGCCCTCAGAATAAAGTTCAAAACCCTGAACTAGGCCTAAATGCCTCCATGATGTGGTTCCTGCCCACCCCTCCACCCTCATTTCACACCCCTCCCCTCATCTCATACCACTTTCCCTGCACTCTCTACCCTCCCTGCTCTACCCATACTGAAATTTCCTCAAAAACACTGTTCTTTCCTATGTCAGTTCCTTCATACATGGATCCTCTCTAACTATAGAGTGTTCCCTCACTCTTCAATGAACATATTCCTACTCAGCATTCAGGACTCAGTTTAAATGTTTTTTCCATCAAAAGGCCACTAAGTTTGTGGTAATTTGTTACAGCAGCAATAGGAAATTAACGTGCGGGGGATACAGGAGACAAGGGACCAAATACAAAAGAAAGCCAAGGGGATCACCAGGAAAAAGGTGAAGGGAGATCCTAGGATGACAGCTCTGTGGAGGTAATTAGTCCAAATAACAGAAGACTCAGAGACAGAGATGTCTTCAAGAAGATAAAACGGATAGAATAGCTAGTGTATTTGAATGTATTAAAAGGAGATTTAAACAACTGGGACACAGTCAGAAAACAGATTAGTGATAAGTACATACAAAACTAAGCAGACAAACAAAACAGATAGCTATTAACTCCAGGAAGTACAAAAGTGTGTAAAAAAGTATACTACAGTAGCTCAGCTGTATATAGTAATCACACAGAACAGTATAAACACTGAATATTGATCTAACCAAAACTAAGATATGACTATAGGGCTTCCCTGGTGGCGCAGTGGTTGAGAGTCTGCCTGCCGATGCAGGGGACATGGGTTCGTGCCCTGGTCTGGGAGGATCCCACATGCTGCGGAGCAGCTGGGCCTGTGAGCCATGGCTGCTGAGCCTGCGCGTGCAGAGCCTGTGCTCTGCAACAAGAGAGGCCACAGCAGTGAGAGGCCCGCGTACCGCAAAAAAAAACAAAACAGCACAAATCCTAAGAGAATAGCTCAAATAATTATTACCAAAAAAAAAAAAAAAAAAAAAGATATGACTATATTAAGGGGATGGGAAGTATGCTTGGATGAATGATGGTAGGGTTGAAATGATGGTAGGGTGAAAGAGAACAAAATCCTTTTTCACTCATGGTGAGTTGATAGATGATGCCTAAAACTGAAAAATTAAGAAGGTGCTGTAACCACATTATAGTTAGAAAAAGAGAAGTAAATACCAGAAGAAACCTGCTAAAAATGATCAAAGTGGTTGCTTCCGAGGATGGGAAATGGAGTGAAATGCTGCCAAGGACTGCTATTTTTCTCTAAAAGCCTTATAGACCTATCGACTCTTTAAACTATGTGCATGTATAATTTTGTTTAAAAATCAAAAAATATAAATTAAAAACTACTACCATACTTAACATGATAATGAACCTTCTTTCTATTAATGAGGACTAAGGGAATATAATTGTGGAAATGAATCTAAAATTTCATCCCAAAGTTTGCATCTCTTGGGTTATCTCCAGCTTCAGGAGAACTGTTTCGTATTTTAAGTCCTGAGGTTAAGTACTCTTAGCACCCTGACTCTTTTCCACAGAGAATTTCACATTTTCTATAGGGTTTTACTTAAACTTTTTGTGCAATGTTTTCCTCTGATTGTGTAAGTTATTTGAAACAGTTGACAACATTAGTCAACAACATGAGCAGTGTAACACAACTATTTTTGGAAGAATGGCAAGAAAATGAGTTTCTTTGGAAAAGGAGCTCATTAAGATTTAACCTCCTCACTCTCCACAAAGTCTAGTCTCCATCAGGTTTTACAGTCAAATGCTAAAGACCAATATTTCACTGTGACTCAAAGGAAAGTGGATACCAAAGTAACAAACATCTATTTCTTACCACCTGCTCCTTCCAAAATGCCCCGGACTACTGCCTGAACACCACTGGGTCTCATCAACCTTTCAGAGAGGAGCTGCCCACATAGACGCCGGAGCCAAGCTGGGGCCCGACACATAACTTGTGTCTTCCCATCTGTGTAGGACTAAAAAAGGAAGGGAAAGGTATGAACTGAATGTCAGTGTAACAGATATGTAGAAACTAAAATATACAAATATACTGAGTCATACTGATGATTAACCGTATGCTATACAGACTTCAAAAGAGCAAAATTTTTCCCTTAAAAAAAAAAAGACTCCTTTACAAAACCTACTTCAGCATCACTTTTAAGAAAGTAAAAATACAGTGAAACTTCTTCAAGTGAAGTATCAAGTGAAATTTCAAACCCAGAAATAGACAAACATGTCTGTGAATAAAATACAGATTTGGGGGACACAAGGTTAATGTAACCAACCTGAATGCAGTCCTTCCAATCAAATCTAGCTTCCAAAGAAGACTCCTATGAGCATGACTCACCACTAAGAGGACAGTTCACAACACTGAGAGGACATTAGTCCTTGCCTCCATGGTCTCAGCTGCTCTGATTCCTTTTGACATGGCAGTTTCAAGAAGAGTTAGATTTCTTCAAGAACTCCTTTTCGAGAGCTCTGTGGAGCCACCATGAACAAAACAGACTTCGTGTCCCTTATTTTGGGCTAGAACGCAAACTATGGTGTGGTCATTCACTGTGTCTAACTATGTGAGCATAAAACTTGGTAAAAGAAAAACATTTAATCCCAACTAACCTGTTCTCTTTTATTTAAAGAAGATCAATAATTACCATATATTGAAGGGGTTATGATGTGCCATGCACTGCGGTGAGTACCTCCCCCACAGTCTCAAAAGGAACTTATAAGGAAGGGTCTGTTGTCATCCCCATCCCCATTCTATGGGTAAGGAAACTGAGGGATGGAAAGGCTTTTACTAATTCAAACAACTGCACGCTGGGGTTGAATTCCAGTGTGCCTAACTCCAGAGCCTCTGTTTCTCATCATGCTCTTATAATGTATTTGGTTTAATCTGGCAAACTGTGGATTCATTCAGAGAAGCAGAGTATGAGCCAGAGGAGCCCAATGTGAGGCTACAGTAGTATTCTAAGGATGAGATGAAAATGACTTCAACTAGGAGATATCTTTGTAGCCAGCTTCAGCTGGTCCTACAGCCAATTCCTTTGGCCCTTCATGCTTTACTCACCTAAACTCATAACTAAAATTTAGGTACTGAAAGAAAACAGATAAATCCAGCTACATCATCAAATTAAGTCATTTTGCATAAATAATTATTTTTAAGGAAAAAAGAAACTATCTGATGCCTAGCAGAATATATACTATTACATTTTTCAAAAATGGATCTAAGAATAGTCCATTAATAGCTCTAATTTTAATTTCTTGACTTCAAATACTCCATTCAAAGAATAAGATGTCCAAACACTTCTGCCAGAAGAATGTATTGTCAAACAGCCAAATGTTAGTTTAAAAAAAAAAAAAGATCCCGTTTGAGAATGAATAAAATATATTTTTGTCATAAGCCTTAAAAAATGATTACAATATTCCTGGGAACAGTGTCCATCATTCCACTAAAAGAAAAACCCTTTTAAATTATCCCAAAGGTCAGTGTAATTTAGCTCTACAAATACCATTTAACAATCTAAGAGATGAAATAAGACTCAACTAGATTAATTTCCCAGGAGAAGAAGACAGTACACCACACACTATCATTAAAGATTCACCCACAAGAGTCCCCAGGCATGCATACCTGGGGTGGTCCTCCCTGGAGGATAAGTAATTCTCGGACTGCTAATGGTTGATACACTTGATCCAAGATGTCTCTCAGAGCCTTCCTAGACAGGGCTCTTTCGTCTTCGGTTAACACCTAAAAGAAACACGTATTTGGCTTTTGTGGAATACAAACTAGGCAGGCAATAGAAGGCAATGCTTTGCAATACTAAACAAAGATCCTTGTAGGGGGAGAGGGAGGCAAGCTTCTTTTGCCTCTTGATTTCCTTCTACCTGGAGGAAGCTATAATACTGAAACACTCCTGGCCCTCTCTCCATCCCCTCACCCACTTCGGGGCAGGAGATCGCACTGATTTATCTGATTGGTGAGTTCTGGCAGCACAGATGAGCTCGCTCCTCTTCTATCTCTTGGGAGTGAGCACACATTCTGTTCTGCTCTTCCCTGCCGTAGATTTTTCAGGGGCATGTCCCCTGCCAAGGGGCAGAAGGCGCTGCAGTTTTCTGGCACTCTTTAAAACTGGGTGAGAATTGTGTCTAATTCTGGAATGCACTGTTAGGAGACCCATTTGTCTCCCTCTATATACCTTCCAACTCTGCCTTTATGAGTAATAAAGAGGACATTTTGACTGGTCATCTCGTACTCTGTTAACTGTCTTTTAATTGATTCAGAACTTGGGAAGCAAAGAAGGGTGTTATTTAATTGGGCCCCCTCTCTGAGCCTCAAGAGACTGTCTCCCTTTGGTAACCTCACAGTCAAGTTCTCAGAGTCCTGCCCCTTACAATTTAGCAAAACTGTGGTATAGGTGCTGCTTAGAGCAGCAGTTATTGCTGGGACTTGTCCCGCTTCATAGTGTACACCCACCATGTCTCCCCTTCTCCTCCCACCCCCTCACTTGGTCCTTTCTCTGTGTTTCTCTTTTCTTTTCCCTCCTCTGAAACCCCTGGGCACTGCTTAGCGCTAGCAATAGCAATTCCAGGACCCCCATCTCAAGGAAGTGCAGGCAGCAGGCACTGATAGAGCTGTCAAGATTCACACCCTGTTGTAAAGAGCACAGAGCTCTGCTCCACAAAATGTAATGCACTGGGGGAGCTCATAATTTCGTGTCACTACTCAGGTGACAATGGCTTTTAAATGTTTTCTGTTTTGTTTTGTTTTGTGAGCACAGGCAGAAGAGGGAATAGAAGAGGAGAACAAACAGAAAAGCAACAAGTTGGAGGGTGACATAGAAAGGTGACAGAGAAATGAGGTGAGTGGGCATTATGAAATCTGGCTGCAGTAGGGAAGGAATTACCCTACGTGTGACCCTGGATACATTTATATCTTAACAGCTTCTTCTGGTTAGGTTCCTGTGCTGATGCTGGTGATCCTCCCGTGGGGGAGTAGTGGTCACTGCTATGTTATACTTGTGAGCCTTGTCTCCCCAATTACTGTGTGAGCTGTTTGAGAAAAGGACAACGTCTAATGCTTCTGTAACCTCCACGGCACCTTTATAGTCCAGACACTCAAATCCTTACTGACTGTCAGCAAAACACAGGCACATACCCTTATCATCTAATAATAACAATGAACACTGATTGGATTGTGCAGTGTACCCAGTGCTCTGCATACTCTATCTCCCTTAATCCTCCCAAGAACTTAATGAAGGAGGCATGAATAGTTTAATATTAATGGTAATAACTTTGTGATGAGCACTACTGGGGATTGGGCTAGGTACTTTATACACTTTATCCTTAATCCTCACAGCCACCTTGCAATTATTAAACACATTTTACAAAAGAGGAAACAGAGGCTCAAAGAAATAGCCTGCAACAGCTGTTTCAAAAAATGGCTAGAAGGGACAGGTGAAATGGACTCCCCAGGTGTGAAAGGACTAGTATTTAATAAATGAAAGCTCCAACCCCCTATAAAGAATCATCTATCCACCAGAGATACTTGGACATTCAATAAAAATTCTAGATCTTTCCATCAGCACTTTTCCAAAGAACTAAGACTGTCTTTTATAGCAACTACACACAACTATACACACATATTCACACAGACTCTCACACACTCTCTCAACGTATGTTTACCTCTTCCTTGGGATTTAGCGGTTTTCTCTTGGTTGGGCAGAATCCCAGCTGGCACAGACCTGCTGCGATATCCCCAAAATGGCGGCAGAAAATCAAGCTCCCCAGAGATGCGTGCTGAGCAACATTCAGGAGGACCCTGCAGCTGGTGTACAGTCTCCGGGGTGCACTGGGGGCAGCATCGAGACACACTACGTCCTGAACAACGGCACCAAACTCAGTCCTGTAACTCACAGGGACTCCAACACCAGGCACAAGATAGGGGCAGACACCCAAGGTAACTACAAACTGCAAAACTGACTGGACAGTCTTTTGCTGTGAGATACTAAGTGTATCCGGGCTCAGGGCAGGAGCAGCTTCTGGAGTCCTCGGGTTGGGTTTACCTGGATTGAACTCAACTGCAAGGCGGATCATGGTTTCCTTCAAGCACAACAGCAACAGTAAGGTTTGGGAAGTAAAACGCCAGGTGACATCCATACAGTCCTGTCGCCATTCTGCCTCATTAGCAATTTCATCCCTTAGGAGTTTCAATTTCTTCCAGTGAGGATCCTTCAGAAACTTGTCCTCCAAAGCAGACAGGTTAGATTTTAAAGTAGTCAACAGGACATCATGTTTCGTGATCTGTAGTGAACTTGCGCCTGATCCTTTTGAAGAAAGATAAAGGAAATTACATACATGGAAAACAAACTGTACTTTCCTCCATGTGGAATGCCTTGCCTCCTCCAGTTCATCCTCTGAGGCCTGGCTCAGATGTCATTACTTCTAGAAAGTAGTTGTGCCACCCTAGCCTAGGCAGAATTCAAGACCACTTTCCCTGCCTTCCTATAGCACTCTGGATGTAGTTAGGATAGTGTACCTAACATACTTCTAGTTTGTTTCTGAGGGCAGAGGCCAGGTCTTAATCAACTTACTGGGCTTAAATTGTAGCCAGAACAGAAATCTAAAAAGCTAAACATTTACCACAGAAGGTTCATTCAGTCAAACTGTTCCAGATCCCAGGGATAAAGGACAAAGCGAAGTCCTTTCCCTCGTGTAACTTACATTCTAGTGAGGCAGATCACAGAATATAGACGAAGGGTGCAGAAAGATTAACTTAATCACATTCCCCCCAAAATATATATTCTCAATTTTTCCTGAACTTTCTTAAAATGGTCTTTACTGCCCTCTCCCGGTGAAGGAGCTCATATACACTCTCAGCAGTTGACATCCTTGCTGACTCACTCCTTGAAACACTCCCCTCTCGGTTTCTGGGACAGAAACCACTCTTTCACTCTTTCCTGGTTTTCCTCCTACCTCCACGGCCATCTTGCAATGTCTCCTCCGCTGGCTTCTTTTCCTCTACCAGATATCAAAATGTTCCAAGGCTGGTCCTGAACTCTGCACTCTCTTCCTCGACAATCTTATTCAGGCCCAGGTCTTTAAAAATGATCTGTAAGCGAACAGCTCCCAAGTTTACATGTCTGGCTCATGTCTACCCTCTAAGTTCCAGGGACATATTTCCAACTGCTGAATGAAATCTCCACTTGGATGTTTTTAGGCATTTGAAATTCAACAAATTGTTGACTCTCACGGGTACCTTTCACTCCCTACTACAATCTAACCAGGTTACTAACTGGTTACATCTCCATCCTTTTCCTTTTCTCTTTTATCCAATCCATCACCAAGTCTTGTCTGTTCTGCATACTAAATGTTTCTCAAATTCATTCAATTTTCTCCACCTCATGACTACAACCTTTCTCTAAGCCATGAACATCTTTAAACTGAACTACGGCAGCAGCCTCTTAACTGGTTTCCCTACTTATACTCCTCCTCTCCCAAAAGTCTACTTTTCACACATCAGATCTTCTTAATATTTAAAATAGATTTCTCTTGGTGGAAGTGTGCACATACACTCCTGATGTGTATATACCTTAAGTGGAAATGCTGAGTCATAGGTATCTAGAAGTCTCAATCTAAATATTATCTCCTCCGGAGTGGCCTTCCTTGACCAATCTAAAAGCCATGCCCCACACTATTAACTCTGTGATAACACCCAATTTCTTTTCTCAGTAGTACTTATCACAATCAGTAATTATTTTATTGGTGTTTATTTTCTTTCTTCTCTATCAGAGTTTAAACTTAATGAGGGTAAACACCATGTCTCTCTTGTTTGGTCTGTGCTTTGCATAGTACATAAAGTAAGCCCCAAATGTGTATTTGTTAGTTGACTGAGTAAAAGAATGAATGAAAAGAGTAATTAATAAAGATCTCCTTAGGACTTCCCTGGTGGCACAGTGGTTAAGAATCCGCCTGACAATGCAGGGGACATGGGTTCGAGCCCTGGTCTGGGAAGATCCCACATGCCGTGGAGCAACTAAGCCTGTGCGCCACAACTACTGAGCCTGCGCTCTAGAGCCCACGAGCCACAACTACTGAGCCCACGTGCCACAACTACTGAGCCCACGTGCCACAACTACTGAAGCCCGTGCACCTAGAGCCAGTGCTCCACAAGAGAAGCCACCACAATAAGAAGCCTGCGCACTGCAATGAAGAGTAGCCCCCGCTCGCCGCAACTAGAGAAAGCCCGCACGCAGCAATGAAGACCCAATGCAGCCAAAAATAAATAAATAAATTTATAAAAAATTAAAAAAAATAAAGATCTCCTTAAAACTCCTATTACAAAAAAACAAAAACAAGAAACTCCTATAAGACCAACACTCCCACAAGATAACAACTATCAACTCTGGACAAAATGTAAAAAGCAAATATCTGAAGGTGCCTGAAGGTGACAAAAGTGAGCAAAAACTAGGGAAGGCACTCAGAAGGGAAAAACAGCACTGAGTAAGTTTCCTGCTTTTTCTTGCCTTTTAGTCTGGGGTTAGACCTTAGCATAGCTAAAATTCTAAGAGAAATCCATTGTCTTACTGGCTTGAGAACCAAAGCACAGAATTCAGGGCAACTACAGCAGGTGGAAAATAAGAAGAGAAATATCAGAAAGGATAGAACCAGAGAGGAAGAGCCCCCAATTCTATATAAACTGTGCCCAAATCTCTGGCTAATCTTTGAACTAAGCATGTGTGGGAAGAACTTCAAACAGGTCAGCTAAGATTAAAAGAACTGAAAAGAGTTGCTGCCCACCACAGAAGAGACAGAGCTTGGAGTAGGCAATCAGTCAAGTTAATTGCCTACTTTAAAACAAAACAAAACAGGGATTCTCTGGTGGGCCAGTGGTTAGGACTCTACACTTTCACTGCCGAGGGCACGGGTTCAATCCCCAGTCGGGGAACTAAGATTCCACAAGCCACGATGTGCAGCCAAAAAAGAAAAACAAAACAAAACAAAAAAAATCAATACTCTCTGGAGGACTATAACAGAATCCAGAGTTTCAACAGCATATACTACATGATGTCCATTATACAATCCAAAAGTTCTAGACAGATAAAGAAACATGAAAACATGACCCACCTCAAGAGAAAGACAATCAATGGAGACTGATCCTAAATGACCCAGGTGTCAGATTGAACAGAGATTTTCAAGCAGCTCTTATAACTATGTTCAAGGACATGATGGAGGGACTTCCCTGGCAGTCCAGTGGTTAAGACTCTGCACTTCCACTGGAAGAGACATGGATTTGATCTCTGGTTGGGGAACTAAGATCCCACATGCCACACGGCACAGCCAAAAAAAAAAAAGGATGTGATGGAAAGTATTCATTATGAATGAACAAATGGGGACTCAGGGCAAAAAAGTAGAAAGTATTTTTAAAAACCCACATGGAAATACTAGAATTTAAAAATAAAATACCTGAAATTTTTAAAAAATCAATTGATGTACTTTACAGCTTTGAGATGACCCCCAAAAAAAGAAATTAGTTAACTTGAAGATATATCCCTAGAAATTATCCAATCTGAACAACAAAGAGAAAAACATTTTAAAGAAATAGAGCCTTAGGATCTGTGAACAATATCCAATGATCTATTTGTAATAAAACAGAGACTAACTAGAATAAAAGGAAAGGAGAGAAAATGGAGCACAAAAGGATGTGAAGAAATAATGATCAAAATTTTCTAAAATTTAGTGAAAAAAACATAAATTTACAGATTCAGTAAGCTCAGTGATACCCAATCAGGATAAGTAGAAAGAAAATAACATCTACACATATTATAGTCAATTGTTAAAACCAGAGATAAAGAGAAAATCTTGAAAGCAGTCAGAAAAATATGACACTTACAGGGGACCAATGCTATGAATGGCTGTGAACTAACCATCACAAGCAATGAATGCTAAAAGACAGTAGAAAAACATCTTTAAAGTGCTGACAGGGGGGAAAAAAAACCTGTCAACTCACTATTCTATATCCAATAAAAAGTAACCTACAAAAATGAAAGTAAAATTAAGACATTTTCAGAACAATGAAAACTAAGATAACTGACTGCCAGCAGATCCGGAATACAAAGAAATGTTTAAGTTCTTCAAGCTGAAGGAAAACAGTACCAGATGGAAACTTGGATCTTCAGGAAAGAAGGAAAAGCATCAGAGATGGTAAATATGTGGGTAAATATAAAAGACTAATTTTTTCCTCTTAATTTCTTTAAATATATGTAACTGTCTAAAGCCAAATTTATAAAATTGTATTATGGGATTTATAACTTACATAGATAAACATGAAAACTACAGCATAAAACCTAAAAGGGGCGGGGAGCTGTAAAAGGACCCTTATAGTTGCAAGGTTTTTATGAGTTCTGTGACGTAGTACAATATTAATTCTAACCAGATTGTGAAAAATTAAGGATGTACATTGTAATCCCAGGATGACTACTAAAAACATAATATGAAAAGGTGGGTTATGGTTATAAAACCATAATAAAATGTTGAAAATATAAATGAATTCAAGCAGCAATAGACTTCAAAACTAAGATTAATATATCTTCTAAGAAAGGATCAAACTGCAATTGATGGTAACTAAAAGGGTGTTCAACAATGCATTATTTATAATAGTGTAAAATTAGAAATACATGTTGAGTAAATTATGGTCTACCTGTATCCAACATACTATATGTATATGTAATATTTATTTTGTTTATTATTGTCTCTCCGCCAACTAGAATAAAAACTCCTTGAGGACAGGGATGTTGCTCTATTTTGTTCACTGCTGTATTCTTGCCTGGAACAAGGCCTGTCTGACACACAGTTGCTGTTCAATATAAGTAGTTACTGAATGAATGAAAAATGGATTATTTGAAGCCATTAAACTATGTTGAACATTATTTAATGACATGTTCACTAAATATATTCTAAAGTGAACAGAGTATGAAACACTACACGGGCAAAAGATATGAACAGTTTACAGAAAAAGAAATGCAAATTGCTCTTAAACATGAACATATGATCAACCTTGCTCCTAAGAGAAAAGTAAATTAAAACTATACTGAAATATCACTTCCCATCTATCAAGTGGCTAAAATCCAAAAGTTTTTATAACACATTTTGTGTTTTACAGAAACACACACTCTCATACATGGCTGGTAAGGGGCTAAAATGGTACATCCCTAAGAGAAATTTGGCAATATCTAGAAAATTACATAAGCATTTAACCATTGGCCCAGCAATCCCTCTTTTAGGAATCTATCCTAAGATAGATACACAGGCAAAAATGCAAAGTGACATATACACAAAGCTACTCATTGCCATATTGTTAGCTAGGCAGCAGTAGGGGAGGGATGGGGTTGTTTTGCAGAAACTGACTTAAATCATTAAATCACAGAAAGTTCCAGATACCAGCTGTCCTAAAAGGGTTACAATACATCCAACAAGATACTACAGTACAAGCAAACACCCAAGCACCTGCTTGCTTGCAGTTTTGGGCAACCTGGAGTAACTGTTGCCTCATTATAATGCTTACGGATGATCATGCCTGCCATTTCATGAATATGCATGCCCCCCAGGCTTAAACCTTCCCTGGTCCAGTGGTTAGGGGAGACAGTACTTTGAGAGCTACTGTAACAAAGAACAAACCTGACTCCATACTGGAGCTATTCCTTTAGCTCTAACCTTTGTGCCCTGCTGTCTGTACTTAGTCATGCTGGCTGGCACCTTTGTAAAAAGAATGTTGCCTATTGCCTGAAATATACATGATAGCCTTTTCTCAATGCTCTGCCTCCCAGGCTTGACCTTTAAAGGTATAACACTTTTCCTTTCACATAGAGATAAAAAGTTGGAGAAGAGAAAACATTTTTCTCAGTTGGAGGTTTATAGGAACATCATAACTAGACCTATGCAAGACAGCTGCAAGAATGTGGGTCTGGCCAGTACTAAGAAGTCTGCAACAACAAGCCACACCCTTTCCCCTTTAGGTATAAAAGAAGCCTGAATTCTAACTCAGGTAAGATGGTTCTTTCGGACCCTAGTCCACCATCTTCTCAGTCTGCCGGTTTTCCGGAAAAAGCCGCTATTCCCTGCCCCAACACCTGTCTCTCGATTTATTGGCCTGTCATGGGAGAGCAGTGAGCAGTAAGAGCCTGGACTCAGTAACACTATCTCCCTGACTCCTTACTTGTCTTCTGCTTTAAGAAAGTACTTGGGACTTCGCCGGTGGCACAGTGGTTAAGAATCCACCTGCCAATGCAGGGGACACGGGTTCAAGCCCTGGTCCGGGAAGATTCCACATGCTGCAGAGCAACTAAGCCTGTGCACCACAACTACTGAGCCTGTGCTCTAGAGCCGGTGCTCCACAACAAGAGAAGCCACCGCAATGAAAAGCCCTCGCACCACAACAAAGAGTAGCCCCCGCTCTCCGCAACTAGAGAAAAGCCCCCGCACAGAAACAATGCAGCCAAAAATAATAAATAAGTAAATAAGTTAATTATTTTTTTTAAAAAAAGTACTTGGTGTGTTCATTGGCTAAGCACCCCAAGCGATGGACCCACTGAGTCCAGTAAAAGTAATTCTTACATTAACAAAAGGCTTAAAACAACCCAAATATCCATTAATAGAGAACTGATGAATAAACAGTAGCATATCCACATAATGGAATACCATGCAGCTGTAAAAGGGAAAGA
>NW_006775530.1:1362609-1369783 GCF_000442215.2 Lipotes vexillifer
AGACTTCTGTGTGCCACTATGCAGTGATCACTAAGACATATTGAATTTAAAAAGTAAGGTGTAGAAGAATGTATACAGTATGGTAACTTTTGTGTTACAATGGGAAGGAACATGAAATATATTATTTGTTTTTATTTTTTAAAAAAGCAGTGGAAAAACAAATTAAAAATTAACTAAAATAAGTTGTCTATAGAGAGAGGGAGAGATCAGTGGGGAGGAGACAGGGATGAGTTTTAGAGTTTTCCTTTTGGAGCCCTGTATTTTTTTCATAGTTAAAAAAATTAAATCGAAAAGAAAATTCAAAATACTCCTAAAAATAAAAAACAGGGCTTCCCTGGTGGCGCAGTGGTTGAGAATCTGCCTGCTAATGCAGGGGACATGGGTTCGAGCCCTGGTCTGGGAGGATCCCACATGCCACGGAGCAACCAGGCCCGTGAGCCACAGCTACTGAGCCTGCGCATCTGGAGCCTGTGCTCCGCAATGAGAGGCCACGATAGTGAGAGGCCCGCGCACCGCGATGAAGAGTGGCCCCCGCTTGCCACAGCTAGAGAAAGCCCTCGCACAGAAACAAAGACCCAACACAGCAAAAATAAATAAAATAAATTAATAAACTCCTACCCCCAACATCTTCTAAACATAAATAAATAAAAAACAAATGAACCTAATCTATACTTTATGTCCAAGGTTGCCAAACTACAATCTACAGGTCAAATCAGGCCCACCACCTATTTCTACAAGTAAAGTTTTATTGGAACATAGACATGCTATTTATTTACATATTATCTTTGGCTGCTTTTGAGCTACAACAGCAGAGGTAAATAGTTGTGACAGAGACAGTATGGATCACAAAGCCCAAAATATTTACTGCCTGCTTCTTTACAGAAAAAGTGTGCCAACTCCTACTCTAAACCAAGTTAGCAGCACAACCACACAGAGAATTATTTCAAGTGACTTGAAATATAGAACTTTGTACATCCTGAGGACAAAAACAAACAAACAAAAATCCCTTAGAAACAGCAGGTGTGTTGATGATAGTAATGTATGAGTTGTTATTTAAAAATATTATATACATGTGTGAATATATTATATATGAATATGTAACTATATATTTGTGTATATATATATGAAATAAGTAAATAACTACATTAATTTCATTAGGAACCAATATTTTCAGATAAGAGAAAAACATACCAAGATAAAAATATAAAATATAGTAAAGAAGAATGGCTAGGTGGACAAATACATGTTAAAGAATCTAGGTCATAGTATACAAATTTTCAAGGTAAAATTCCTTCAACTTTTCTATAAGCTTAAAATTTTTCAAAATGTTCGGAAAAATTTAAACTCTATAATATTTCATTTTAATTGGGAATATCAGTACGAACTCTCGATTTGTTTTTTGTCTTCTGGAAATCCACATATTTCCTAGTTCCAATCACTGAAAAAGTCTGGAAGCAATGACTTCAGTGGCAATAAATGTCACTAGTGTCTATCTTGTGGTCTCTAAATATCACTTTTTCTTAAAGAGATTTGTTTTCAAGAATGCAGCAAGAAATGTATAAGATGAGTCTGAGATATCTTATGCCTGAAAGCAAAGAAGCAATCAAAGACTACTTAGGGTTACCAGGGTCACATCAAAGAGTCCAACAGCCAACTTGAATGGGTCCCACAGGCCACAAATGGAACAATTAGAGTATCAAGAGTAATGAGTACAGGACTTCCCTGGTGGCACAGTGGTTGAGAATCTGCCTGCCAAAGCAGGGGACACAGGTTCGAGCCTTGGTCCAGGAAGATCCCACATGCTGCGACTAAGCCCGTGTGCCACAACTACTGAGCCTGGGCTCTAGAGCCCGCGCGCCTACAGCCTGTGCTCAACAACAAGAGAACCTACTGCAATAAGAAGCCCTCGCAATGCAACGAAGAGCAGCCCCCACTCGCCACAACTGGAGAAAGCCTGCACGCAGCAACAAAGATCAATGTGGCCATAAATAAATTTTTAAAAATAATGAGTACAATAACGGAAACATGTATATACAAAAATCTATTCATAATAAAACAAAACAAAAAAATCAGTCCATTGGCTACCTTTGGAGACTGCTGTGACACTAATGTATTATTCTGAAAACTGAACAATAAAAGAACAGAATGAACCTAACTTTATTAAAATATATACATGTGTGTGCATGTGTACACACATAGAAAAAGACCTCAAAAGCTATACTTCAAGCATTAACAGTGATAATCTCTGGATGGTAGGGTTTTGGGTGATTTTTCTTTTTTGCTTCATTATGTTAAAAAAATTTTTCCACAGCAACTATGTACTGTTTCTGTACTAAAAACATATTTTAAGGTTATGAAACAGTATGCAGTATGTGAGACCATTTCTGTAAACAAAAAATATATATAATTCCCAAAATGTAATCTCCGGATAGTGGGATTAAGGTCATTTTAATTTTCTTCTTTTAGTTTCTCTAATATTTTTAAAAGCTTTACTGTAAGGAATATTAACTACCTCTAAGAAAAGAAAAACGAACAATAACACTTTTTTTTTTCAACATAGTAAGAATCAGAAGAGTAAGATTTTTCCAATATTTCTCTAGGACTGTTCAGGGCAAGTGTTCTGACCCACTGGCATGAATACCTGGTTTGTTTGGGTAATATATACCTAAAAAGAAAATGAGTGCTTTCATAGCTTGTTGCCACTAACCATTAAGATCACTAAGCAATCTCTAAGTGACCTCCTGTGACTTTATAAGATCTTGGAACCCAAACATGGGACACAAAGAAAGCGACTTAAAACAAAAGCTATTAACTGTTTTCCAAGAGCCCCTTAATAAAGTAGTCTCCTCTGCCCTCTACTGGTGACAAAAATAAAATCTACTTGAAAATAAATAAGGCATTCTCTGAGAGCAGCAGTTCTCAAAGTGTGGTATAGGGTCTCAGGTTTTGAAGCCCTTCCCACGATTCTCTCAGAAAGTCTACAAGGTCAAAACTATTTTCATATTAATACTAAGACATTATTTGCCTTTTACACTCTCATTCTCTCTTGAGTGTACCAAGTCTGAAAAGTTCACTGACATGAGTTCAGATTCCATATTATAATTAACCTTTTAAGAAATTACCTCTTGTTGAGTTTTAAAGAGGAATACACACAATTATCTGAAAAGATGATGGAAATCGCCTCCCTTTCCAACTACATACCTACGTGAGTACAGATTTTCTTCATCTATTTCAATCAAAACAACCTGTCATGACAGATTGAACACAGAAGCAAATACAAAAATCCAGCTCTCTTCTAATAAGACAGACATTAAGGAGATTTGCAAAAATGTAAGACATGCCACTCAAATGTAAAACAATGTCACTCTTCCTGCTAAGTTATTTTATTTTGCAAAATACATTTTTCATTAAAAATGTCATTATGTTAACATGTAACAGGTTACTGTTCTATTTAATAAAAGTTAAAAGGTTTCTCTTGAAGCCTTAATTTCTAATACAGTAAATACTGACACACATAACCCACATAAAAGCTCTTTTAAGTCCTCAACACTTTTTAAGAGTGTTAGAGTGCTCAAACCAAAAGTTTGAGATCTGAGGCCTTAAAACAATGTTTTCCAAATTACAGTCATATAGCACTTCCACGATTTTTGTCATTTATCTGAGTACCAGCTGTACTCAGATAGCTTTACTTGTTTATTTCTTCAAATTAAATCATTTTTTAAACTTAAATTAGTAATAGTTAATATACTGTCCTAAGGGCTTTGTGTATTTAATTTAATCCTCACACCAACTCTGTGAGGTATGGAGTATTATATTATTATTCTTGTTTCCAGATGAGGAGTCTAAGGTTAAGCTATTTGCCCCAGAGCATATTCAACTCTGGCAAGCTGGCTCCAGAAACCAAGCTCTTGATCACTACTCGGTGCTTTTCAGCCTCAAAATATTTCTCTACATACTGCCTAAAACCATCCGTATCACACTTTGGGAAATGCTGCCCTCATAAACAGTATTATTTATTCTTCCCAATCACCAATGTAAATGTCTATGCTTTGTGACATTTAAAAGCAGACTTCTTCATCTGTGCAGTAGTTTTTATTAAGTTCAAAGTACAAAGCAATACGGTGTGCAAAAATAAGGGTGATACAGTTCATTATTTACAAATCACCAAAATTTCCAGCCCCCACACCACCACGTAATTCAAATTTAATGACAGAGTTCAACAAATATATATTTAGTGTGGAAAGTTATTTTTTAGGAAAACTACTGCTGAGATGACCTCAAGCAAAACTTCACCAGAACTGAAAAACCCCTTTCAAATTCTGCTTAACATACTTCCTAATAATGGAGGTGAAGATGTTATTCTTATTTGCCCCATAATTGAGAACAGAAATGAAAGGCAGGGGAAGAGAAAACACTTAATGCTGTAGAACTTTTGATGGCTCAAAAGGGAAAGACTTGGTTTCTTCCCACCTGGACTGAAGTCTTCTTTCTCTTGTAGCCTTCCCCAGCCCCATCCTTCGATAACTCCTTCTCTATCCAATTGCTACCTGTACCATCCATTCACCAATAGTATTACCCTGCCATGTGGAATATCTTTGGTCTGTATGTGGAGTACCATCTCCCCAAACAAACAAGATGCTTGAGAGCACAAGTTGTTAAATAATATTTCAATCTCCAAAAGCACTGAGGATAGAATACTATATACAGTTGACTCTCAGTAAATATTACCTCAAAGGTAGTCAGAGGCAGATGAAAAGACATTTAATCTAGCTGGATATAATTTTAGCAAATACTTTAATCTTGTCTCAACATCCTCTGTCCACTGGGAACATGTGAATACTTATTATGCACAGGTATTTTTTAATTCCCTTAGCAGCTGATATGATAAAATAGCAGAAATATTCACACAATATATAATAGCCTGTCTGTGCAAAATATTTTACCAAGTTACTTAAATTATTCTTTTTCAAATAGGAATGCTTGAATTCTCCTAAGCTAAATGAGTACATGTATGGAACTCCACCACATACTCTTTGAGAGTCAGAGAGTCTTCCAAAAATGAAGTGTATATGCTTTGTGACAGATGATTACTTCCAGACTTTTTAACTTATTTATTCCTGTTCTCAGTCATGTTCTAGACAGTTTCAGTTGCTGGACAAGTAATCTCTCCATCAGCAAGTTAAAACTGTATTTTGCACAATTTTAATTGTATTTTAATTCTTCATTGGGGCAAAGTAGTATAGTTACCATACTGCAGTTGAAGGTGTCTGAATTCAAATCCTAACTCTACCACTTAGACTGGCACTGTGCAATTTCTAATGTACCTGAGCCTTGGTTCCTTCATCTGTAAAATGGAATAGAAGTAATACCTATCTCATGGGATTGCTGTGAGAAAAAGAGACACATACATAAACAGCACACTATAGGGACTGATACTTAGCAGGCACTCAATTACTATTATTAATATATTTTTTTTTTGCCTGCACCTCGCGGATTGTGCGATCTTAGTTCCCCCACCAGGAATTGAACCCAGGCCCTCTGCAGTGAGAGCACTGAGTCCTAATCACTGGACTGCCAGGAAATTCCCCATTAATAACTTCTTTTCACTTGCCGCAAGTATGATATAATGTGTCAGGAGTTTTCGCAGTTTGGGGGGCGGGGGGGGATCTCAAAATCTGAAACATCACTTTCATGTACCTTATCTTGCTCACGCTAAAAACCCCTCCCTCCAAATTATACGCTCTAATTTATAAGTAGGGCCCTATTTCTTGCGTATCTTTCTCAAAGCTCCAGATAACATCAGAGGCTCCATACTGAATAATCTGCCTTGGTCTGAGAAGGGGGTTTGGCAGACCTTGGTTCCAGGTTCGTGTTCTGCCTCTAATTTGACCATGTGATCTTGGTCAGGTTAATCTCTTCGGTGAGCCGTGGGCGTGCTGAGCTGTAAAAGGAGAGTGCCAGGCTACACCACTCCCAAGGTCCCTTCCAATTCTAAATTGGGAAAATCTTATCAACTCACCAGGAAAGATGAAAAGTGACTGTAAATCCCTAAATCCTCGCCCCAAAACGCAGCTCAAACGTCACTGCTTCCTTTTTCTGGACTCCTTGGCACTTTGTACAAATCTCCAGTGTCCACATCTGACCCTGCGCCCTCAAGAGGCTGGGCTCTCTCTGAGGCTGTGTCTGCAGTCCCCTTACAGGGCTGCAGCAGGGACGGCTGAAATCACGCACCCGAGGTGCTTAACACAGCGCCTGGCCCAAGGTAAGCGCTCGAGATATTGTACTTGGTCAGTATCAGTATTCAACGGATCCCAGCCCTCCCTGAACCTCGGTTTCCTCAAGGGTAAAAGGAGGCTGGACGGACCCTGCCCAAAGCCCCCAGGTGCGGGGCTGGGCGGCCTCAGGGCCAGAGGGGTCCCGGGGAGGGCCTGAGGGGCGCACGCCGCGGGAAGAGCAGCCCTGGAAGACCGCTGGCCCTGAGAGTCCCGGGTGCAGCCAGGCGCCGAGATCCGTCCTCTCACCTCCCGGGCTCAGCAGCAGCTTCAACGCCTCCAAAATCCGCTCCAGACCACACGTTTCCAGAACCCCGCTGCCCGCCGTCTGCCGAAGGGCCGCCATGACTGCAGTGGGACGCAACACATGCGACCTGCGCAGGCGCCTCGGCGGACCTGCGTCGTCGCCACGTTGAGCGTGGCCGAAGCCCTAGGGGCGGGGCCCGCGGCGTGGGGCGGGGTCGGCTTGGTTGGGACTGTGACCTTCACGGAGAAATCTTTTCTCAGGCCACCTGTACTCGCAGGGCGCGGGGGAAGTAAACATAGCTAACACAACTTAACCTACATGCACGATTTCAGACACTCAACATGTTTAAACTCTATATAAAGAAAGAGGATGAGAGTAGTTTAATTATGACATAATATAAATTTCAGTATGAAAATATTTGAGCACCGCAACACTGAAGGTCATAGTAAAGCAATCAATTGCTGCGCCTTCTTATAATGAAGTTTGGGTATGTAAAACAATATTCAACCGTTGAATTTCTTCATTAGTGATATTTTAAAATAAGTACTAAACACATCTATTGTGAATAACAAATATTCTTATTGATGATATGATTTCTTAAATGGACTCAGTTCCCAATAAAAGCTCAATCTTTGCCCTATTTACAGGCATTCCT
>NW_006775530.1:1369856-1379405 GCF_000442215.2 Lipotes vexillifer
GCATTCCTGGAAAATTCAATGTCTATTAAAATCGTGCCCCATCAAAATTGAGTTAATATGTAAAACAGAATGCGTTGGAGATTTATATCATCGAAACAGGTTTTCACCTACCTGAATCCTGGTGGGACATTCAAAAGTCATGTTGTCTGAAAGGCATGCTGCAAATCCAGGACAATGCTTCTGAGAGCAAGACTTTAGCACTCCTGCCTCTCCCTTCACTCAGTCAATAATTTCTCCTATCACTGTCACAACCAGCTCCAATACCCACTTCGTGAAACTGCTCCCAAGAGGCTGTCCTGAATCTCCTTGAGATCCCCTGAGCTAACCTGAGTTCATGACTGATGACTGCTCTTCAGCAGTTAGCTGCTGGAAATCTTGGGAAATGGGCTGCGCTCCATATGAAAGACCATGCCACTGGGGGAGGAAATTGTTTATTTAACTCTTCTCAGTGAGTCAGGCCCCCTCCAGGTCACTCCCATTTCTCTGGGCTCCAGCCCTAGTCCATCAGCCATTTCCTACTCTCTAGAATGAGAAGATAACAGAACCATTTTCACTAGGCTATCTTAGGGAGTTAAAGTGATACTGCTCTCAAGTATTTAGCAATGTCTGCAACAGAGGAGATGCTTAATAAATTTTACCTGGATCTTCCTCCCCATCTCTTCCTCAAACAAAACCTGCCAAAATATCTACAAATTAGAGGAACATTTTTGAAGGGGAAATAAATGACCTGCAAAATTTCCTAGCACTCTTTTCATTATATCGCACCCTAGGTTTTGTCAATAGACAGTTTTTCTTCAATAATGTGTGGACACGAGTTCATTTTGGGGAAAAAAATTTTTGAGGTCATTTCAAGGTGTTAAACATTTAGCAAAATGGGTGTAGGGCATCGTGTGGGAAAGGCCCACCCCTAATATTTGTGGGGATTAGTGAAAAATACAAATGGAGGCCCTCATACCATGTCTAAATATTTCAAAGTATAAATCAAGCCAGTAGACAATATTTTATTAAAATCTTTTCTATCCTCCTACCTTGAAAAATACACCAGGTTTGAATTGAGAATTCTCAGACTTCACCTCAGAGCTCCATACTGGACAAGGCTATACGTGAAGAGCCAGCCGCCCACCTCTGGCCTGACCCCTTTTTATTCTCACTAGCGTCTCCATCCTGCAGACACACATGCAGACACCCCAGCCTGGATGTGCACATCCAAGCTCTGTTCACACACCTCCAAGAAACTACCACTTGGCCTCCCTAGGGCTAGGAGCGCACACACAGGGATCATAGTGCACCTTCCAGAGGGCAGACCAAGTGAAGAGGCCCACAGAGCCCTGGAAGCAGACTCAAGGGTGGCTGGGCAGGAAATTCAAGGGTCCCAGAACCTGGAGGGTGGTGTGGGAGGAGGGTGAGGTTTTGGAGTGAACAAGCCTGGCCATGGGGAGGGGCATGGTGGAGGAGGCAGGTAGGGCATGGACCCCGGGCTGGGGCCTTCCTAGCCCAAGCCTAAGGGCAGTACTGATGTGGGATTTCCACAAGTTTAAGACGGTTCCCAGAGCTGAGACTCCTTTATTCCAAAGCATTATGACACCAGATTTTATCTTTCAGGCTCCATAGCCTCAGATACCACAAAGTGATGTGCATAATCTTAAAAGCAATGTCATGAAGATCCTATAAAATTTTTTACAGCAAGAAAATATATCCCACATGGAACACTGGGTGCACTTTAATCCATGTAATGGGATGTTAGAGGAGTGCCTAGGGCCTATAAGGCTGTAATTAAGTCCTGCGTCTAAAAAAGAGGAAGCATTCTCAGGCTTCTCCAGGCCTAAAAAATTATTCAAATGGGCTTTTAAGTACCCTATGTCCCAAGAGTCCAGTATTTACACTCACAGAATCTTAGTTTGTAGGAATTGAATGCTGGTAGCCCCTTCCTCAGTTTGCTCTGGGCAGCTTTGTTAAAACACAGAAGTACAGCTGGGAGACGCCCTGGTAATATGCTATTAAACACCCATCACAACCAATACCCTCAAGAGCTACAGGGAGAGGGCGCTGCTTCTCTGCAATGAACCATATGGGGTTGTTCAAGATGCACAAAGAAGTCTGTATTGGTGTAAAACATGTTTAGCTGATTTGAAATTAGCCAAGGGACCCAACCTTGTCAAGAACTTTAGGGTCAGCAGCCGAAGCACCTCGCCAGTCATGACAACCAAAAGTATCTCCAGAAATTGCCAGCGTCCCCTGGGGGAGGGGGCCACAATCTTCCCCAGTGGAGAACCACTGCCCTGTACTAACTTTGCTGACCTACAATGTTATTTGAAGCCCTGCTTCTTTCTATCCCTCGGCACAACCCACAGTAGCCTCCTGACAAGGAGATTTCGTTGGTTTCACTACATGCCACATGGATGGATAGCCTTCAAATAAAGTGACCTTAGGTGCGCAGTTTCCCCGCTATTCTGCCCCAACAGAATGACACAAAGTTCAGGGGAAGTTATTTTAATATGAAGCTTCTTTCTCCATGTTTTGAATAAGCTCACCTAACCACTTGTCTGTCTGGCCTGGAACTGTGTAATCAAATAAAACAAGTTTGACAATGGTGTAACAAAATTCTTTAATAAAATTTATAAAAATGAATATTTAAGAATAATTTTTTCCACCTTGAATTGTTTTCCTTTTCCCAAAGAAAATACAAAATTATCAGCACCCACACACATATACACTCAAAACTACAGTGACATTCTCTACACAGAACTACATTAGAGTTTAAATTGCTGAAAAATCAAGACAGTTCTAAGAAGTGGTTGCAGGGATGGGTTTTTCTTCCAAAAACAGCTGATACATAGGGAAGCAATTTAGATAAAGTTCTGGTCTATGATTGTCAAAGGTTTTGTAAAGCTTGCATTTCAACTAAAAAAGGATCCAAATTAAGGTTCTCCCTACCCTCACCTCCCTTTGCTAATACCCTTTCAAGGAGTGTTTTCTTCCTGCTCCTAAGGAAAAAAAAATTTGGATTTTTAAAACATTCTGAAGTTTTCATGCAAAGTTGGAATTTGGGGCAAAGGTGTCCAGACCAGCCAGCATTTTCTATAGATCAACAAAAGCAGGCACCGGGGATTCTGTGCTTTGGGTACAAACCACGGTACAAGGATCCTGGCAGGAAACGAGTGTTGAGATTCCTCTACTCTTTCAGAATTTTGAGGGCTGGAGGTAGAGGCACCGCAACAGTCTTCAGCCTCAGTTGGCTCAGTTTCCAGGCTCAGTGACAATCTCCCCTGCCATCTCCACGGCCACGTTTCACATTTCCCCTCTGCTGGGATGAGCCAGCTTCTGTCTTTGGCTGCAGCACTTCAGGCACTATTCTGAGTCCCAGAATATATCACTCTTTTGTTTTAGGGATAAATGAACATTAAAAGTTCAGTGGCACCTGAAAACTCACCACCTTTTCTGGCCCAGGCTCCCTGTCTAGAACCAAAGCACCCCATAACAACATTCACATAACAAACATTCTTACTCAGAACAAGTAAACTGGATAGATGCCCATTTCAAGTTATGTACTCAGGAGATGGAAAAGGAAAACCGTTAAAAGGTCTTAGGAGTACACAATACCCGCTCAGCATATGGCCAGACTAAGACATAAGCCTCTTTCCCTAAAAGAGCCCAATAATTTCTGCATCAGAGAAATGTAATAGAATTCAGAGGGAGTAAGAATGGATATTAGAGCATGGAACACTGCACACCAGTGCAGTGACGGAAGGACCGAAAACACACAAATTAATTTCTTTATATCTACAAGAGGGAAATTGACCCCTCACCTTCCTTTTAAAAATGAGGCAAAGCCCGTAAGGAAACCTGCCAGTTGCCAGCAGAACCTTCTAAGGCTGAAGCTAATCTTTTGAAATATTAAAATTTGGGGGTCTTTTGGACATCGCCGTCATGTAAAGAGTGATGGAAGGGGAAAAAAGATTCATGGAATAAGTCAAAATCGTTCTAACACACACATTAGATCTACAAAGTGGAAATCATAACTATCCTATCACTGATCACGGGTCTCTTCTCCAGAAACACATCTCAAGTGAAGGAAGCTGGAAAACCATCAGGAATATTATTCCCCCATTTCCCATCACATGACTGTAGGGACCCATCTGTCTCCCCATCGGTCTTGAGTCCCCTAGTCATCCTCGCCGCCTCCATACATGTCCGCCAGCTTCTTGAAGCGACTGCCCCATTCGTTCAGGTAGTCATAATCCTGGTCTTGGTCTGACTCCGAGGAATTCAGGGAGCTCAGACTAGCAGCTTCGGAGCCGCTTCCTTCATAATCAAACACCAGCAGAGAGTCATAGGGTGGGGCGGTGGGGTCACTATCAGCTGCCTTCAGGTTCTAAAGAAGGAAGACAATAGGATCTTTCATTGAGAGGAATCGCACACCTGTCATCTTAGGCAAGATGCCTTCTTTTGGTGCGTAAAGCCAAGTGTTACGGCACAACAATGAGACCATCCTGCAGAACGCCAGGAGCACTGAACACCAACAAGGTAAATGTAATACAAACTGGAACAGAAGATGGACGTGATATATTGTTAATGAAAAGAGAAAGTATGCAGAATGTTTTCCCCCTAAACGAAACTGGTAAATTATATGTAGGCAGGAGAGATGAGCACCAACCAATCAGGATGGACAGAGACTAAAAACAATGAGGACAGTCATGCCAGGCTACACAGCCTGCATTTCAGCCCGAGAAGATCTGAAAGGATGAATGCCAAACTGCTAAATTAACTTTGGTGATTATGGTCAGGGGAACTGAGGGAGGACTTGCACATTTTTTCGTTATATACATTTTCATAATTTATATTTTTTAAATAGCAAACATTTTATTTTTGTAATTAAGAAACAGCTATAATCAGGGGCTTCCCTGGTGGCGCAGTGGTTGAGAGTCCGCCTGCCGATGCAGGGGACACGGGTTCGTGCCCCGGTCCGGGAAGATCCCACATGCCGCGGAGCGGCTGGGCCCGTGAGCCATGGCCGCTGAGCCTGCGCTCCGCAACGGGAGAGGCCACAACAGTGAGAGGCCCGCGGACCGAAAAAAACAAAAACAAAAACAAATAAGGCTCAGGGATGAAAACATGGTAAAGGAAAGACTCTAAAGAATTTTTCTCACTTTTGACACAACAGCTCCTTTCCAAGTTTAGAGGTGAGTTTGTTGTGTCTTGGCTTTTGACTCTGCTTACTTACTTCATCAATAAAGTTTCCAATTTCATCAGGATTGGCAGGCCGGGGTCGATACTGGGGCACACTCAGGAGGGTTGGCGCCACATCATTGCGAGTCACTTCGGGCCGAGCATCCAGGCCCCTGTGTAGCTGGCTCAGGTCATAGTCCTTTAGAGAAAAAGGTAAAAGCATAACAAAGAGTAAAATAGAAACAGTCATAAACACAGGGTCATATTTGGTTTACAGATTACGGTACTGGCTAAGGCCTTAACAGTCAGCTGTATGATATCTACAGGCATGTGCCAATGTCATCTGAAATGGCAGTTGGTCTTTTTTTTCCTTTTCTGAAATGGTAGTTTTCAACCTAAGAGTCTCCAAATAGCACTGGAAGGAAATACAGCATAAAAGCCTTGTGAGGAACATTTGTGGGTACAGATGTAGACTGTTTCGCCTTATTAACTTTTCATAGGGTATGATTATTAGATTATTATTCAGAAAATATTCACTCCTTTCTCACCCTATCCTCTGTGAAAAGAATAGAAATCCATTAATGTAGGGCTATGCCATTTGACTTGCTTTGACCAATGGGACATTAATACATGTGACACAGGCAAAGGCTTTAACTGTACTTTGGTCTTACCTGCTGGGACAAAGAAGACAGGAATTATATGGAACATTCCTGGACACAACTCACAGCACACAGCCATCCAGCCAAATGCAGCCTATATCAGCCTAGCCCCAACCAACTCACACATTCTTCTGAGCCTAGATGCCATAGATTGTTTGTGTGCCTCCTAAATTCACATGTTGAAACAATGTGATGGTATTTGGAGGTAGGACGTTTGGCAGGTGATTAGGTTGTGACAGTGTACGGAGCCCTCAGGAATGGGATTAGTGCCCTTATAAAAGACACCCAGAGCTCCCTTGCCCATTCCACCACATGAGGACACAGTGAGACAAGGGCCATCTATGAACCAGGAAGAGGGCCCTCACTAGACACTGAATCTGCCAGCACCTTGACCTTACATTTCCCAGCTTCCAGAACTGTGAGAAATAAATTTCTGTTGTTTATAAGCACCCAGTCTATGGTATTTTGTTACAGCAGCCCAAAAAGAGTAAGACACTAGCTGAGACCAGCAACTGTCCCAGCTAACCCACAAACGCACGAGAAAAACATGCTTATTGACGTGTGCCACTGACATTCTGGGATTGCCTGTTATACAGCATTATTGTGGCAATACCTCAATAATACAGGGTAAGGCAAGTTAAGACCATCTCCAAAATCAAGAGAAATAAAGAAGGCCTGAAGAATTAACATCTCAAAAAAGCAAAAAGCCGTTTGGCACAGCTACAAACTCAAAGGAAACAAAATAATAAAACAGATCAGTCCTTGTGTTCCGCAACAAGAGAAGCCACCACAATGAGAAGCCCATGCACCGCGACGAAGAATAGCCCCCGCTCGCCACAACTAGAGAAAGCCTGCACAAAAGCAACGAAGACCCAATGCAGCCAAAAATAAATAAATAAAATAAATTTATAAAAACAACAACAACAACAAAAAACAGATCAGTTGCTCTATGTCAAAGATAATTTGAATAAAGTTCATGTCCTCGAAATAGCAGTGAGGAGAGTGAGGGGAGTCAGGCCACCTGGTTTTACTGCTTCCTAGCTCTGTGACTTTGGGCAAATTGCTTAACTGCTCTGTGCCTCTGTTCATTCATCTGAACAATAAATAAATGTTAGCAATGCTGTATTGATGCTGATGATGTTGATGATGATGATGATGGCTAATGACATCTATTTTCTTGGGTAGATGAAAGGTCTTTAAAAAAAATAGGCAAAGTGACAGAGCTGTTTCAGATGTCTGTCTTCCCCTAATCATTGCTTCCTCCAAATAGAGAGACTGCCATTGAGCCTTCTCCCAGGGATTTACACACCCACCTGGTCTTCTTCTCCACCTCCTTCTTCATCATAGTAATAAATGTTGTCCCGGGTGTCGTCTTCTGGGGGCAGTAAGGGCTCTTTCACTACCCTTCTCCTCCGAATAAGTAGCAGAAGCAGCAGAATCAGGACTGGAGTGGGGAAGAGAGAGATAAGAGCCACAGGTCAAGAAAGCCGTAAGCAGCAGCTGGCACAGAGCACCACTGCCTTGCAGACCGGACAGATGGCTATAAGACGACTCACATGTCTTCACATCCCTGAGGTTAATATATGCAGCACTACACAGTGGACAATTACTTGAGAACTCAATTGTGGTCTTTAACTGGACCTTAAACCAATCAGTCATTTCCCAAAATCTGGAGCAAAGTACTCCAGGCAGCAGAAATGGTCCAGGCAAAGACTCCAAGCAGATTGGTGTGGTTAAGGAAAGACAGGGTCAGCGTGGCCGTAGCAGGATCATCAGGGGAGATAGAAGGGGACAGGGGGTCAGAGGGGCAGCAAGGACATGCGGACCTCTGGAGGGACTTTGGCTTTGATTCAGAGTGAGTTGAAGCCATTGAAGGTTTGTGAGCAGGGCTGGGTCAGCCTAAATGTGACTAATACATGCATATTATTCGTATTCAGTTACGGGGGAGGGGGGTGGGGCACAGACTGTAAAGTCGCCTGGTACACCATGAAAAAACACCCAAAAAATTTAAAATTAAAAATAAACAACAGCAAAAAAAAAAAAAAAAGGCAGCACTTGGTATATCCCTTATCTTCTCTTAGGATGAATCATGTAAGCGAGGTTTAAAATCTATTTTCAAGGTTTTCATCTGATCTTGGGGGCTGTGTCTAGGCTATATACGATTAATATTTAATTTTTTAAAAAATTAAATAATTTATTGTGAATGAGAAAAAAATATGATTCAGTGTGTTTTCTAACTTACAGGTCCTTATACCTAAGTACCTAGTGAAGCATCACTGCACTGAGACAGGAGGTGGCATACACTTACAAGTACCCAACCTACCTGTTTCTGAAATCAGAAAGATTCCAAGATCTTATCCAGATAAACAATATAACCCCCTGGACCATGACTGAAGAA
This sequence comes from Lipotes vexillifer, assembly GCF_000442215.2. Classification (NCBI taxonomy): domain Eukaryota; kingdom Metazoa; phylum Chordata; class Mammalia; order Artiodactyla; family Lipotidae; genus Lipotes; species Lipotes vexillifer. Next base: position 1,378,080 of record NW_006775530.1, read on the forward strand.
CAGAAATACTGAGTGAGTTCTTGCTAGGTGGGCCAGGCCTGCCTTGGCCCAGAGGACACAGCACTGAAACAATGGAAGCTGCAAACAGCCCCCATCCCTGTGGAGCTTAGAGCTGAAGAGCCAGAGGAGGGCTATCGTTTCCAAAAGGATGCTTCTTATCAGACATTACTTAAATGTTATGTAAGGGAAAGTAACCAAAACATGGCATACTGTTAGCACTTCAGGAAGTACCACCCAACTTAGCTATCCTGAAACCCCCCAAGCCCCGGTGTCAGAGGCAAATGCTGCACAAAGTAAGTAACCAAATATTGGTTGACTACACAAAAACCTTCGTATCCTCTTGTCTCTATAGAACATTCTTTAGACTCTTAATTTCGACGTCTGCCCATAAGGAACAAGACATTGGAAATCTGCACCCTGGCATTGCTTCTGCTGTAAATGTTGCACATTTGAACATTCCGAAATGTTGTTCTCAGCCCCTGTGTCTAATGAAATACACCCATAGCAAAGTTAGATAAAGCTACTATAAAAAAAGTCAATATTTTAAGTATAACTGCGTGGTGGCAATAAAGCCACGTGAATCCTGGAGGAAGAAAGGTCCAGAAAGTTCACTGAATTTTAAACAACTCTCTCCTTCCTTTTCAATTTTGAGAGGATGCAGCAGAGGGCAGGAGCTAAGGGGATACACTGCAAACATTTCCCGAAGGCCAACAGGTAATCCCTTCTTCAACCTGTCGAAGCAGCAGGATCAGTAACACTGCTGAATCTAAACTGAAAGCCCCCAGGTCGTCCCATTGCTCCCCTCTAAGGGAGGCCTCTCTGCCCTACACAGTCCGTCAAGCCTTCCTCTCTCTATGCCTTTGCTAGTGTGGGAACCACCACAAATGGCCCTCTGTCTATGAGGATTCCCCCAGTCGCTGTGGCCCAACTATCCCGTCTTCCACTAAACCTTTCTCAAGACTCAATTAACAGCCTCCTCTTCTGACTGCAAGGACCTTCACGACCTGAACCACGTGTCATAGCTCCTAATGATAAAAAAAAGCAACAACAACACTATCTTTGAGGTTTTCTGACTTGCCCGTCACTAACTTTTAGAAACCATAACAGCACCTGTGTCAGCCCTAGGGCTCAGTCTACAGGTAGGCTCAGGTGATATCGGTTTTAAGGACTGTGCCAGAAACTGACAAAATTTCCCCAGTAACCTTGCTCCCCTTCATCCTTTGAGTCACTGACACTCACCGTGCACCCCACACTCCACCCCTACTCTTGGCACCAAGTTGTGTTTTTTGTTCTGGTTTTTGTTGTTTTTTTTTTTTTTTTTTTTGG
>NW_006775530.1:1379734-1381553 GCF_000442215.2 Lipotes vexillifer
CGCGGCATGTGGGATCTTCCCGGACCGGGGCACGAACCCACGTCCCCTGCACCGGCAGGCGGACTCTCAACCACTGAGCCACCAGGGAAGCCCGGCACCAAGTTTTAATTGGACACATGGTCACCCGGTTAGAGTGGGAGGTTCCACGTGTGGCTGTGTTTGGGCCGGTGGGATGTGAGTGAAATTGACATGCTCAGTTTCCAGATATGTGCCTTCCACTTCCTCTACACCCTCCTCCAGGGTGGGATGTGGAGAAGGTGGTGGTGACCAGGCCTCACTGCTCCGAGCATGGTCCAAAGACCTGCAACATCAGAATCACCTCAGAGCTGGTTAGAAATGCAGAGGCTGAGGCCCCACCCCAGACCTACTGGGTCAGCATTCTCACATACGGGTGGTTTGTGTACACTCAAGCTGGAGAAACACTGCCCTTAGAGGTTGAAAGAACAAAATAGAAGGACTGGGCAGCCTTCCAGTCTTGGATCACTTACCCCTGAAATGCTCAGTAAGAGAAAAACCTCCCCCATATCAGAAGGTAAAGGCTGAAACACTCGCCAGCTGCACTTACTCAGAAAAGCGAGAATGCCTCCAAGAATCCCCAGAATGGCGGGAACTTGCAATCCTCCTTCGGCTTGAGGCCTGGCCTTCATACAGTTGCTGACGACCCCTTCACAGTCACACACGTGCACATCTAAGGTGGTCACTTGGTCTTTGTTCTGGTTGTCTATGAGCTTGAGATTGATTTTGTAGTCACCCACGTCTAGGGTTTTCTTTGGCTTAAAAATCAGAGATTCATGTTCTGGAGGAATCAACAAAAATGAGGGGATCAGGAGAGATAACAAGTTCATTCTAGATTAAAATTATTAGGGAACTAGGGACGTTCCAAAGCTGAATGAAGACAACAGCTGCTTGGGTTGTAGATTATTGGGCAGTATGTCACGGACTCAGACACCAGAAACGCAAAGGGATCTTTGGTTCAATGCCACAAATGTAGAAGGGACAAGGAAACAAGCCTTAAAAGGGGTGACAAGTGGGGAATTCCCTGGCAGTCCAGTGGTTAGGACTCTGAGCTTCCACTGCTGGGGGCCCAGGTTCGATCTCTGGTCGGGGAACTAGGATCCCACAAGATGTGTGGTGCAGCCAAAACAAAACAAAAACAACAACAAAAAACAAACAACAACATAAAGGGGGTGACAAGTGGATACTGAGAAGGGAAATTCAGAAGCGGGAGGCGGGAGGGAAGCACAGGGTCAGAGCAAAGTTTCCAAAGTAAGACTCAAGTGCCCACCTTGGTCATTGTACTCAATGGTCCAGTTGACACTTGCCCCATGTGTTAGTTCTGCTGTGAAGGGAGAAGTGTTGGGGGGAAGATCAGGATCAATGATGTTGATGATGAGAGGCTGTGGATCCCTCTGGCAGAAGTCCATGTTCCGAGGTTCTGGTACGGGGCCATTGTCATTCACATCATCGAGGAATAGAAGCAGCGTTCCCGTTCCAGTAGCAGGTGGAGAACCTAAGAAAATACACAGGAAATGTCATAGCTCAGGACCACTGATGAATCCCTAGTGCCTCCCATCAGACTGAATCCAACTGTCCTCCTGGCTCTTTGGGGCTCCCTCACCAGGCCCCACCCTGCCCACAGAGTCACCCTCCTGCAGGTTCCAGGCCATCCTCATTCGTGGCTGGGAAGACCTCTGACATGCTTATTCCCCACTTTGATAACAATTACTCAAGTTATTTCTCACACCAAGGACTCCCTCCATCTTCACACATAACTTTATTCATCCATTAAATTTTAACATCTCTATGCCAAGGGAAGGGG
>NW_006775530.1:1381563-1386343 GCF_000442215.2 Lipotes vexillifer
AGGGGAAGGGGGGGGGGGGCGGGGAGGGAAGGAATGGGAGTTTAGGATTAGCAGAGGCAAACTATTATACATAGGATGGATAAACAACAAGGTCCTACTGTTTAGCACAGGGAACTATATTCAACATTCTGTGACAAACCATAATGGAAAAGAATATGAAAAAGAATATATATATATATATATATATGTATAGCTGAGTGACTGCTGTACAGAAGAAATTAACACAACATTGTAAATCAACTATACTTCAATAAAATTTTTTTAAAAAACACAACTTTTTTTAACTACTCTAAGAAGTCCTCCTCACCCCCTACTAGTTCTCCTTCTCTGAACTTCTAAGGCTTTAAGATCGTTATCAAAGGACTGAGCCTTTTACAATTGCCGCAAGTTGCTTTTCACATTAGATTCAGAGATTTATACACACTTCTGTCTGTATTTCTTTTACATCCTGACATAGCACTTGATAATAGAAAAAGTAGACCCTCAAAGAATCATCATCATCAATGTTAGCATATCGCAGGGAAAAAACCCCAGAGGAATGTATCTCAAACCCATAAATATTTATACCTGGGCGGCTATAGTGATTATTTTTTCTTTTTACCTCTGAAAATTGTGGTTAAAAGAAATAGCATAAAACTTACCATTTTAACCATTTTTAAAATGGTTACAGTTCAGTAGTGTTAGGATAATCACATTGTTGTGAAACAGCTCTCCATAATTTTATCTTACAAAACTGAAATTCTGTACCCATTAAACAATTCCCTGTTTCCCTCTCCAGTTCCTGGTAACCACCATTCTATTTTGTTTCTATGAATTTGACCACATTAGTACCTCATCTAAGTGGAAACCCACAGTATCAGTCATTTTGTGACCGGTTTATTTCACTAAGCACAATGTCCTCAAGGTTCATCCACATTGTAACACATGACAGGATTTCCTTCTTTTTTAAGGCCGAATAATATTCCATCGTGTATGTGTATACCATATTTTGTTTATCCATTCACCCATGGATGGATCTTTTTACCGTATCATTTGAATTTTCTTTTCTTAACAATGAGCAAGCATCATTTAAAATTCTTTTTTTTTTTAATTTATTTATTTTTGGCTGCATTGGGTCTTCGTTGCTGTGTGGACTTTCTCTAGTTGCGGCGAGCAGGGGCTACTCTTCGTTGTGGTGTGCAGGCTTCTCATTGTGGTGGCTTCTCTTGTTGCGGAGCACGGGCTCTAGGCACGTGGGCTTCAGTAGTTGTGGTGCGCGGGCTTCGGTAGTTGTGGCTCATAGGCTCTAGAGCGCAGGCTGAGTAGTTGTGGCACACGGGCTTAGTTGTAGCAGCATGTGGGATCTTCCTGGAGCAGGGCTTGAACCTGCGTATCCCGCATTGGCAGGCAGATTCTTAACCACTGCCCCTAAAATTCTTTTTAATTAAAGAAAACTTTAAAAAATGTTTTTTAATAAGATAACAGATTTTCTGAAGAAACTTCATTCTCCTCTTAGACCTACATCAAAAGTATTGAGTCATGCACAAAGTAACACTTGAAGGAATATATTCCAAAGTACCATAATTTAGCCATTAGTATTAGGTCAGGGGTCAGCAAACTAAGGTCTTCCACCCAAATTAGGAACACAGCTATGCTCATCCCTTTTCAAACTGTGTATGGCTGCTTCTAGGCTATGATGGCAATAGAGATTGTACAGTCTACAGAGGCTGAAATATTTACTCCCTGGAACTTTACAGGAACCTTGTCAACCCTTGTTTACCTCCAGGCCAGGCTAGGGAACTCCCGTGCAGCCAGAGACAGCTGGCCAGCATAGCACTGCTGCCCAAGCAATGGGTTAGCTTCCCCTTTATGCAAAACATTTCTGCAAATGGAGCCCCATCATGGCTCTCTGCTTTTCACCTGCTGCCTCCCAAATGACAGCTCCAGGAGCAGGTTTTAGATTCTAAATGACTAGGCCAGGGTTACCCTTCCACAGCATGCTCAGAATATGATGAAGGCTACATCACTCATTAGCCACCCATCCAGCCCCACCATGGATTTACTCGCCTTGCCCTTTGCTTTCCGGATTGCCAAATCTGGAATTACTACCTCAGGAGGTTGAGGAGGGAGAGGGGAACAGATTTAATCACAGGAACTAGCAGGTCTCTTTAACAGTAACTCTGCTTCTGAATATCTATCCATGGGAAACACTTGCCCACAAAGGCATGTACAACGATGTTTACCTATCACTCACAAAAATAATGGAGAACTGGAAATAATCCCGGTGTTTTTTTAATGTGTGAATGGTTAAATTATGCAATATGCAGATAACATCATTTAATTGAAAAGAGGTAGATCTATAATGTGCCAAGATAGATCTCTGTGTCTTCAAGACATATGTTCAAGGAAAAAAAATTAAACATGCATAAGACAATGGTTTTTATAATAAAAACAAAAATAGTCTATAAACCAGATAGTGGCTTTATAATAAACCATATTTCTATATGTTTATAAATGTATTCAAATACACAGAAACAGTCTGGAAGGAGCCACACTTCACTAATAATGATGATGATGATAAAGATAATAACAGTCCTTGCAGAGCACAGACTAGGGAGCAGGCACTCTTCCAAGCACTTTTACATAAATTAACTCATTTAACCTAGACGGGGTATTATCATTTTGTTGGATAAAGAAACTGAGGGACCTAAAAATTAGGTAATAAGTCCAAGTTCACACAGGTATTAAGCTTTGGTCCTAGGATCTAAACCCAGGCAGTCTGGCTCCCATGGGGTGTTCAGGTACAGAGGGGGTGGTAAAAAGGAACTTCTGCTTGGCCTAAGCTCTGTGCATTTTGGACAATGCTTTGAGAACGCTTTTGAAGAATGAAAGAAAACGAAAGAATTCATGCCTCCAAAAGGATAGGGGCAAGGCAGTGAGCTGCTCAGGAGGGTGAAGCAGTAAAAACCAAGGGGTAAGGGCATCCTCACCATCGTCAGTGGCTATAATGAGGGCCGTGTACGTGCTGTTCTTCACATGCTCGACGTTCTCTCTGTCCAACTCAGCCCGAGTGGAAATGGCACCCGTGTCCGGATTAATCTCCAGCCAGTTGGCAGCATCCCTCCAAATCCGATACCTGGAAAGACACAAGCTCTGATTTAGAACGGGAACAGCGAACGGGAGGTAGCTGAAGAAGGCTAAGGTTCCTCTTTGCTGATAGATATTCTAACTTCCTTATTTCAAAAAAATAACGACTCCTACAGAAATTTTGCCAGAAAGGTTTGATGACTGTCCATGTACCCTTCACCTAGATTTGTCCACTGTCGATATTTTGCTATATTACAAAAGTTGATGCACACATATACATAATTTCTTGTTTTGCTGAACCATTTGAGAGTAAGTCGCAGACATGATGTTCCTTTACTCACGAAAATGTCAGTGTGCTTTCTCCTAAAAACAGAGGCATTCTCTTACATAACCACAATTTGATTTTCAATTTCAGGAAATATAACTTTGATATGGTACTAGCACTTCATACATGGTACATATTAAAACTGTAGATTTCCCCCAAACTGGACCACCCTCCCCACGCCCCTACACCAATCCAATCCAGAATGCAATCCAGGATCAGGCATGGCATTTAGATGTCAGATTTCTTTAGTTTCTCTCAGACTGACCCCCCTAAAGCATACAGCAGTTCTCAAAGTGTCACAGTACGGCACCCAACACCCCCGCCATGAGCATTTGGAGATCTGGGTTGACATGGTGACTTGGGAGTATGCTGCAACATGCTGCTGCACTTAACGGGAGGTGCCAGGGAGGGTAAAGCTCCTTCTGGTCTTACACAGCCACCCCCCCAAAAAATTATTCAAAATGCCAAGAGAATCCCGTTAAGCCATACCTTATTAGGAATACCAGAAACAGAAGAAACGTAAGCATGAAAAACAGAGATATACTGCCCAGTTATCTATCCAGGTCACTGAAAGGCTCAGAAAGGGAAATAAAGAAATCAAAGGAGGAAAGGGTCCTGGATACCTGTGGGCTTATCCTCATGTCCTTAGAAGTGCAAAGCAATGAACTACATATATCGAGTGGTCTTTATTCCAGGGGTAAGGGTCTCTGCAAACACTATTTAGACTTGGTCCTTGAACTTCCCCAAATAGATGCTTTGAACTACCTATTTCATTACTACAAGCTAAGATATCAACACAGCCTGGAAACCATACAACCCAAGGCTTTAATCACAAAACAAAGAATCCTACGATATCACGATGCCACTAACACACCTAGCAAAAATAATAATTACCTAATGTCAAGTCTATGCACAAGTTTCTCTATTTGCCTCAAGGGTGTCTTTTATAGTTGGATTGTTTGAATCCATCTTTAAGCATAGTCTACACATTACAATTGGTTGATTCCTCTCTTAATCAACACCCTTAATCTAAGCAGTCACCCCTACCCTTCTGTCATTATTTGCTAAAGAAACTGGGTCATTTGACACAGAGCTCCCATATTCTGCATTTGGCTGACTGCTTCCTCATGGCATTTAACTTCTTCATTCTCTGTACTGCATCAAAATCAAATCCTAGGGCTTCCCTGGTGGCTCAGTGGTTGAGAGTCCGCCTGCCGATGCAGGGGACACGGGTTCGTGCCCCTGTCCGAGAAGATCCCACGTGCCACGGGGCAGCTGGGCCCATGGGCCGTGGCCGCTGGGCCTGCGCGCAACGGGAGAGGCCGCAGCAGTGAGAGGCCCGCGTACCGCAAAAAAAAAAAAGAACTAGAGATGTGGCTAGGGAATTGT
>NW_006775530.1:1386353-1388957 GCF_000442215.2 Lipotes vexillifer
AAAAAAAAAAAAAAAAAAAAATTCCTCATCATCCTTGACCTAATGATTCTAGCAGCCATTAATATCACTACCTGGATCCTTTATATCCGTATGGCACACATGCACAGTTTAAAGCTATTTATGAGCCCTTCCAATCAGGATAAAATTATCACTTCCCAGAATAACTCGGAAATTGAAGCTGCACTTAAACTTCATGTTTGTTTTACATTTAGTAAGTCACAGGCACTGATACTAAAACACAAACACCTCCCCCTCCAAACAAGAACGTGCTCAATTTATTACCAAGTGGGACTCTATACTGGATTTGCATAACCTTTTTCCCAAATAGTTGAGAGCATTCTAATAGTTTCCTCTAAAGTAAATATTAACAGGTAGGAATCTCTCTCTGAGAAGAGGAAGTGACCGAGGCCTTTGTTATCTCTGGAAATCATGCTATTGCTAAAAAGACGCAGATGTGCCATGATTGGATTTGTGCTTAACAGTCTTCCCTTTGAGTTTCCACCATTGTCACACCTAAACACCAAGTATGCCATCAGACCTAGCTCTCAAAAGAATAAGAACATCCTTTATCATACGTGGCCACAGAGGTGTTGCTGTTGGTTGGTTTGTATGTGTGTTTTCAGCATCTGTGGCTGTGATTTACATTACAGAAGCGCCTTCAAGTTTACAAAACAAAAAAAGAAACAGTAAGCTACTTATAACACAATACCATGTATGTAAATTAAAACCACATTCCTACTGCACTAAGTGAATTCAAAAAGAGGAAGCACAGTAAACCGACAATGGCTGACCATGGACGGAATGGACAAGGTGTGGGGAATGGGGATAAAAATATAAATAAGCCAAACAAGAGAAGGATCTTCCACAGACCAATGATGATAAAAATGCCATGAACAAAATATATTATACATACAGGTACGCACACAGCCAGTTGCTGCCAGTAAGTGGAAAACCCCTCACACTTACGTGATCTTCTGTTCCATAAATCTGTCTGGCTCCTGGGCGGTGTAGGACGTGATCTCCAGGCCCAAGCCAAAGTCCTCGGGCACTGTCACTTTCTTCTGAGGAGGCATGAAGATGGGGGCTTCATTCACATCTATCACGTCCACGGTGACGGTGGCTGTGGAAGTGGAGAGAGTGACCTCAAAGGGGGCCACATTAGTCACTGCCACATACAGGATGTACTGCTGCTTGGCCTCAAAATCCAAGCCCTAAAGAGCAGAAAAAATACATTTTATGTTAGAAAAAAAAAAGAAACATTAAATCCTTAACTATTGTTTTTTGGTTAGCAATATATCAGTGGTTCTCACATCTGACTGCATTAAGAAGAACTCACTTGAGAACTTTTAAAGAAAACACATGCCTGGACCCTAACCCCAGAGCCAGTGAATAGGAATCTCTGAGGTTGGGGTCTGGACACCAATATTTTTTAAAAAGTTCCCAATGACTAACATGCAACCAGATTCATGTTGAGAACCCCAGTAAAGAATAAAGATGAGCTACATGAAATCTCAAGTGGCAAGCCTCTATTAACAAATGTAGCACATTAAGTCATTTATTTACCTGAGACCAGTAAGAAGGTTCACATCCTATGCTGACATGCTGCCCGTGTGACAGCAAATGGACAAACGACCCTCCCTGTCCACCTCCCTAGCCCCAGTAAGTTTAGTGGCAAGAACATGAAGTTCAGAATCAGTCGGCAGTGAGCTCAAATCCCAGCCTGGCCATTTCCTAGCTGTGTGATTTGGGCAATAGAACCTCTGGGTCTGTTTCCACACCTAAATAAGTAGGAAAAGGAACTACCTCACAGAGGTACTATAAGGGATCAACTGGAGCTTTTATGAAGGACCTTGCGTATGGTGGGAACTCAAATTACTACCTTTTTTCTTTTGGTGATAGAATAATAACAGAAAACGCTGACATCAAATGTTTAGTGGGAGGACTTCCCTGGCGGCGCAGTGGTTAAGAATCTGCCTGCCAATGCAGGGGACACGGGTTCGAGCCCTGGTCTGAGAAGATCTCACATGCCACGGAGCAACTAAGCCCGTGCACCACAACTACTGAGCCTGCACTCTAGAGCCCGCGAGCCACAACTACTGAGCCCACGTGCCACAACTACTGAAGCCTGTGCGCCTAGAGCCTGTGCTCTGCAACAAGAGAAGCCACCGCAATGAGAAGCCTGCGCACTGAATGAAGAGGAGCCTCTGCTCACCGCAACTAGAGAAAGCCCACACACAGCAATGAAGACCCATCTCAACCAAAAAAAAAATAAATTAAATAAGTAAATTAAAAAAAAGAAATGTTTAGTGGGAGTTAAGATGATGTACTAAGCAATTCAGAAATGAAGGGTCTGCTCACTTGCTCAAGGGGAAGTCAAACCTCCGGCGCTAAGTTAGGGATCCGTTCGTTAACTCTGACTAACTTCACAAGGAAATCACTCAACTTCTTACTATTCACGTTTCCTAGACATCTTTCACAGGCTTATTTGCCCTTCTTCTAAAATCATCCAGCAAAATAGCAGAGACCATAAACCATTTTTTTTTTCTTTTTTCTTTTTTTTTTTGCGGTACGCGGGCCTCTCACTGTTGTGGCCTCTCCTGTTGC
>NW_006775530.1:1389155-1428820 GCF_000442215.2 Lipotes vexillifer
GGGGGGGGGGGGGGCAAATGTTTCAGAGAAAGAACATATTAAAACAGATGGTACAGACATCCCTGGTGGCGCAGTGGTTAAGAATCCGCCTGCAAATGCCTGGGACATGGGTTCGAGCCCTGTCCCGGGAAGATCCCACATGCCGCGGAGCAACTAAGCCCGTGCACCACAACTACTGAAGCGTGCGCACCTGGAGCCCGTGCTCCGCAACAAGAGAAGCCACCGCAGTGAGAAGCCCGCGCACCGCAACGAAGAGTAGCCCCTGCCCGCCGCATCTAGAGAAAGCCCGCACGCAGCAACGAAGACCCAATGCAGCCAAAAATAAAAAAATAAATTAAATAAATTTATAAAAAATAATAATAATAAAAATAAAACAGATGGTACTTCCTCTTCAATTTTAGGGTGTGGTGTGGGAGCTTCCTGATTTCTCACATGAGGCTGAAGAGTCACTGCAAACCCCACCAGAATCTGGGAGAGCTGCCCTCCCCCACCCCAGCAAGGCCGCACTAATCTACTTCAGAGAAGACACCAGGGGACAAGGGCCTCTGGCTGCGTTGTCAGTTTCTGCATCTTGCCTGGAATGATACAAACCTTAGCCGTCTTCAAAATGCCTTCATTGGTTTCTGGGTCTGTGATGACAACAAACTGCTTCTCGTTATCGTTTAATATTGTGTAAACGGCCTCCCACGCTGGGGTATTGGGGACGTCGGCATCGGTCACTGTGAGTTTGGTAATGACGACGTTAGCCTCGTTCTCAGGCACCGACCCCACGTACTGCAGAGCAAAGAAAAGGATGTGTCACTTAGGACATACTCAGACTCAGAAGTGGAGCCAGGGTTCAGGGGGCTAAGGGAGTCCTTTCTTGAGCCCAAGCTTTGATTAGTCTCCAAAGAAGTGCCCACCCTACCAGCATGGCCCTTATTTTCTGTTGGTGGAGCAGCCAGCACTCAGGGGCCCTATGAGTACCTGAAGGAGCCAAGGTCCTGGCTGTCCGCGCCTCTCAGCGTACTCTGGCCCAACTGCTGACACTGTAGCTTATCCCCCATTCCCGTCTTCCTCATCACTCTCAGTGGTACAAGTAATTTTCCTAAATGTCTGATCATTACCGTCTTCTACTTAAAACCCTTTGATAACATCCCACTGCACTCAGGATAAATTCTGAAATTCTAAATTCAGTCCACAAGGTCCTGTAGGACCTGGTCTCATTTGGTTCATTACACTGACTGTTTTTCAGTTCTTGCTATTCATCAAGCTTCCTTTTGATGCGGGGCATTAATCTGCCTTTCTTTTTTTTTTTTTTTTTTTTTTTTTTTTTTTTGCGGTACGCGGGCCTCTCACTGTTGTGGCCTCTCCCGTTGCGGAGCACAGGCTCCGGACGCGCAGGCTCAGCGGCCATGGCCCACGGGCCCAGCCGCTCCGCGGCACGTGGGATCTTCCCGGACCGGGGCACGAACCCGCGTCCCCTGCATCGGCAGGCGGACTCTCAACCACTGCGCCACCAGGGAAGCCCAATCTGCCTTTCCTAAGCCTCCTGTACTCACGGTGGCTAGGTTAGAGCGGCAGACACCGCCAATCGTCTACTGAATATCCACTCTCCTCTTCTTCACTAACTACGTGGCTGACGGCAGCAACGTGCCCAGAGAAAATACTGTATTTCCAGTCTTCCTTGCAGACAGCAGTTGCTGGTAAATGAAACTTGTGGGATGGGTCTTCACAGAAATAAGAAAACTTGACTTGACATCAAGACTTTATGCCCCCTCGCCTTTGCCGCCTTCTTGAACGAAGCACAGATATGGCTGGAGCTCCAGCTGTCATCTTGGGCCACAAGGTGACAATGGGGATAGAATCCATGTACCAAGGACGGTGGGAAAGCAGATAAAGGAGGCTTGGTTTCTACTGACTGAGTGGACTATCTACCTCTGGGCCGTTAGTGACACAAGAGAAAAAGTCAACCCTGTTTGTTTAAACCACAAGAGTCAAATGTCTGATTTCTAGGTAACACAATAAGGTTTCAGGTTCTTTCACACAGCTCTCAATACCTTCTCCTTGACTGCATTTAATATAATTATACACAATAATCAGTATAAGTTGTATAACATCACCCTAGCTAGACTATAAACTCCACAAGAATAGAAGTGTCGTCTGCCTCGTTTGTGATAATATCCCCAGTGTCTAAGACAGTGCCTGGTATAAACCCAGAGAATATTTGTTCAATGAATAACTAAAACCTGGTAAGATCTGCTACCAAGATGAGGACATGCAGTAAATAGGTGTTTTTTTTTTTCTTATTTTAATTTTTTTTTAACATCTTTATATGGAAGTTCCTTAAAAAAAAACAAACACTAAAAATAGGTGTTTTTTGCAACTTCAGAAACCTGTGTCAATAGGTCCCAGGCTGAGGAAGGCAGAGACAACTGACATCCTGACCTGCTTGCTTTTTACCTTCAAGTTTACTAGTCTGGAAAACGTTTCCAAAGGGTTCACCCATGAGATACTGGGAAACAACCAAGGACCTTTGGAGACTCTCTAAGGAGTTGCAGGGTTATTACCGTAGTTGGGTTGAAGATGGGAGGGTTATCGTTGGTGTCGTTGACTGTGATCACAGCTGTTGCGGTCGTGCTTAAGCCTTCACCTTGCAGGTCTGCAGCTTGAACCACCAGGGTATACGTGGGAAAACTCTGTAGAGATCGAACACACCTGAGTCAGGACTGACAGCCACATCAGGCACAGCCCAGCCCATCACACAGAAACAAATTATTTTCTCATCTGCTTAAATGCCAACCTGCCTGCCTGCCTGGCCCCAAACCTCTGGACAAATGTTTAGATACAAAGCTCAGAACCATCACCATACTAAGCAGCAACTGGCCTCGGCAGAGTTTTACATCATCCAGACGATCGAGCTATTTGCCCTCAATACCCTCTGGATCCTCTTGACCCCTGACCTCCCGGTCCAGCCCGGTGGTGAGCACACTGATGACACCCGTGTCCCTGTTGATGGTGAACATTTTGTTGTGCGGCAGCATAGGCTCTTGGCTGAGGATGGTGTAAGCAATTGCAGCGTTGTAGGTGTTCACATCATCGTCTGCGTCTGTGGCCGAGACCTCCATCACAGAGGTCCCTGGAAGCAAAGGAGAAGATTTAGTCAAGCTACACTTTAATTTCCAAAATTCTAACTAAAGCGCTGGGGGAGGAAGAAAGCATTCCACCAAATGAGCAAGTGGTGTTCCCAGAACTCAGCTTTTCCAGAGGATATTTTGGGTGGGGAGGGTGGGTGAGGAGTATGGGGAATAAATAACCTTAAGCTAAAACATTTTTGCTATGTCTCTTATACTGAGTGAATAGTGTATAAAACAGGAAAAATACCAGAAATTTCTGTAATTGGCTTCTTAGCCACAGCTCCACCTGAGAGAATGGTCATTTGAGATTGCTGCCTTCAAGGTAGAAGGAAATATTTACAACACTTGTGACAGACAAAGTACTAGTTCCCAGAATACCTAAATAATTCTTCAAGAATCAATAGGCAGGGACTTCCCTGGTGGTGCAGTGGTTGGGAATCCGCCTGCCAACGCAGGAGACACAGGTTCGATCCCTGCTCCGGGAAGATCCCACATGCTGCAGAACAACTAAGCCCGTGTGCCACAACTACTGAGCCTGCGCTCTAGAGCCCGCGATCCACAACAACTGAGCACACACACCGCAACTACTGAAGCCCATGCACCTAGAGCCTCGCGAGCCACAACAACTGAGCACACACACCGCAACTACTGAAGCCCATGCACCTAGAGCCTCTGCTCCGCAACAAGAGAAGCCACTGCAATGAGAAGTCTGCGCACCGCAATAGGAAGTCTGCACACCGCAATGAAGAGTAGCCTCTGCTCACCAAAACTAGAGAAAGCCCATGAGCAGCAACAAAGACCCAACGTGGCCAAAAATAAATTTAAAAAGAGAATCAATAGGCAGGCATGCGCAGCCCCACAAGTACGCGCCTCAGGATAGCCCGTACTATGGATCCACTGGCAAAGCAGATCTTTAAAGGAGTTTTAGTAGCTGAACTTGTGGGCATTTTTGGAGCATATATTTTGTTCAGAAAGATGAATACAAGTCAAGAGTTCAGGCAAACAATGAGCAAGAAATTCCCCTTCATCTTGGAAGTTTATTGCAAGTCCACTGAACACTCTGGAATGTACGGAATCAGAGAGCAAGAGCAAGAAAAGTGGCTGAACAGCAAAAATTAAGAATTTGACCATCAATCAAGGTTTGCCCTATTTCATAGTATCAGGCAAGATTAAAACTCCAAAGTTGACATGGATGGATTTTAGAATACTTAAGGTGAAATGTAAATTCTAATTAAAGCAGTTGTTCTTTGGACTAACCGTGAAGAAATTGATGGAACGTTTGTTTATTATGTTATAAATGGAGTTTCATTTACTACTCAAAATAAAGTGGTTCTCCTTTAAGAACAAAACAAACAAACAAACAAATAAAACAACTCCCCTATAATTCTGTATAAAGCTGTTAAAATAGATAAAATATTAAAACATCTATTTTTTTAAATTTCTTTCTTTTATTTATTTATTTTTGGCTTTGTAGAGTCTTCCTTGTGGTACACAGGCATCTCGTGATGGCTTCTCTTGTTGCAGAGCACAGCCTCCGGGCGTGTGGGCTCAGTAATTGCGGCCTGCGGGTTCAGTAATTGTGGCACGCGGGCTCTAGAGCGCAGGCTCAGCAGTTGTAGAGCACCGGCTTAGTTGCTCGCGGCATGTGGGATCTTCCCGGACCAGGGCTTGAACCCGAGTCCCCTGCTCTGGCAGGCGAATTCCCAACCACTGCTCCACCAGGGAAGCCCTAAAACATCTATTTTTAATATTTATTACATTTTTTCTTTTTCATTATAGTTTACTACAAGATGTTGAGTAAAGTACCCTGTGCTATATAGCAGGACCTTGTTGTTTATCTCATTTATCCCCCTCTCCTCTCACCTTTGGTAACCATAGGTTTGTTTTCTGTCTGTGGGTCTGTTTCTGTTTTGCAAATAAGTTCATTAATATTTATTACATTTTAACTGAAACATTTAAAATCACATTACCTAAAAATATATTAACTAGAAATATTGCTTTTATCCATTTTCACTTTACCTGAAACACTATTCAAACTCTACATCAATGTCTCTGGTACTACTGGAGCCCTTTTGGAATAAAATTTGTCATTTAAAAAAAAAAGAAAAATCAATAGGCAAAGGACAAACAGCACAAGAGAAAAAAGGGGCAAAAGACTTGAACAGACAAGTTGTAAAGAAACCCAGCTGGTCAGCAAGCATATGATAAGATGCTTATTTAGTCCATTAATAATCAGAGAAATTCCATTTTAAGTTATGTTGAGATATAACTACACACTCAACAGATTGGCCAAAAAGAAGTCAAACAATTCCATGATATATATTGCTGGTGGGAGTATAAATTGGTTCAGCCACCTTGGAAAACAGTTTGTCACCAAGTAGAAAAGTAGGCAAAACTGTAAGTACACACGTGGTAAAAGATAAATGAAAGCAAGGGAATGATTATCACAAAAGCCAGGGTGGTGGCTGTCTTTATGGAGGAGGGAAAAAATGTGATCAGGAAGGACTGTACAGGGTCTGTAAACTACTAACAAGGATCTGTTACTTAATCAGGGAAGGTTGTTCTTAAACTGCTCCTTTCTTAAACTGGGCTTAAACATTTTATACATATTTCTATAGGTAGGATGTTTTACACACAAACAGTGTCTTCCAAAGAAGTTCTGTGCATATGAAGGGTCTGACCCCAAACGCCAGCCCCAACAATAGGGGGTGCAAAGAATCTAAGTGTCTTGATGGGTGTTGATCTCCTCGCTGCTGGACGTACCTGGAAGAGCGCCCTCCATGACAGACCCCTTGAAGACCTCCTGGGTGAACTCAGGCTTGTTGTCATTCTGATCGGTCACGGTGATCACAATCTCCATCGGCTCCTCGATTGCTTGCCCGTTTGAAGACACAGCATGAGAGAAGAGCTGCAAGAGCCAGGTGAGGGTTACTTGGGAGAAGTGGTCCAACCAGAGCAGAGTGGGCTCCACCTGGCCCCCACTCCCTCCCACTCAAGTATGCATGGACCCCGCCCCCCGCCCCAAGCACAGAACTTCCCCCACACACGTGCTGCTGCTTCAGTGAGGTCATGACACTGGTTAAGACCATGACCTGTGAAACCATGGGCTGGAGAACACATCCACCAGCTCAGAGCCCCATTTCCCACATAAGGGCTGGGGGCCGGGCCTAGGAGATAAAGGTGAAAGCCTAAAACACTCTGACTGGTTCCAAGCAGGGTCGAATTTGCTCTGGCTGCTCGAGTCTAGCGTTCCCCCTGCAGACTTCCCTGCGTTTGGCATCAACGCATTACCTCCCAGCTTCCCTAAGCTCACACTGCTCTCAAGGCCCAGAAATAGTTTTTGTTCCCCAACATCAACACCAGCCTCTGCCTATTTGTCAGGGACTTTGAGTCCCAAGAACAGGTTGACATCTTGGGTCTAAGATCATGTCTGATGCCTCAGGACTCTCCCCACTTTATTCCTAACAAGGAAAACATGAACAGCCCCCAATTTTTGCAGGTTCTCCTGTCATTTCTGCTTATCAACAGGTCTAAAGGTATCAAATTAAGCTCTTCAAATGTCCAGAACATCTGATCTATGATCAGCATGAGTTGACCAAAAAAATTTTGAAAGGATGTAACCCCATCATTAAGTGCTTCTAAGAGACACTCACAATGTACTTGGCAATATCTTCTCTATCCAGAGGCTCCGTCACCTTTAGCCATCCTGTTTCTCTTTCAATAATAAACACATGAAGAGGGGGTGTGTCGGCTCCTTGGCCAGTGATGCTGTAGAAAACTTTGGTTTCTTTTTCCCTGTTAGATTTGATCTGAAGACAAAACAGAAAGAAATGAATTAGCAAAAGGAAGGATTCTGACATCGGCTCTTTTCCCTTTCTCTCCTTGGTCCTTCTCTGCCAAATTCCTCCCAGAGAAATAGAGAACTTCCTTCTGTACCTGAACCAGAGCCTTAGGAAATGGGCCTTTCTCATTTTCTGGGCAGCTGATAGGAGGAATAACCCAGTCTCTCTTCTGTCTCCTGAGACCATGGTGGGAGCTGGGAAATGTGAGCACTTCTGTCTGGGTTCCAGAGGGAGAGTCCTAAAAGCAAAGAAGATGAGGAACAAAATGAGATAATTTAGGAAAGATGATACGGGCTGAACAACCTAGGCAGTCAGCGTCTCCAGCCTTCTGAGGGCAGGGCATGGTTTTCATTTAACAACAACATAAAACAGCCAAAACAAAACCCAACAGACCTCTTTACCATATCAGAAAGACGGTTTCCTCTTTTGATCCTTCTTAGCGTCCAGAGTTCGGTAATCATTATGCACACACGATGATAGGTTTGAGGGTTTGACATTATTTAAGAGTTATTTCAAGCCTATATCTCACACCTGTCATTTTTTTTAATATTTATTTTATTTATGTATTTATTTATTTTATTTAGTTAGTTGCACCAGGTCTTAGTCACTGCAGGTGGGCTCCTTAGTTGCGGCTCACGGGCTCCTTAGTTGCGGCTTGTCAGCTCCTTAGCTGAGGCTCACCAGCTCCTTAGTTGTGGCATGTGAATTCTTAGTTGCGGCATGCATGTGGGATCTAGTTCCCTGACCAGGAATCGAACACAGGCCCCCTGCATTGGGAGCGTGGAGTATCCACTGTGTCACCAGGGAAGTCCCACGCCTGTCATTCTTAACAGGACATTATGCTCCAATGATTTACTATCAGAGCTTATTCAACAATTAGATATTCAGGTGTTTTTAATATTCTTTTCTTTTATATTTTTCCTAGTGATATAGGTCTCCAAAGTAGAGTTAGCCTAAGTGAGTAAGTTTTGGGAACTTACTACTTTGTGATCAGTACTAATCCCTTAATCCCACTGTGTTAGTATATCCGTATGGTTTCCATTTGTTCTAACAGAAGTTGTTTGGATCGGAACCAAAAGTGCCCTTTGAGACTTGTATTGAACAGTTTTCATGTGCGATAACTTAATGCACACACAGGGAAATAAGATAGCCGAAGATGGAAGGAAAGATCTTCCAAATTGCTTAAGTGTTCTGAAGTGATTAGTAGTAACACAGTAAAGGTTCCAGGACAATTCCATCTTCCATCCTCCACAGAGTCACCCATCCCTGTCTGTCAAGTGAGAGTCAAGCCCTGCTTCCTGGCTTTTAAAATGTGACTCAAAATGCACAAGACAGACATGAAACATGACCAGATATCATCACAAAAGCCTTCCTAATCCTGCCTTCCTGTGTACCAGTCACTCACACACCCCTTAACACACACCCTCTGCATTAACCTCCTAGAGAAGCAGTCCTGCCCTGGCCAAGGGCAGGCTCTGGAGCCAGGCTGCCTGGCTTTGTATCCTCACTGTGACACCTCACCTTGCTGGGCTGATTATTTAACTTCTCTGTCCCACACTTTCCTCACGTCTAAAATGAGGATTATATTAGTATCTGCCTCATAGGGTCCTTGGAAGGATAAAATGTGATACTAGTATTGCAGTAAAGCACTTAGAATAGTGCCTGAAACATAGTAAGTGCTCAATAAATGCTAATGATGAAGATGATGGTTGGATTGGCTGGAAAACAGAGTTATGGTTTTAATGAAGTGGAATTTGGGATTTGACCCGAGCACAATAAATACTAATAAATATAAATACTAAACTGATTCTCAACACGGTATCTTAAGCCTAAAAATGACCATCTTGCACAGCCATGGTAAAAAAAACAGGCCTTGATGAATGAATGCAAATTCATTTGCCATATTGAAGAGGAAGGCAAAAAGCACACCTTGCTGACATCAGGACTATGGAATATTTTCAGAGAATGATAATAAATAATGATGAACATTGTGCTGGCAAAACATAACATTAACATCTTCATGTGTGAAATTATTATTATTTTTAAATAAAGATATTTATTTATTTATCTATCTATTTATTTATTTGGCAGTGCCGTATGGCTTGTGGGATCTCAGTTCCCTGACCAGGGATTGAACTCAGGACCACGGCAGTGAAAGCCCAGAATCCTAACCACTAGGCCACCAGGGAATTCCCTTCATGTGTGAAATTGAAAGGAACATACTGAACATGGGATCCATCCCTCAGAAAACAAGGATACCAGACCAAGAAAACCCATCCAACCAAAGAGACAAAACTGGAAAGTTAGATCTATTTATATTTTTTCTCCAGCTTTCTTGAGGTATAACTGACAAAATAAAAATTGTTTGTATTTAAGGTGTACGATGTGATGTTTTGATATATATAGGATCTATTCTTATATCAAGTAAAAGAGAGGTAAGATTATCACCCCTTCCAGTGTAGGGCCACCTGGCACCACAAGGGTCCCTTGAACTAGGGGCAAACCAAAGTCAACCTCAAACCAGCTGTGGTAGAGTTGCCACCTACCGCTCAATATCCATTCTTTCTGATTTAAAAACAAAAATCTCTTTCTCTCCCTCTCTGTCTCTCTCCCTATATATATATAAATTTTGTGTCCAACAATGTACCTAAGTAAAACTACATTTCCTATACTACACTTGTAGCTAGGTGTGACCATGAAGCCAAGTTCCAACTAATGAGATGTAAGCAGAAACATTGCTTCAAAATCCCACAAAGCCTTCTCTAAAAGGTGGACAACTAAGTGATACATTTTTGGGCTTCCTCCCTTCCAACTTCCTACCATCCAGAGGAAAGGTATGATAAATGGCGATCCAGCAGCCATCTTGGATCATGAGGTATCGTTGAGGATGGGAGCCATATGCTGAGGATGATAGAACAGAAAGGAAAGAAAGAACCTAGCCTCCTGATAACTACAAGAGTCTCCATACTGGCCACAACTTACCACTCAGTTGCCTTAACTTGAAAGAGAAATACTCTATTTTACATAAACCACTTTAATTTGTGCTTTTCTATAATACGTATTTGAACATAATCATGAAGGCAGATGGCAAAGGTGAAGAGGAAAAGTTGAGAAACCAACTTTGTTTACATCTGTGCATCATAAGAGGTTTCCATACACAGCTGCCCAGCAAGAACTTACCAGGCTGGACTTACATGAATGATGGAATTAATGGGAGACTTAAGTCAGGAAGCTATGTTAATTTCGTTCCCCACTTTTCTGGTCTGGCCAATTACACCAGGGAGAAAAATCAGATCTATCAGGACTATTAAATTCCCAGAATCTCAATAGTCTTCAGGGAGAAAAACAAGAGCCAGCCTGAAAGGCCTTGGCAGTTACAGTATTTCCACGCGCCCAACGCGATAGCGGGATACAACTAGAATGGCCCTCCAGAGAGACGTTTCAGGAGGCAGCACCATGGGAGCAGTTTAGAAACTGGCAAAGGCATTTGGCTTTGGTTAACAATTTCCCAAAACATTCTCGCCAAGAACCTGGGCAGACATGTATCCTTTCATTTGTGGCCAATGCACCCATCTGTCCACTCAATATTTACTGGGCTCCTGGTATGTGCCAGGCCCAAAGGCCAGGCACTGCAGATACAATGGGGAAGGATCTTGTGGAGATTATAGTCCAATCAGGCAAAAGCTTCCGCTGATTCTTCCCCTTCTTTGCCAAGGCCCTCTCCACTAGAGACACGAAGAGCAAAATGACCAGAGAACTGAACTCGTGTTCATTGTTCCTCTGGGAAGGGAATGAGAAGAACAGTTAACAATTACTGAGTACTTATCATACGCCTACCATAGTTCCAGCAATCACGTGTAATAATTCATGCAGTCATTATTATCCCCATTTTACTTACAAGGAAATTCAAGCACAGACAGATTAAATAACTCCCCCAAGTCTACTCGGGTAGTAAATAGAAGGGCTGGTACCCAATACCAGACAGAATCCATGCCCTTACCACCTATTCTACACTACCTGCAGAAATAAGGTAGTGTATCTTGCCGTCCATCCAACAACAAAAAAAATCCACAGCAAAAACTAGTTCAGTTAGACCAATGGTTCTCAACTAGGGGCTATTTAGCACCCCTTCCGCCCACCCCCAGGGGGCATTGGCAGTGTCTGGAGACAATTTTGGTTGTCACAACCGGCAGAGTGCTGCAAGCATCTAGCGGTTAAGACCAGGGATGCTGCTAAACATTACATAGTGCACACGACACACCCACAGCAAGAAATTATCCAGCCCCAAATGTGAATAGTGCCAAGGCAGAGAAACCTGGATTAAGCAGCATACTAAAATAATAGTGAACTTCTAAGAAACACTCCAACGTACATGATGATGGTGGTGGTGATGGTGGTGCGCTACTGCCTTCAGGGTCACTTTGGTGGAGAGCTTCCTGTGGGTGGAGTCCCAGGCATGGACAAGAAAACTCATCTCTGGATGATGAAGGTGTAAAGGCCGTTTGACTGTAACCACGCCATCTGTGCCCACTTTGAATCGGGTGTCATCAGAAACATAGACTGTCTTTGGTAGACCGGTGCATCCTTCAAAACTCACTGCAGGGCATAAATCACAGTGATTAGGAAACTGAGGAGATTAAAGAGCATTCCTTCTCTAGGAATCGAACTTCATTCACCCACCAAAAGCCTGACTCACACAAAACAGGCACAAGTAAAACATACCATAGTCTGGTGACAGAACAGCAAAGATATCAAAGTAGTGGAAGCCATCATTATGTCCTTCACAATTACAGGGCGACTTAATTGTGGTCTGATTCTTTTCTCATCTACTTGGAGACTGAAAACAGTAAGCTGTCTAGAAAGTAACTTCTGGGCTTCCCTAGTGGCGCAGTGGTTAAGAATCTGCCTGCCAATGTAGGGAACACGGGTTCGAGCCCTGGTCTGGGAAGATCCCACATGCCGCGGAGCAACTAAGCCCGTGAGGCACAACTACTGAGCCTGCGCGTCTAGAGCCTGTGCTCCGCAACAAGAGAAGCCACTACAATGAGAAGCCCGCGCACCGCGATGAAGAGTAGCCCCCGCTCGCCGCAACTAGAGAAAGCCCGCGCACAGAAACGAAAACCCAACACAGCCAAAAATTAATAAATAAATTTATTAAAGAAAAAAAAGACTTCACCTTCCAAAAAAACAAAAAAAGAAAGTAACTTCTACTTTTCAATAACACAAAAGGGCCTCTCCTTCAGATGGCTCTTGACGATATGAAAAATAACTGAGATAGAATAAATTTTTTAACTTCTCTGAGCCTCAGTTTCTTCATCTTCAAAATGAGGGTAATTATGGTGCTTACCCTCCCGCCCCCAAACATGGTCTTATTTTCCCTGGCAAGGGTGGGGCTCAAGTCCCAGCTCTGCTTATTAGCTCTGTGACCTTGGGCAAGTCATTGAATCTCTCTGTGCCTCAGTCTACCCATCTGTAGAATGAAGTCATCGATAGCAACTACCTACTAGGCTTGTTTTAAGATACATAGAACATGGGGGTTCCCCGGCAATCCAGTGGTTAGGACTCCACACGTGTGACGTGGCCAAAAAAAAGAAAGAAAAAAGATACATGGAACAGTGCCTGGCACATAATAGACACTATTAAATAAAAATTTTAAAACAAACATAGCTTTGGTTAATCATTAATTCAATTTTCCACAAAAGACACAGATAATTGTGATATTCATTAAGTACTGATTATATGCTTATTTTCCGAGGCATTGAGAGGTAATGCCTGCTTGCAATCTGAGGCCCAGTGGAGAAACTCATCACTGTCAGTTAGGGGAGACAGTGAAGATTTCATAGGAAAGTCTTCTACCTGAACATACAACACAGCAAGACAAATGCAAAAGACAGAAGAGAACTACTTGGGTGGGGGAACTTAGAATCAGTGGCTTAGAGACAAAACTATTTAAAGTTTTATAGTTATTAAAGTATTAAAACTTTAAAAGTATTAATACCCAATGCTGGAGAAGCTGTGGTGAAAAGTGTCTGCACTAAACATCAGAGTCCTAAAAGACTCATTCGTTCAACAGGCTTCCATCAAACTATTTGTCAGAAACTGTGCTGGGCTCTAAGGATGAAAAAAATTCTGTGAACAAACAGACAAGGCACCTGCTCCCCTTGAGCTTCCACTGTTGTGGAAGAGGTGTACATGTAACAAAAGCAAATCTCAGGTAGTGACAAATGCTAGATATAAAGGAATTAAAGAAGGTGATACAAGAGTGACAGGGGAAGAGGAAGGTGTGAGGAGGGTGTAACTTATACTGGATGGTGAGGGATGGCCTCTGTGAAGTTGGGGGCGTCTTAGTTGAGACCTAAGGAGCCAGCCTTGCAGAAACCTGGCTCAAGGGCCTTTCAGGCAGAAGGAACAGTCGATAAAACGGTCCTTTCTGGGAAACTCTCAAGTTGGCCTGTTCTCCTCCTTTCAAATAATCGCCCCCTCATTCCTCCAGTGGGCGTTCGATTTTGTCCAAGAGATCTTTTATAAAAACTCCTACTTTTGTGCCAATTTTGCACGGCTAGACACCTTAAAATGCGTTAAGGATCAGGCCTCTGCCAGAAAGCCCTAAAGCCAGTTACGATGTATAGACTGCAGTTTTCATTTCTTCCACTAGGGGCCACCCTTGCAAACTTTTCTGAAACCAACAGCCCCACCCTTGCCAGAGAAAGTAAGACCATGTTTGGGGGCCGGAGGGGATACGTACCATGATTATCCCCAGTTTGAAGATGAAGAAACTGAGGCTTGTGGGATCTTAGTTCCCCGACCAGGGATTGAACCCGGGCCCTCAGCAGTGAGAACGCAGAGTCTTAACCACTGGACCACCAGGGAATTCCCTTGCCATGTTCTTACTGAGTGGCCTTAAGCAAAATGCTTAACCTCTCTGGGCCTCAGTTTTCTCTACTGGATCCTGAAGGATTCCACCACTGAGTGAGCACACCTCTTCCGGGTTTTGTGAGGATTAACCAAGAGAGTGAATGTGATCACATTTAGAAACTGAAAGAACAAAGCAAGTGGAAGGGGATGAGGATGATTTCTGTGCATTTGAGTAGACAAGCTAGAGGACAAGCATTTGCTAAATGAACAGATAAACCAAAAAATGACAACAGAAGCAAGAAGAAACACAAAATCCTTAAAGGATGGGCAGATACTACCCTTTAAGTCTAAAATAGGAATTTCTTTTCAAACTAGCAAAACAAAATGTTTTTCCAATAACCTTCCCCCAACCCCACCCCAGCAGAAGTAATGGGGGCACCGGACTGTGTTGGGGGCTTGTCATATTAGCAGGTAACAAGAGCTGCCCTCATTTTTCACACTGAATTCCTTTTCCCAGCCAGCCCAAATCTGGGCAGTCGGGACAAGCATGATTGGACTTGCCAAGGGTGGTGGCCTGAAAAAATGAAAATGGTTTTGCAAATAACTTAATGCAAGGCTCTTAACCTGCTCTGGGGCATCTCGTCTGAATGGTGGTTAAGCTCCGCCTTTGAGAAGTGACAGAAGTAGTGTGCCCATGACAGGCAGGCTCAACCTGAATTTCCAGGTGCTCATTATCTTTCTGTGCAACCTGAGCCTCTGGGCTGACAAACTAGAAATTATAGGAAAGACCAAGGGGATCTCCAGCTCCGGGAAGGCTCTGGGAAGCTTGCTTCCAACCCTGGCAAGGGCTAGGCAGCATCTCAGGGTACAGCGAACACTAATGCCAGCATGTAGGAGGAAACAAGAATGGCGAACTGTAGAAACCAGAGGATCAGTACATGGGAATTACGTATATTTGAACATTTCTACAATAAAAAGTTCAACAAAAATAAAGCTAGCAAAGGATGAAGTATTCTTTAAGTCAGCTTGTCCTTTCCTAAACTTGTTATTTGGTCACTTGGTTTAGAAACCTAATCCCAGTGACGTGAGCCAAGAACCCAATGGCCATCTCTAAACGGGAAGATCTTTTCAACACCATATCATCATTATCACCATCAAAAACTACACATTCAAACTAACAGCTTCAACTACCTTTTATTCACTATTTTCTTAATATTTAAACAAGTGCCAACACTATGTGCCAGGCTCTCTTCTAAGCACTTTACAAATATTAACTCGTGTAATCCCAGAACACTTCGAGGTTGCTACCAGCAGCATCCCCTTTTTAGAGATGCAGAGACTGAGGCAGCTAGTTAAGTGGCAGAACGAGGATTGGGACCCAGGCAGTCTAAGAGTTCACGGGCCTAACCATTCTTCCTCGTGCCTGTCTCTACAAGCCAGACCCTTGCCCTATGCTTTTTAAATACAGTTTTCAGATTGAATCGCCCGCCCGCAGTCACCCTTCGGTATAGGCATCACCATCCCTATTTTCTTTGCCCTGAATTAAAGGCTGGTGGGAGGAGGGGCCGGGCTGTCGGATCCCAGAGTGAGTGCTCTTCACCACTGTTCCCATATGCAAAATGGGGATGGAATACTTATTATGGAGAAACAGAAATGAAAAAAGACATTCTAGAACAGCAGGAAGTCTACACAGCAGGAGGTTAGCAGTAATTTGAGTGGAGGTGGAGGGAAGATTGAAAAAAGTACGATTGGAGGCAGTTTTTTAAAACGTGCTTTCCTTAAATGTTTTTGTATTATATGGTGTGTTACAATTACAGTAAATAACTTTTTAAAACGACAAAAGTTAAGCGACTTAAAAAGTATCTTTAACGCACTGTGACTCTTCTGTTGTTATTCATCCTACAAGTGCCCCATTTTCTTGCGAATTCTGGCAGAAGTAGGTAGCTTTAATCTACTACCTCTGCACTCTGCAAGAGATGACTGAAGTTCGAAGAAAAATTAACCCCAAGTCCACGAAAAGCTCTTTGGTCCTGGGGCAGGCTCTGAGCGCTCAGCAACATTCTTTGCTTGGAATTGCCATTGTGCCACGAACAGTCCTGCTTGAAGGATCCCGTTTCTTCTCCCACCCCCACCCAGCTGGAATGCGAGTGGGTAGGAACAAGACAGTCTCCTAAGCCTCCATATATTTCAGGGAGATAGAAGGACGGGGCCTGCTATCAAAGCCAGCTAACCATAGTTGAGTTATCTGGTAACGAGTGGGATAACACAGTCTCTTAGAAGCAACTACTTGAAAGTAGTGTTTTCCCCACACCACACACAGAGGGGTACCTTATGGCTTGTCTCCCACTCCTCAGAAGGCATTTCCCATAGCTAACACCAAAGAACACTACATTTACCTTTGGTTCAAGGACCACTGGACCTCGGCGTTGGAAGAGAAAATTATACACACAACCTCGAGGGCAAGATCGGAGAGCCTTCTGAGGCTCATGGAGGTCCTGGGGCCACACTGCCATTGTGTAACCCCAAATCAAGGGCTTTGGTTTCTAACTTAAATACTCAAGATAAAGGACAAGAAGTCTAAGTTGATGGATGAAAGGCATCCTGAGGAGACAGACGTGTGTCATCTAGTTGGGCAGGAGTCCCTTCTCGCCAGTAAGCAGCAGTGTTTGTAACTCCAGCCACAAAGCCACAATTCTCCACGGGTACCACCTCCTAGAAATTTTCTTTCTAGGTTCCATTTTCTTTGATGGCACTGGGCGATTTTAGAATGTCTTCCTTTGGTGGGTGTCCACAAATTTACTAACCATTCCAAGTTTAATGGGTACCCACGCTCGGCAGAAAAATAATTTTATGTTTAAAAAATGGGAGGGAAAGGATGATGAGGCCTCCAGTTTGTCCACACTCGGGGGATGTTGAAGAGATTCAAGTTGCACTAGGTAGACTATCTTCTTAGCCCCGATAATCTCCAGTTATGTGTGCTCATTTGCTACTTTGAATTATGGACAGTAACACAACCTGACAGCCTGACTAGACATAGCGGCGGCCCTGGGGGATAGACTCCAGCAGCCCTAGCTTCTAAACGAGGAAGCAGTCTCAGAAGCCTCAGTGAAGAGACTTGGCCAAGCCACACAGCTATGAAGTGGCGGAGCCTGTGGTCTGATGCCCCATCAGGACTTAACCACCAGGCAGCTTGTCTCTTGGTTTGATAAACCATTTGCGAGACTAGTTGCTAGCTGAGTGGCCACAGGGAAGTTAGTTCACACAACAGAATGGGACAGGTGGAGAGTAACCAGAATAAAAATAGCCAAGTTTCCCTGACCCCATCTTCCCCTGACACACACTCCCTCCCTCCCTCCCTCTCTCTTTGAATGAATGCGGCACCTTGGAAATCCAGTTCCAGGGCCTCAGAAAAACGTAAGGACAGTCAGACAGCCAAGCAAAGGAGGAAGTTTTAAACTTTAGATTCAAGAATGTTCCCCCTTAGGCCACCATGTTACATAAGCTGAAATAAATCAGAGTTCCTCTGATCAGCCAACTTAACTCCCAGACACTTTTCTGGGGAAGTTGAGCAGCTCAGAATATCACATTGTGCAAGCACAACTTGCAGGTGTGTCTACAGAGCCCGTGTACTGTGCTCCCAGGGCGTCCTCAGCTGGGGCCCCCACACCCCATCAAATTGCCCTTGTAGACCGGCAGCTCCCATGGGATCCCAGGGATGAGAAGTTTACTTTCATGAAGCTTATTGAGTTCTTTCTCCCAGCCTCCCAGCATGTCCTTGCCCAGAACAAATTATAAGTGGGCTCCATCTTCATTTAACTCACACCCTAAAAACAGATGTCAACAACGGGCGCTGCCTGGGTGGGATGCAAGGACCAAAGTCTCCCCCACTTCTGTTTCCATCAAAACAGACTGGGGTGGGGCTTCTCTGGGGGCGCAGTGGTCAAGAATCTGCCTGCCAATGCAGGGGACACGGGTTCGAGCCCTGTTCCGGGAAGATCCCACATGCCACGGAGCAGCTAAGCCTGTGCGCCACACTACTGAGTCTGCGTTCTAGAGCCTGCGTGCCACAACTACTGAGCCCACATGCCACAACAACTGAAGCCTGCGTGCCTAGAGCTCGTGCTCCACAACAAGAGAAGCCACCACAATGAGGAAGCCCACACACTGCAACGAAGGGTAGCCCCCGCTCACCACAACTAGAGAAAGCCCGCGCGCAGCAACGAAGACCCAACGCAGCCAAAAATAATACATAAATAAAAATAACTAAATTTAAAAACACTGGGGTGGGGCTTCCCTGGTGGCGCAGTGGTTGGGAGCCTGCCTGCCGATGCAGGGGACGCGGGTTTGCGCCCCGGTCCGGGAGGATCCCACATGCCGCGGAGCGGCTGGGCCCGTGAGCCATGGCCGCTGAGCCTGCGCGTCCGGAGCCTGTGCTCCGCAACGGGAGAGGCCACAACAGTGAGAGGCCAGCGTACCGCAAAAAACAAAACAAACAAACAAAAAACACTGGGGTGGAAAGGGGGGCATCAGTGCGCAGAGGAAACAGTGAGGTTGCAGATGAAGGACAAATTAGCCCAGGCCCCTGCAAAGGGGAGCCCGCAGGATGAAGGGGTGATCCGTCACCCTGGATTCTTCCCCCTTTGTCTTAAGGTTACTCATGCTGCCTGGGTCACTCCGGCAGCACGTGTTTGCTCCCAGATCGTGTTTCTGCTTGGGCTAGCACTGTTTTAGTTCTCAGACAGCAAACACCATGGATGTTGATAGTAATCAGCCCCGTGAAAAATGTCATAAATGGCACTTCCACAGTTGGTTAAAAGCCAGTGCAAATACTTTTATGGTTTTACATCTGTGTGAACGGGATCATACCGAGTTAAGGTCACATCCCAGCTTCGCTTCTTAGGTGCCACTGTAGGCAAGTTACTTTGACTTCCCTTGAGCATCATTTTCTCCATTCTGTAAAAGGAGACATCCTCATTTCCCTCAAGGGACTGATTCGAGGATTCTTTCTTCAACAAATATTTACAGAGACCTTACTCATTGCCAAGCAACATTCTAAGGCCTGGGAAATACAGCAGTGAACAAAGCACAGTTCTGCCCTCGTGGGGCTTACATTCCAATGGGGAAGAGATAATTAACAAATAAATTATTAAGTCTCAGGGACTTCCCTGGTGGTCCAGTGGTTAAGACTCCACACTTCCAGTGCAAGGGGTGCGGGTTCAAACCCTGGTTGGGGAATCAAGATCCCACATGCCCTGTGGCACAGCCAAAAAAAAAAAAAAAAATTATTAAGTGTCAGTAATGAAAAGTGGTAACAGAGAAAAATAAGCAGGTAAGGGGGTTCCAAGGCTCTGTGCAGCAGCAGGGCTGGAGGGGGCAATTTAATAAAGGGCATTCAGGGAAGGCCTCAAAAAGAGGCATTTGAAGAGATGGTCCCAGCTTCTGGCTGCGTGCCAGAGCAAGGGACTGAGCCACATGGCAGCGTGGGGCGGCAAGGAGCAGGGTGCCGTGGCCTGCTCGGCACTGCACACCCTCTCGTGCTGGGCCCCATTCTGGTGCTGAAGACCCAGGCGTGAACACAACAGGTAGTGATCCCTGCACTCCTGGGGCTCACATTCTAGTGGAATGAGAGTAACACCAGCATGTGGGTCCCACTCAGGCCTGGGAGTGGTGCTGGCTCCTGTCCTTCCAGTCTAGAAGGGCCAGAGGGTCTCCCCAGTCCCCTTCCCCTCCTTGAGATCAAGGCCAGAAAAGAGTTCAGTTTTAAATCCTTTGCCTCTCCAGGCCTCTCCTGGATGGTTCAGAAATGAGCGCACTGATGAAACCTCACTCTGTTTAATCTCGATATTCCTGCCTCGGTGGGGCTCTACCAGAGAAGAAGGGGCGGCTTCTCTGCTCAAGTCCGAGGCCAAAGGCTTGGCTTCAGTTTTCCAGGGTGGAGGCTAACTGCCGAGGAGCCTCATCTCCCTTCTCTTAAAAAAGGGAGGCAGGGGAAGCAAGTGAATACCACCACCTGCCTGCTGCAGAGGTGGACAGGGACCTCTTCACCGTCACAGGGAGCGAAGATGGTTTGGTTTCATCAAAAAGAACAAGAAGCCCTCTGGCTTACACACTAAATTGGAAGAGTTTCATTATCCCTGCGCTGCCTGTTAAATACACAAACACCCCACCCACCTGAATAAAGGTGATAATTGATCATTCCCACTGGCTGCAACCCAGCAAACATTCCTGTGACCAGGTTGGGCAACTCCAGGAACTGTTTGCTTATTGATTAGAAAGAAAAGCCTCCCTTCCACACCACAGATACTGCCCACTTTTCCTTTCTGGTGAGTTCCCCAAGGCCAGGGAGGGCCCTTCTCCCTCCCCCTCCTGCTGGCCCCTCACTTTGGGACTGGGGCCTAGGCCCCAGTGCACCAC
Source organism: Lipotes vexillifer (assembly GCF_000442215.2). Classification (NCBI taxonomy): domain Eukaryota; kingdom Metazoa; phylum Chordata; class Mammalia; order Artiodactyla; family Lipotidae; genus Lipotes; species Lipotes vexillifer. The sequence goes on from NW_006775530.1 coordinate 1,409,383, forward strand.
AAAGGGCTCTCCAGGTTTCGGTTGACCACTTGTGAAATAAAGCACTTTGACCAAAATACCTCTAACCTCATCTCCATCCAGGGTCTAGTGTAATGTGCCCTGCACAGAGACTCTCCTGGGGAGCTTTTTAAAAATAACCAGGCCTGGGCCATGCCCCAGGCTAACTGTTCTCCAAGGCTGGCAAAGCCCCAGCATGGGTATGTTTTAAACCTTCCCCCAGGCGCTTGGAGCACCCAGTGGGTGGAGAATGATCCTACAAAGGCTTCCCTAGGAGAGGCAAGAGGCAAAATAACTTATCATAACAACCAATGAGGGAAGTATCACTCTCTCGGGTTTATCAGTAAAGTTTCAGAGATATTAAGTGACTCTCCCAAGGTCACACGGCAATGAGCGGCAGAGCTGGGATTCAAACGCAGATCTGGCTGGTCCGAAGACCCACAGTCGGAACCCCTGCGTTGTCCTAATTCTCCTCGGCCTGGTCTGGTCTTCTGGGTTTCAAGGCCTCTTTCTTTCCCCACCTCTGTCTCTCTTACAGTAGGATGCAAGCACACTCAGTGATTTCCCTTCCATTTACTGTGGGCTGTTGGATGCTAACGTGATAGGAAAAAACACACTCATCACATTCCTTAGTCACTTCTTATCAGGGTGCTTTTGTTACCCACATCTTTTTTCCCCCCAAATCTTAGTCTTTTGTTTCGAATTTCAAAAGCAGTACCTTGCATATATTAGAGGGAAAAAAGTGACAAAACACTGATGACATAGCAGCATTATTCATTACAGCCAAAGAGTGGAAACAAAACGAATGTCCAACTGAAGAACAAACAAAATGTGGTATATCCATACAACAGAATATTACTCTGCAATAAAAAGAAATTAATTACTGCTACAAGTTGCACCATGGATGAACGCTGAAAACATTAGGCTAAGAGAAAGAAGCCAGTCACAAAAGACCACGTACTGTATGGTTCAATTTCTATGATATATCCAGAACACACAAATCTATGACTGAAAAATAGATTCGTGGTTGCCTAGGGCTGGGGGGTGGGAAGGAGGAGAGCCAGGGGGTGGCAGGTAAGGGCAAGGGATCTCTTTCTGGTATGATTAAAATGTTCTAAAATTGTTTGTGGTAGCACAACTCTGTGAATATATCGAAAAGCCATTGAACCCTACATTTTATTTATTTATTTATTTATTATTTTTAATGAGCATGCAGCCCAGCAACAAGTGGCACCAAGGAGCATTCTTTGTTTTTCCTTTTTTCTTTTTTTTTTGGCATCTCATTTTATTTTTATTTTTTTATACAGCAGGTTCTTATTAGTTATCTATTTCATACATATTAGTGTATATATGCCGATCCCAGTCTCCCAATTCATCACACCACCACCACCCCACACTGCCTTCCCCCCTTGCTGTCCATACATTTGTTCTCTACATCTGTGTCTCTATTTCTGCCTTGCAAACTGGTTCATCTGTACCATTTTTCTAGATTCCACATATATGCGTTAATATATGGTATTTGTTTTTCTCTTTCTTACTTTACTCTGTATGACAGTCTCTAGGTCCATCCACGTGTCTACAAATGACCCAATTTCATTCCTTTTTTTTTAAAAATATATATTAATTAATTTTTTTTATTTATTTTTGCTGTGTTGGGTCTTCGTTTCTGTGCGAGGGCTTCCTCTAGCTGTGGCAAGTGGGGGCCACTCTTCATCGCAGTGCACGGGCCTCTCACTATCGCGGCCTCTCTTGTTGTGGAGCACAGGCTCCAGATGCGCAGGCTCAGTAGTTGTGGCTCACGGGCCTAGTTGCTCCGTGGCATGTGGGATCCTCCCAGACCAGGGCTCGAACCCGTGTCCCCTGCATTGGCAGGCAGATTCTCAACCGCTGCGCCACCAGGGAAGCCCCAATTTCATTCCTTTTTATAGCTGAGTAATATTCCATTGTATATATGTACCACATCTTCTTTATTCATTCATCTGTCGATGGGCAATTAGGTTGCTTCCATGACCTGGCTATTGTAAATAGTGCTGCAGTGAACACTGGCATGCACGTGTCTTTTTGAATTATGGTTTTCTCTGGGTATATGCCCAGTAGTGGGATTGCTGGGTCATATGGTAGTTCTATTTTTAGTTTTTTAAGGAACCTCCATACTGCTCTCCATAGTGGCTGTATCAATTTACATTCCCACCAACAGTGCAAGAGGGTTCCCTTTTCTCCACACCCTCTCCAGCATTTGTTGCTTGTAGATTTTCTGATGATGCCCATTCTAACTGGTGTGAGGTGATACCTCATTAAAGTTTTTATTTCCATTTCTCTAATAATTAGGGATGTTGAGCAGCTTTTCATGTGCCTCTTGGCCATCTGTATGTCTTCTTTGGAGAAATGTCTATTCAGGTCTTCTGCTCATTTTTTGATTGGGTTGTTTTTTTAATACTGAGCTGCATGAGCTGCTTATATATTTTGGAGATTAATCCTTTGTCTGTTGATTCGTTTGCAAGTGTTTTCTCCCATTCTGAGGGTTGTCTTTTTGTCTTGTTTATAGTCTCCTTTGCTGTGCAAAAGCTTTTAAGTTTCATTAGGTCCCATTTGTTTATTTTTGTTTTATTTCCATCACTCTAGGAGGTGGGTCAAAAAAGATCTTGCTGCGATTTATTTCAAAGAGTGTTCTTCCTATGATTTCCTCTAGCAGTTTTATAGTGTCCAGTCTTACATTTAGGTCTTGAATCTATTTTGAGTTTATTTTTGTGCATGGTGTTAGGGAGTGTTCTAATTTCATTCTTTTCCATGTAGCTGTCCAGTTTTCCCAGCACCACTTATTGAAGAGACTGTCTTTTCTCCACTGTATATCCTTGCCTCCTTTGTCATAGATTAGTTGACCACAGGGGTATGGGTTTATCTCTGGGCTTTCTATCCTGTTCCGTTGATCTATATTTCTGTTTTTGTGCCAGTACCATATTGTCTTGATTACTGTAGCTTTGTAGTATAGTCTGAAGTCAGGGAGTCTGATTCCTCCAGCTCTGTTTTTTTCCCCTCAAGATTACTTTGGCTGAATCCTACACTTTAAATGGGTATAATGTATGATGTGTGAATTATATCTCAAAACTATTACCAAAAAATTAAAAAAGAGAGAACTAAAAAAAGAAAAAGAGACAAAAGCACAAAGCACTCATGGTCCCAACCATGAAGAGAAGCCACTGTCAATGCTTCAGATCCTGGTCCACCCCTTTCCTGATTCGCTTACTTCACCTAATCTGCATCCCATGATATCTTCTGCTTTTCTAAAATTAGGATATGAACACTACTATACTTTTAAAGATCTTCTTTCCCAATTTTCTTCTTTCTCCCCATTTTCTCATCAAAACAAAATTCCAACTATATAGTTATTAGGATAGATAAAATATGGTATAGCTAGCTACTCATCAATAAAAGGGAACAAAAGGGACTTCCCTGGTGGTGCAGTGGTTAAGAATCCGCCTGCCAATGCAGGGGACACGGGTTTGAGCCCTGTTCCGGGAAGATCCCACATTCCACAGAGCAACTGAGCCTGTGCGCCACAACTACTAAGCCTGCGCTCTAGAGTCCGCAAGCCACAGCTACTGAAGCCTGTGCGCCTAGAGCCCGTGGCTCCACAGGGAGAGAAGCCACTGCAATGAGAAGCCCGCACACTGCAATGAAGAGTAGCCCCAGCTCTCCGCAACTAGAGAAAGCACGTGCGTAGCAACAAAGACCCAGCACAGCCATAAATAAATACATAAATAAATACATAAATAAATAAATAAAATTTTTTTAAAAAAGGGGAACAAAATACAATAGCATAGATAAACCTTAAAGGCATTATGCTAAGTTAAAGAAAATGACAAAAGTCTGCAAAACACTATCAGCCCTGGAGATAGGATTTAGTTAGTCTGGGGCAGGGCCCAGGCCTGGGTATTTTTAAAAAGCACACAAAAGACATATTCCATTTATATGAAAATTCTAGAAAACTAGAGACAGTAAGCAGATCAGTGGTTGCCTGGAGCTGGCGTGGGTGTGGGCTTGATTGCCAACAGGCACAAGGGAACTTGAGAGGTGATAAAAGTATTCTAAAACTGGGTTGTGGCAACGGCCCCACAGCTGTGTACATTTATAAAAATCATCTGCCTGTCTGCTTGCAATGGGTAAATTGTATGGTATGTAAATTACATCTCAATGAATCTGTAAAAAATAAAGTAGTTGCTAGGCTTTCCTTTGAGGAGGACTCCACGAGTCTAAGTCCCAGGGTTCAAAAAAGACTCAATCCATTCACCTAATAACGCAAGGTCAGAGTTATGAAAAAGTGGAGAGGGAAAAGACAGGCCATAAATAATTCTTAATTAACAGTAAGTAGAAGAGTAAATATTCAATCTAATGATAGTCATTACGTGCGGGCATTATGCTGAGCACCTCAGAAACACTGACTCCTAAATTGCTATGAAGCCAGTGGGGTTTTTTTAATCCCCTTGATCCTGATGAGCCCCTGAGGCCCAGAAAGGCTTGAGTCACTTGCTCAAGGTCAGAGAGCCAGTCTCTGAAGTTAGAGTCACACACCCAGGACCAGCCAAGGCTGGTTGATCCACTAGGCTAAAACTGTTCTGCCTTGCTGACCTAAATGGGAAGGAAATCTAAAAAAGAGGGGATGTACATATAAGTGTAACTGATTCATTTTGCTGTACAGCCGAAACTAACAGAACATCGTAAAGCAACTATACTCTAATAAAAATTAATTTTAAAATAGATAAATGATTAAAGTAAATAAATAAAAATAAATAAAACTGTTCTGGCTTGAGGGAGGAGAGAGGCTCCAGGGGAAGTTGAGAGCAAGGTGAGATGGGTACAAAACCACGCTGGGCACAAAGGTAGGTTGCTGAAACCATAGAGTGATTCTCTGTACAAGAATATAACCTAGAGAGAAGCATGCACCAATCTGGGCGCAGTATTTCCTGAGCGCTAGATGACACGGAAACGCGCTGACACCGGCTGTGGAAACACAGGAAGCCGGCGTGGAGCTTGGAATTTTGAATCATTCATTAACTCATGAACAAGGTCTGGAAACCTCTTCTCCAACACAAAGAACGAATATGAGGCTTGCACCATTTCCAACTGTGGGATGTGCTGGAAAAGCTTGGGCCCTCTGCCTCTGACATTTGGAACACAACCCCTCAAACGGCCCCAAAGCACAGCTGGACGCCAAGGCTGCACAAGTTAGGCATTTCCCACAGAGTCTCCAGGTCACATGCATTTGCAGATGACTCCAAAACAAGTGCTCTCTTGTCCGAGAGCGCTTACAAGAGGAGGCTTTCTCTTTTTCGATGGAGGCTAGCATCATTTTGCATCATCAAGAACAAATAAGCATTGATGGGAAAGGCAGTTGCTTCCAAGAGTGTTTGCTAAATCTGCTCAACTGGCTCTAGAGGTAAACGCTCAGCGCCCCACGCCCACCACCGTGGGCAGGCTCCTGGGAAAGAAATCCCACAACCAACCCGGCATCCCTCCGAGTCCCGGGAAAAAGCAGAAGCTTCTCAGACTGGCGTGCTCACTCCAAGAATTCCAAGTAGGCAAGACAACAGAAGAAGAAAAGAAAATTACATGAAGACCACCAGCCCACGGATCCCAGGTGCAAGCAGGTGCTGCACAGAGCCAGAGTCACGGGGTAACTCGTAAGACGTTGGGGTACAATTTGCTGCCACAAGGACCTGTGGCACCTGTCCCAGCAACAGTTCTCAGACTTTATTTTTCTGGTTGCAATTCTTACAAGACTCTGTGGTTTCCCTACCCGGCTTCATCCCATTTTCCAATCAAAAACTGGAAACTTGCACACATGCAAAATGACATATGTACAAGGTTATTCACTAAGGCACTGTTTGTAGTAGCAAAACATGGGAGGGAGACAACCCAAGCATCCATCAAGATAGGATTAGTTAAATAAACTATAGAATTCCCTTACAATGAAATACTATGTGGCTGTAAAACAAATGAGAAGGCTCTTGGTGCACTGTTGTGAATGAACTTTAAGACATTAAAGTGATAAAAGCAAGGTGCAAAGTAGTGCAGGGGGATAAGAACACATGTTCACCTTTACTTGTATTTGCATAAAGAAACTTTGGAAGAAACCAATAACTGAGATTACAGCTCTGGGGAAGGTGCTGCTGTTGGACCAAAAGAAGACAGGGGAGAGTAGAACTTTTCATTGTACGATTTTTTATATTGGTTGATTTTCCAGCCATGAACATATTATCCATTCAAAAAGTTAAAAAAAAAGCTCAGAGGGACCAACTGCTTACTGTTTACTCTGTAGAACACAAATTTCTGCAAACGCTCAGAGGACTTGTCCCCAGGGGACCGCGACCCCCCTGAGAATCCTAGCAACCCAAATGCATAGGGAGGGGGCCATGTGAGTGGTGGGAAAGAGGGGGGATGACCCACATGTGACTGGAGGAGGAAGAGGTGCTGTGGGGGGGAACTCTGGTCAGCTGATCTAGGAAGAAAAACCAAGTCAGGTGACAGATTCTCTCTGGGGTTTGTCAGGAAGACAAGTGCTCAGGCAAGTCCCTTTTTTTTGGAAGGCATCCTGACCATGTGTATAGATTTCACCTGCTTATTATTCCCTCATCCAGCAAAGCCCACCTCCAGGACCTCAGCCCACAGATGGACTCACACCTGTGTACGAGGGCAGATGTACAAGGAGCCTCACTACAGTGGCAAAAGAGAGAAACAGCATCAACAGAGGCCTGGTGAAATAAACTATGGGCATCCACTCAATAGGAAACATGCAGACATTTTAAAGAACGAGGTAGCCCCCAAAAAGAATCGAGTAAATCTACATGTAATAATATGTGAGGAACTTGTCTATAAAAAGAAAGGCAAAAAGCAAAATGGGATGGAGAATGTGCTTAGAACATCTTCCAAAGGATGCAAGAAACTGGTACCACTGGTTGTCTCAGGAGGAGAGCTGCTGGTGGAGGGAGTAAACGGCGGGAGGCGCGCTTGCTTTTATGTCCCTTTGTACCACTGGAATTGCTTCGTGTTTGTTTTCCCACCTTCACATAAACATTTTTCTTTTCTTTGAACTGAAGGAGGGATGGTGTTTGGTTGACTGACTTTAACAGGTAAGCCCTGCACTCGGGCTCCCCAAACCCCTAATGCCGACTTCAGTTGCATTATCAGAAATAAGACAGCCAGGATATGGGAGGCTATCTGGTCCTGTTCTGTTCGATTCTATTTGTGCTTTGCTAAGTACACTCTCAGGGTTACAATCTAATGGTCTAAATGACGAATGCTGTTTGTTTTTGTTTTTCCCCCAAGAGTCATGCTTTAAGAGGGACACTGACCCATGGAACTGGTCCAGAGGCAAAGGGGCAAGGACGGTAAGTTGCAGAGTGAGCGACAGACTGGGAGAAGACACAGACTGGTCCTCAAGATGTACGGGGCTGGGTCGTTCTAGAAGGGTCGGTGACAAAGGCACCAGAGGGCAAGATAAGGGCCAGTGGAGAGCAGAATTAGTGAGGCCACCTGAGAGGGGAAGGAAATGTCTTTGCTGACCCCCAAACACAGAAGGGGGCTGCCAGCCTCCCCAGTGTTCCCTCTCACATACACATGGCTTCATCGGGTGTTGCCCCTGTACAGCCCTGGGGTTCGGTGTTATCAGACTGGAGTCTAGATAGATCTGGATTTTAATTTCATCTATGCCTCTAGCCGTGTGACTTCAGGAAAATTAAACCTTGAGTCTCAGCTTCCTCTTTCTAAAGAATGGTCCCCGCACACCACAGGATCTTTGGGCAAGGTAAGTGTTCTTATCAATTGCTCAGCCAGAGCCTCCTTTGTGGTTGTTCATATTATAGATTTTCGGAACTACAAACTTCTGCAGCCGTCTCTGAGGTCACCCTGCCAGAGAGACAAGGCCACCAAGGTGGTGCAGACCCTGGGGCGCACTCAGTAAACCAAAATCCTATAAGTGCCTCCCTCTGGCCCCATCCATACCCCTGATGATCTGCCACTCCTGCTTTGGATGTGGTGGCCCCTTGCCTGTGGACAGGCTCTAAACTTGGGGAGGTCAATCTGCTCCCATCCTCCCAACCAACCTTTTGGTCCAGAGAAGCAGCATCTGCCCCTTCACAGGCAGCTGGAAACCTCTCTGTGGCCATGAAAGGAAGTTTCCCACATTACCCCCTCCCTGAGGACTTAGCAATGAGCACCTCTGACTTGAGCCAAGGTTCCAGGTATGGGAATGGGCGTCAGAGAAGGCAGGAGTCCCTGGAATTGAGTAAAGATGTGGAGAACTAAGGGACGCTCCGTGGTCTCTGATAGTTTCTCAGAGGCCTGAGATCCCCAAAGAGGAGCCCTGGACTGCAGGAGGAGGGAATGAAGGGGCTCAACTGAGGCCACAATGACTGGTTGCTTCCAATGCCTTCCAACCCCAACCCTCTGAGCACCAGCTGACAAATCACTCCAAACCTCTTGCTAGCACAGTTAAGTGCTGTGACTAATAGAAACAAAGCATATGTGACAGGTCGGGGGCAGAAGGGTCAAAATGGGGCACGAGAGAAGAACATGGACACGACAGAGCACCCAACCCGTTTTTCCCCATAGACCCACTTCATCTCTTGATACCTGGACTATTGCAGTAGCCTCCTAACGTCCTCCCAATTCTGGCCGAGGTTTCCATAGCTGCTTCTCTGCAAAGAAGTCCCGGTGAGCCTGTTAAAATCTCAGGTAGATCATGACATGCCTCTGCTCTACTCCAGCCCTCCAGAGATGACCCTCTCTCCTTTCCTTCACTCAGAGGCCATCCCACCGCCTCCACACCCCCTCCTTACCCTTCTCCCCTGCTTCACTTACTTGGTATATCCTCCCAAGAGAACATAAGTTCCATGAGGGCAGGGCTTTTGCCTACCCCCGCAATGTCGTGCTCATTCCTGTGTATCTACCCCATCTATAGCACTGCCGAGCACTTAATAGGTTCTCAATAAATGTTTACTGAAGGGATAAATGGTACCTTTGTCTCCCTCAAACATCCAGCCAGATCCCAAGGATGCCCCAGATGGCTCCAAAGCCAATCAGAGAGCAGGCCCTTCAGATGAACCCTGAAGACATGGACCAGCAGAGGTGAACACACTTTCCAGAGGCCATGGTAGGGGCCCAGGAATGGCCGGGAATTGAGAGCTTTGAATCAATTCAGTTTAGATGCTGACTAAGGGACCTGTGGTCAGCCCCCAACAGAAGAGAGCAAAGGATGCTCATGAGCCAGAAATACCCACATAACTTCATGAGTCCTTGCAAGCAGGCTAGGATGACACATCACCCTAATGATTTCACACTCATGGTTCCCAGCAAGTGATCAAGCAAGAGAAGCATCATGTAGAATCTCAGTCAGTCCTCACAACCCTGGGAGGCAGGTACTGTGGCCCCATTTTACAGGTGAATAAACCTAAAACAAGGTTTACACAGGTGAAGTGACTTGCCCAAGGTAACACAGCCAAGCAAACAGGCAGAGCTGGAAACTGAAGTCAGGCCAGCTTAACCCTAAAGCCTGTCACCTAAACCTCCACCTTGCCCTGCCCCTCTGATCTGTTCTGTCACTGTGTCTCCTCCCTGGTTGTCTCTGCCTTTTCTTGCCAGGCAATAAGTCACCAGAAGGGAGTGTCGGGTTGCAGATGGGAGCAGTTTGTTCCCGAGACAGCCACTGGGCATCTCATTAAGACCCGCAGTGCAGGTGGAAGGCTAAAGTGCTGACAGGCAGGCAGTGTGCCGACAGCTGAAAAGGCCCATTTAGACGACGTCTTTGGGGAATTTCAGCGGCACAGGAACTGGCTCTAAGAACTGCAAATAAAGCTGGCTCAACACGCTGGCTGGTAAACAGGGCTCGCTGGCCCTGGCAAAACCTGAGGAGTCACCTGGCCATCCCCAAAGGCCTTAATTTGCTTAAATAAGAGCACCCTTAAATTAGGGTGTTAATCCCCAGAGAACTTCCTGCTTTCTAACATAAAGGAGTTAGGGCTAGGCATGCCAGGCAAGGGGAAAAAAACCTCCCTCCCTCAGTCAATTCCACAGGAGAACCGTGCAGTAACTAAACCCCTTACGACAGGGCAAACACATGCCACTGATGCCAGCTTGAATACTTTCCTCTCTCATTCTTAATGTGCCATTTCTGCTGACTGGGCAGGAGACTGGACCAGTCAGGCTACAGCTTGGTCTTTTAAACACCCTTTTAAGCCCTTAGCTTAGGCTCATCTGGAAAGCCTGCCTGCCTTCCCTTTGATTACACAATACATCAAACTTATCTGGGCATCCATTTTCCTTGGCAGGTAGGTGGCTATGGCTTCCTGGAATCCCTTCTGTTTATGAGAAGCCTGCAAACCAAGCTTCTTCAGATAGCAGGGGCTGTGCAGACTCACCCAGCAGCTTGAGGGTGTTGACTAACAGCTCAGAGCAGGAGCCCTCCTCCCGCAAAGAGCTTCTGTTTCACCAATGATCTTATTTTCTCCCCCTTGGCATTTTTTCAAACTGAGATATAATTCCCATAAAATTCACCAATTCAAAGTGTCCAATTTCAGTGGTTTTTAGTTATTCCCTATGTTGTGCAACCATCACTATTTAATTCTAGAACATTTCCATCATCCCAAAAAGAAGACGTGCCCATCAGCAATCAGCTCCCATTCCTCTCCTTTTCCCCTGGCCCCTGGTAACCACTCAGCTATTTTCCGTCCCTATGGATTTGCCTCTTCTGGACGTTTCATATGGATAGAATCATACAATATGTGGCCTTTTGTTTCTGGCTTCTTTCACTTAGCATGATGCTTTCAAGTTCATCCATGTTACAGGGTGTATTAGCATTTCATTCCTTTTTGTGACTGACTAGCATTCCATTGTGTGGATATACCACATCTTGTTTCCCCAGTTACTGGTAGATGAACATCTGGGTTGTTTTCACTTTTTGGCTACTACGAATAACGCAATGAACATTTGTGTACAAGTTTTTGTGTGGACACATGTTTTCAAGGCTCTTGAGTATATACCTAGAAGTGGAATTGCTAGATTATATGGTAACTATGTTCAACTTTTTGATTAACTGTCAGACGGTTTCCCACAGTGGCTGCACAATTTTACATTCCCACCAGCAGTGTATGAGGGTCCTAATTCTTCCATATCCTTGCCAACACCTGTCATTTTCTGTTTTTTAATTATAGCCATCCTAACGAGCGTGGAGTGTTATCTTACTGTGACTTTACTAATGACCTGTCTTTTTAAATTTATTTTTTACTGAAGTATAGTTGAATAAAATGACTTTTTTTTTTCGGGAGGGGGGCAGTGCCACGCAGCTTGTGGGATCTTAAGTTTCCCGACCAGGGATCCAATCCGTGCCCTTGGAAGTGAAAGCGCAGAGTCCTAACCAATGGACTGCCAGGGAATTCCTGCTAATGACCTTTTAAGGAAACATGTCACCTCCCCTAGAATATTACCACCTAACATACTACTTTGGCTAAAGCCTTTGGTGGTGATGGTAGTAGTAGTAATAATACTAATACTAATAACAGCAACAGCTACTATTACTACTGACACTTTCTATAGCACATACTATGTGGCCGGCCCATTTTACTAGACATTGACTCTTCACAATAACTGTATGAACTGAGTACTATTATTTTCTCCAACTGACAGGTGGGAAAATTGAGGCGTGGGGGTTGAGCAACTTGCTCAAGGTCACATAGCTTGCAAGTTACTGGTTTGAACCTGGAATCTGGGCATGAGCACTCTGGCCCCAGAGCTCTGGAGCGCTGTGCTTTCACAAGTTGTTTTCTGGCACAAAGTTTGTTGAGAAAGCCTGGAGGTAGCACAGGAAGCACAATATCAGCATACCTGAACACCACCCTAAATAAGCCCAGGGTAATTCTGCAGCTCCAGTTATACTATATACACCAACATCACATGTATGACAGGCAGGGCTATCAACATAGGATGTGGGGGACTTCCCTGGTGGCGCAGTGGTTAAGAATCCACCTGCCAATGCAGGGGACACGGGTTCGAGCTCTGGTCCAGGAAGATCCCACATGCCACTGAGCAACTAACTAAGCCTGTGCACTACAACTACTGAAGCCCGTGTGCCTAGAACCTGTGCTCCGCAACAAGAGAATCCATCACAATGAGAAACCCACGTACCTCAATGAAGAGTAGCCCCTGCTCGCCGCAACTAAAGAAAGCCTGCGCAGCAACGAAGACCCAGCGCAGCCATAAATAAATAAAAATAAAGTTCCCTTTAAAAAAAAAAACCCCAAAACACAGGATGTGGGACCGAATAATGGTAACGAGTGGCAACTCAGAAGGCAGACACACCTGGACTGAGGTTTCAGCTCGACTACCCAGACCTCCAGCTGAAGTGAAGTCATCTACCCTCCCCCAGTTCCTCATCCATAAGATGGGTATAACGGCAACCTCTAAATCAGAGGACTGTAGTGAGGATTAAGTGAGAAAGTACATGAAAGAGACCAGCGGGCTAGCTGACATACATGCCTGGCGGACTCAGATTTTACACACAGGTTGTTTTGCTAAAAACCATGCATAACTCAAAAAGTGCCAAGTTTTCCCTTAAAAGTAGATGTGAAGGATTCCTATACTTTAAAAGTTGCATATAGGGCTTCCCTGGTGGCGCGGTGGTTGAGAGTCCCCCTGCCAATGCAGGGTACACGGGTTCGTGCCGCGGTCTGGGAAGATCCCACATGCCGCGGAGCAGCTGGGCCCGTGAGCCATGGCCTCTGAGCCTGCGCGTCTGGAGCCTGTGCTCTGCAATGGGAGAGGCCACAACAGTGAGAGGCCCGCGTACCAGAGGGGGAAAAAAAAAAAAAGTTGCATATAAAATAAGACTTTACTGTGCAGGGAATTCCCTGGTTGTCCAGTGGTTAGGACTCCATACTTCCACTGCCAGGGGCCCAGGTTCAATCCCTGCTCGGGGAACTGGGATCCCACAAGCTGTGTGGTGCAGCCACAAAAAAGATTATAAAATGAGACTTTATTATGCAAAACATTATAGTGCAGTTTCAAGCTTGAATGATTCAAATTCACAGAACGTGAGAGCCATGTACAAGGGCTAGCACCGAACTCTTCGTGTTTATCAGGCATCAAGTAAGCACTGAGTCTCCTGTTCATGTTCAGGAAATGGAGATCGTAATTATGCAAAAGAGCAGAAGTTTATGAACTGCACTTGTTACCTGCTACTGTATGAAAAGAAACGTTGGCACTTCCCTTGTGGCACAGTGGTTAAGAATCTGCCTGCCAATGCAGAGGACACAGGTTCCAGCCCTGGTCTGCCGCGGAGCTACTAAGCCCGTGCGCCACAACTACTGAGCCTGTGCTCTAGAGCCCACACGCCGCAACTACTGAAGCCCACGCACCTAGAGCCCGTACTCCGCAACAAGAGAAGCCACCACAATGAGAAACCTGCGCACCACAACAAAGAGTAGCCCCCACTCGCTGCAACTAGAGAAAGCCCACGCACAGCAACGAAGACCCAACGCAGCCAAAAAAAACTTCAAACGTAAAAAAAAAAAAAAAGAAATGTAAAATAGCTCTATGGAGGGACTTTTTATGACTGTCACTGCTAAATTCCCCCACTTTTGGGGTCTGTGTAAGACAGATGAAAAGCAGAAAGGGGGATGTAAAGCTAAAGTGTCAGGAGTGAGAACACTGGAAAATGCTCATACCTGAGCTTATACCATCTTGACACTGAAGTCTAGTTTCAGGGTCTATTAAATCATAACTCTTTGTTCCTTTTGAAAGCAACCTGCTGACACCATCAGCTCTGTTTGAGGGGGAAAAAAAAAAAAAGTTGCATATAAAATAAGACTTTACTGTGCAGGGAATTCCCTGGTTGTCCAGTGGTTAGGACTCCATACTTCCACTGCCAGGGGCCCAGGTTCAATCCCTGCTCGGGGAACTGGGATCCCACAAGCTGTGTGGTGCAGCCACAAAAAAGATTATAAAATGAGACTTTATTATGCAAAACATTATAGTGCAGTTTCAAGCTTGAATGATTCAAATTCACAGAACGTGAGAGCCATGTACAAGGGCTAGCACCGAACTCTTCGTGTTTATCAGGCATCAAGTAAGCACTGAGTCTCCTGTTCATGTTCAGGAAATGGAGATCGTAATTATGCAAAAGAGCAGAAGTTTATGAACTGCACTTGTTACCTGCTACTGTATGAAAAGAAACGTTGGCACTTCCCTTGTGGCACAGTGGTTAAGAATCTGCCTGCCAATGCAGAGGACACAGGTTCCAGCCCTGGTCTGCCGCGGAGCTACTAAGCCCGTGCGCCACAACTACTGAGCCTGTGCTCTAGAGCCCACACGCCGCAACTACTGAAGCCCACGCACCTAGAGCCCGTACTCCGCAACAAGAGAAGCCACCACAATGAGAAACCTGCGCACCACAACAAAGAGTAGCCCCCACTCGCTGCAACTAGAGAAAGCCCACGCACAGCAACGAAGACCCAACGCAGCCAAAAAAAACTTCAAACGTAAAAAAAAAAAAAAAGAAATGTAAAATAGCTCTATGGAGGGACTTTTTATGACTGTCACTGCTAAATTCCCCCACTTTTGGGGTCTGTGTAAGACAGATGAAAAGCAGAAAGGGGGATGTAAAGCTAAAGTGTCAGGAGTGAGAACACTGGAAAATGCTCATACCTGAGCTTATACCATCTTGACACTGAAGTCTAGTTTCAGGGTCTATTAAATCATAACTCTTTGTTCCTTTTGAAAGCAACCTGCTGACACCATCAGCTCTGTTTACCCCTACAAGCTTCAGACCTGGAAATGCCAGCTATGTTTTATTACAGGGGAGGGAAATATAATAAGTCTTTTTAAATTACAAACTTGAATTCCATGTGTGGCCTGTGTGTACGTGGATATAGCTTACATGAAACTCGTGTGCTTATCAACACAAAAACAGAACCTTCCAACCCACACCTCCTGGCATCCAGCAGCTGCTTCAAGTTCTACCCCAAAGCTGGGGAACAAAAGGAGGCCAGCAGGCTCTGGCTGGAAGACAAGAAGCCACCTTTCTTCTCACAATTCCCTGCTGTGTACACAGGGGCGGCTGTGATCACGGGATCCGATGCTTTAAATGGCTTGCGTGTAAGATTCTATAATAAATAAGAGACATTCTTGAGATACTTGGGGATATTCGAATCTGGAGAAGATGCTTAGATGATATTGTAAGTTTTCTTTGTTGTGATAATGCTTCAAAAGGAGAACGCCCTTATTCACAGGAGATGCAGGCTAAAGTATTTAGTGGTGAAATGTCTTTAACATACTTTCAAGTGGCTCACAGTGTTGATTATAAAATGAGGGTATTCAGGTGTTCGCTGTACTATTTCTCAAGTTTTATGTATATTTAAAGTTTTTAACAAGTTAAGGTTCTGGGGAGGTGGGCGAAGATTCTATGATAAGAATGAACCAAACTAACTGACCATGTACTTATTGAAAATGTATTCAGGACTGATTGATATTCAGCTAGTTTGCAGTGATACAGATGTGACAATGGTTCAAACGCTGAAAGAGGCCCCTGTCAGTTGGTGAGGAGCCTCTGCCCTGAGCCTCCTGGGGGCTCCCCCCATCCCCACCCTCTAGCTGCTGCTCAGGACCCTGGGGCCTGCTTGAGCACCAAACTGCAGGTGTTCCCTTAGATCACAAAGGGTCCATGCTGCCTGGGTCATCACTAAACATTTCAAAACATCAGTTCTGCATCTTCTTAACTACTGGCCATTCACACAGACCATTCTTTCTCCTTATTAAGGTTCCAGAATCTCTCCTCCTGGCCAACACTGTCAACATAACTTGCTTCCCAGGAATGAGGACAGGAAAGCCCTGGGGCAGACAGGTTAAGTGAGGAGGCGGACCTGAGTTTAAATCCCAGCTCTGTGCCACCTCTCAGCTGTATAACCCTGTGGCCAGTTGCTTTACTTTTCCAAGACTTGGTTTACCTCATTGCAAAACAGAGATAACAGTCAGTTCTTCTCTAATGCTGGTTTTGAAAATGCAGTGTTTTTGCAACATGAATGATTTATTAGAGAACAATTTGAGCATAACTCAAATTTCAAGTTTGCTCATGTGCGTGATTTTGTCTGCGAGAAGCACTACGTGAACGCAGAAAAGTGTGCTCAGCTCAAGCGGAGGAATGCACAAAACACACGTAACTTCCTACTACCTCAGTTCCTGGCGTGGTATGTGCCACACCCATTCCATCTGGGGTTACAAATTTCCATTTCCTTACAAATTATCCTCCTTCCACAGTGACTCACAAGATGCAACCCTTCAGACTTAACACCCATAAGCAGACTGTTTTTTTTCTCTAAAGTGTATCACAATGGGGACTTCCCTGGCGGTCCAGTGGTTAAGGGTCCAAGCGTCCACTGCAGGGGGCATGGGTTGGATCTGGTCTGGGAACTAAGGTCCCTCATGCCGCATGGTACGGCCAAAATAAATACATAAAGTATCACAATGAAGTTTCTGAGTGATGTGTCCCTAGCCACTTCCCCACAAGTTCTGGGGGGTTTTTTTGTTTGTTTGTTTGTTTGTTTTTGCGGTACGCGGGCCTCTCACTCTTGTGGCCTCTCCCGCTGCGGAGCACAGGCTCCAGACGTGCAGGCTCAGCGGCCATGGCTCACGGGCCCAGCCGCTCCGCAGCATGTGGGATCTTCCCAGACAGGGACACGAACCCGTGACCCCTGCGGTGGCAGGCGGACTCTCAACCACTGCGCCACCAGGGAAGCCCCAAGCTCTGGTTTTTATTGGGTGATTTTGCATAGCGTGGCGATTTTTAAGAAGGCCTCTGTCACTTTACAGGGGAGCTAAGTGTGGTCCCCACCTCCCAGAGCGTGGTGAAGTCTACACAAGGCTTATGCAGGGAGAGGTTAGCCCCGTTCTGGGCACACTGTAAGCACTCAGTCAATGCTGGTCCCTCACTCTGAATGCAGACAGAGCCTGGTGCATAAAAGATGCTCAGTAAACACTTACTGAACTTTCCTTGAGAGGTCTGTTGCTTACTAATCTTAGTGGACTAGTTAAAGAGACACATCCTCCTCTCTTAAGAGGTTGGGAGGGGCAGCCATTGTCAAACTGTAAATTTGAGATGGGGCTTTAGAGAGCTGATGGAGCCCTGTCCTTCATGCCTGGCAAGAGGAGGATAAGAGCTGTGAAAGACAGTGACCTGTGCGCAAGGAGTCCAGGACTACTGGCCACCACGAGGCAATACAGGGCCACAGTAGAGTATTAAGTGGTTAAGAGCCAAGGTGAGAGGTCAGATGACCTGAGTTCAATCCAAGCTTCACCCCTTATCAACTACGCCACCTCAGGCACGTAATGTCACCTCCTGCCTCTCTCTCTCACCTGTAGAACAGAGATGTGATGGCCCCTATTTCCTAAGGGGGTGGGATGATTCAGCAGGTTAATCCATGTAAAGCCCTTAGCACCATGTCAGACCCAGCAGGAAAGTTCAATGAACGTTAGCTGCTATTTCAGAGCTAGGAAAAAATGAGATGCTGGGGCAGGGAGCCATATGTATGAACAAGCAGCAAGGGGAGGTCTGATAGAGGTGGAAATGAAAGGCAGGATACTGTGGACAGCAATTCATTTCTATCAACCGTCCACCCAAAATCCCTTCTGACACAGAGCCCACAACCAGCTAAGCCATGTTCACTGAACAAACTTAATGGTCTGCTCTCCTGCTCATCATTTCCAAAAGAAATAGACAGAGCCTCCTCCAGCTGAGGGCAAAGGTTCCCTGATTAACCAGAAGGATGCGTCAGCCGAATGGACTGGTTCGCATCACTTCATCTGGGTGGAAGCTGATGCGCAGGCATTTCTCTGTCCTTCAGAAGAGACCGTCTGGACCAGAGACAAGATCTGGCCTCCTCCTGCCCCTCCAGTGTCGTCCCCCACCTGTCACTGCAACCCCACACCCACCAGGCCCTCGCCACGCTGGCCTCTCCGTCCTCTAGCAAGCACACTGCACCCTCCGGCCTCAGGCCCTTGGCCCTTGCTGCTTCTTTTCCTTGGGATTCTCTTCCTGCAGTTGTTTCCACAGCATCATCCTTCCCACCACTACACACCACACACACTTCCCTGTGACCACTTGTCTGAACCACTCTTAGCTAGAGTGACCCCTCCCCACCCGGTTACTTCTCACACCATTTCCCTGCTCTATTTCCTTCATAGATGTGCCACGCCCTGAAATCCTATTTATTTACCCGTTAATGTCTTTTTAGACACTAGAACTGAAGTTCCCTGCAGGCAGAGGCCTGGTGTGTTCCCCTCTCTGCAGTACCCGTGTCCTGGGACCGGTACCTGGCACACGCAGGCCATGAATACACATGGATTGACGGAAGGCAGGTGTGGAGCTATTCATCCATAAACAGTAGAGGGCAGGGTACTGTGCATGGGACGTGGAGGGGAAGAGGAGATAGAAAAGAAAAGGTCAAGCCCTGACCTCTGAGGTCCTTCTAGCCCCATGGGAGGATGTGATCAGAGCGGGCCTAGACCAGAGTGGTGTCCATGGGAAGCAGGCCTGAGTCAGGAAGGTGAAATTTTTAGGGTGGGAGGCAGTTCCCCAGGGCACACACCTGGTAGTGGTGGGCACGGGTCTCAGGCCAGCAGGTAGGCAGCTTGACCACTTAGGCCAGAGAAAGGGCTTGGTCACATGGCCCCCAAGAGCCTTTCCAGCTCTGAAACTATGATTCTCGGGCAGAGGTGAAAAAACCAGAATAGTGACCAAGATAGGACATGGAACTGATTGCGAGTAAAGGTCTCTAAGATGGACTATTACCTGAAAAAAGCCAGGTGCAGGGCTTCCCTGGTGGCACAGTGGTTGAGAGTCTGCCTGCCGATGCAGGGGACACGGGTTCAAGCCCCGGTCCAGGAAGATCCCACATGCCACGGAGCGGCTGGGCCCGTGAGCCATGGCCGCTGAGCCTGTGCTCCGCAACGGGAATGGCCACAACAGTGAGAGGCCCGCGTACCACAAAAGAAAAAAAAAAAAAAAAAGCCAGGTGCACAAAACACTCCTCACAGGAATCTGGAAGCAGCCAGCAGGTGTTAAGTAGGCACAGCATAGCACGATCACAGTTTTGAACTACCCATACGTACACACATCTCTATCTATAAAACACTTACATAGGCTTTTATTAGTAGTTACTGGTAGAGATCATATCTGTAATAAATACAGAAATAAGAGACATGTATGGGAATTCACTTAATCAAATATCTGAAGACCTACTTACTATGTGCACGGTAGTATCCTGAGCCCTAGAAGTACAGCAATATATAAAACAGCTAAGCCTCATCCTTAAGGGTAAGCAAGGGAGACAAGTAAATAAAGTACAATATTAATTTGAATACCAATAAGGACCATTGGGGAAAGCATGCACACAGGGAAAGA